>NC_090377.1:122542187-122849748 GCF_036365525.1 Heterodontus francisci
TTAGATTCTCTGTTGTTTGAAATAGTCATTGCCTGGCACTTGTGCGGCGCGAATGTTACTTGCCACTTACCAGCCCAAGTCTTGCTGCATTTCTACATGGACTGCTTCAGTATCTGAACATGGTGCTGAACATTGTGCAATCATCTGAGAACATCCCCACTTCTGACCTTATGATTGAAGGAAGGTCATTGATGAAATAGCTGAAGATTTTTGGGCCTAGGACACTACCCTGAGGAACTCCTGCAGTGATGTCCTGGAGCTGAGATGATGATTGACCTCCAACAACCATAACCATCTTCCTTTGCGCTCGGTATGACTCCAACCAACTGAGGGTTTTCCCCCGATTTCCATTTACTCCAGTTTTGCCAGGGCTCCTTGATGCCATACTCGGTCAAATGCTGCCTTGACGTCAAGGGCAGTCACTCTCACCTCACCTCTGGAGTTAAGCTCTTTTGTCCATGTTTGAACCAAGGCTGTAATGAGGGCAGGAACTGAGTGGCCGTGGCGGAACCCAAACTGAACGTCACTAAGCAGGTTACTGCTGAGCAAGTGCCACTTGATAGCACTGTTGACGACACTTTCCATCACTCTACTGATGATCGAGAGTAGACTGATGGGGCAGTAATTGTCCGGGTTGGATTTGTCCTATATTTTGTGTACAGGACATACCTGGGCAATTTTCTATTTTGCCGGGTAGATGCCAGTGTTGTAGCTGTACTGGAATAGCTTGGCTAGGGGCACAGCAAGTTCTGGAGCACAGGTCTTCAGTACTATTGCTGGAATGTTGTCAGGGCCCATAGCCTTTGCCGTATCCAGTGCCTTCAGTCATTTCTTGATATCACGTGGAGTGAATCGAATTGGCTGAAGACTGTGCGACGGAAATCCCACATGCCAAATAAAAAATATTAATTTTGTTGTATGGAACTTTGCCTGAGACTTTTACTGAAATTGTTCCAATAACTTTAAAATAAACAAAACAGAGCAGCCACAATGGCCACAAATGTACATGCGAAAAAACTAAAGAATCAGCTGGGAGACAGAGGTGATTACCCAGTCTAGCCAGAATAATGGGGGTGCTCTCTGATTCAATTACCAGAATGGTTTTGCCAATGTTGATCGTCAAAAGCCATTGACGACCATTGACTTTGAAAGAGCCAACACCCCCACCCCCCCACCAAGTATGTCCGAACAGCCTTGAATTTCAAAGATTCTTCCCGAAGATAGTCATATGACATGACTACCCGTGTAACTCTGAGATTTTGTGAATTGTGCCTCAGAAAGCAGACAGTAACTGAACTCCAAGGAAGGAACATCTCTCCTCTCTCCCTCTCCAGCAAAGTCCCAGGGAGGTCTTGCCTGCACCTAGACCTCAAATCTACAGATCCTCACAGTCAGCAAGGAAGAGGACGGATAAAGCTTCTCTTCAGCCTTCTGGAACCAGAGACACAAGCCCAAATTGCGCACGTGGCCCAGCGAGGGCTTCGAGACTTCAATTTCAACTAAGGACACTGGGACTACACTTCTGTATTTAAATTCCATTTTTATGAAGGACTTTACTCCAACCTCCCAACTCTGTTTTTTCCCCTCTGTACCTATTTGTGTGTGTGTGCCTCTCGTGTGATTGTGAGCGTGGATGCGTCGTGTGTTTTAGTAATTTTAACCAGTTTAGAGTGATAAGGTTAATAAACTTACATCTTTCTTGATAAAACTCAAGAAATCTTGTCTGATTTGTTCATTTGCAAGTTTATATTAGAGTAACAGGAGCAAGTGCTCGCTGAGTTGGTAAGTTAAATCATTGTGTTAAAAGATAAACCCTGTTGTGGTCAAACCACAGAAGGGACAAAAAGGGAGCCTGTGGCTCCTTCCTCACCTGCTCGTAACAACTGGCATCTATGATGCTTGGGACTTCAGGAGGAGGCTGAGATGGATCATCCACTTGGCACTTCTGGCTGAAGATTGTAGCAAATGCTTCAGCCTTATCTTTTGCACTGATGTGCTGGGCACCCCATCATTGAGAATGGGGATTTCTGTGTAGCCACCTCTTCCAGTTAGTTGTGTAATTGTCCACCACCATTCACGACGGGATGTGGCAGGACTGCAGAGCTTAGATCTGATCCGTTGGTTGTGGGATCGCTTAGTTCTGGCTATCGCCTGCTGTTTGACACACAAGTAGTCCTGGGTTGTAGCTTCACCGGGTTGACACCTCAATTTGAGATATGCCTGGTGCTGCTCCTGGCACTCTTCAGTGAACCAGGGTTGATCCCCGGCTTGATGGTACTGGTAGAGTGGGGGATATGCTAGGCCATGAGGTTACAGATTGTGGTTGAATACAATTCTGCTGCTGCTGATGGCCCACAGCACCTCATGGACGCACAGTTTTGAGTTTCTAGATCTGTACAAAATCTATTCCATTTAGCATGGTGGTAGTGCCACAAGGACTGTGCAGTGGTCACTCATGCCAATGCTCTCATGGACAGTTGCATCTGTGACAGGCACATTGGTAAGGACAAGGTCAAGTATGTTTTTCCCTCACCACCTGCCACAGACCCAGTGTAGCCGATATGTCGTTTAGGACTCAGCCAGTAGTGGTGCTACTAAGCCACTCAAGGTGATGGACATTGAAGTCCCCCGCCCACAGTTCATTTTGTGCCCTCACCACTTCCTCCAAGCAGTGTTCAACATGGAGGAGTACTGATTCATCAGCAGGAGGTTTCCTTGGCAATGCTTGACCTAACACCATGAGACTGCGTGGGGTCCAGAGTCAATGTTAACGACTCCTTAGGCAATTCCCTCTCGATTGCATAGCACCATGCCACCACCTCTGCTGGGTCAGGACATACCCAGGGATGGTGATGTCTGGGACATTGTCTGTAAGGTATGATTATGTGTGTATGCCTATGTCAGGTTGCTGCTTGACAGCTCTCCCACCTTTGGCACAAGCCCCCAGATGTTAGTAAGGAGGACTTTGTGGAGTTGACAGGCCTGGGCTTGCCATTGTCATTTCTGGTGCTTAAGTTGATGCTGGGAATTCTGTCCAGTTTCATTACTTATTGGCTTTGTAGCAATTTTGATACAACTGAGTGGCTTGCTCAGCCATTTCAGAGTCAATCACATTGCTGTCGGTCTGGAGTCACATGTAGGCCAGCAGATTTTCCTAAGTGTCATTGATAAACCAGATGGGTTTTTACAACAATTAAGAATGGTTTTATAGCCCTCATTAGACTAGTTTTTTAATTCCAGATTTATTAACTGAATTCAAATTTCACTTTCTGTCTCTGCAGTAGTGGGGTTCAAACCCATGTCCCCAGTGCAGTCCCCTGGGTCTTTGGGTTACTTGTTCAGTGATAATACCACTATGCCACTGCCTCCCCTTAGAGTTAATCACACTATTCTGGTATCTTCCTTTTGAATCTTTTTTGCAACTTTTTCAGTGCTTCCATATTCTGTCCATAATATGGAAACCAGAACTGTTCACAGTATTCCCCAAGTGTAGTCTAACCGAGAATCTATACACGTTTAACATAACTTCCCTGCTTTTTAATTGAATCATCTAGAATGAACCCCATTGCTTGTTTTACCTTTTTAATGCTCTATTAACCTGCATCAATACTTTTTATGATTTATGTACCTGTACCCCCTGGTCCCTTTGCTCCTCTACCCCATTAAGCCTCTTAGCCAAGCAGTAAGCAGTATTCCTCTGACCAAATGTCTCACACTTGGGAAATTAATTTCAATATAGACAGTTAGATTTCCATTCTATAAGTTTATTGACATCTTCTTGTATTTATCACATTTTTCCTTTGTATTAACTACACCCCCCAATTTGGTATCATCCAGAAATTTTGAAATTTTTCTTCCAATTCCCAAGTCCAAATCATTGATGTAGATGAGGGAACCAAGTCCAATACATCCAAGTTTGTTGACAATACGAAGCTAGGTGGGAAAGTAAGCTGTGAGAAGGATGCAAAGGGATATAGATTGATTAAGCGATTGGACAAGAAGGTGACAGATGGAATATAATGTGGGGAAGTGTGAAATTATCCATTTTGGCAGGAAGAATGGAAAGTGGATTTTTTTTTTAAAGTGAGAGACTAGTAAATGTTGATATGGAGAGGGATTTGGAGGTCCTTGTACACAAATCTGGGAAAATTAACATACAGGCACAATAAGCAATTTGGAAGGCAAATAGTAAGTTAGCCTTTATTGCAAGGTAATTGGCATGTAAGAGTTAACGAAGTATTGCTGTAATTAGATAGGGCTTTGGCGAGATCACACATGAAGTGTTGTGTACAATTTTGGACATCTTACCCAAGAGAGAATGTACTTGCCTTAGAGGGGATTTAATGAAGATTCACTAGATTGATTCGCAGGATGAGAGGGTTGTCCAACGAGACAAGAGTAAATAGAATGGGCCTATACTCTCTGGAATTTAGAAGGATGAGAGGTGATTTCATTGATCTATGTAAAACTCAGAGCTCGACAGGATAGATGTTGAGAGGCTATTACTTTCTGCCTGGAGAGTCTAGAATAGGGATGATAGTTCAGGATAAGAGGTCAACCATTTAGGATTAAGATGAGGAGAAATTTCTTAATTCAGAGGGTTCTGAATCTTTGGAATTTGCTACTGCAGAGGACTGTGGTTGCTCAGTCATTGAGTATATTCAAGACTGAGATCAATAAATTGTTGGACAAAAAGAGAAGGGTTAAAGAAATAGGGCAGGAAAGTAGAGTTGATGTAAAAGTTCAGCCATGATCTTATTGAATGGTTTCACAGACTGTTGGACCCTATGGCCTACTCTTACATAAATTGTGAATAACAGAGACCCCAGCACTGATTCCTGTGGACCTCCACTTCCCACCTTTTGCCAGCTCTCCCCAGTATTCCAGCCAGTACTTTTCCATCAATCAACTCCTTAGAAATATATATTAAATAATAAATAGTCTATTTGGTCATTATCTCTTTGCTATTTAGTTTAGTTTTAGTTTAGTTTAGAGATACAGCACTGAAACAGGCCCTTCGGCCCACCGAGTCTGTGCCGACCATCAACCACCCATTTATACTAATCCTACACTAATTCCATATTCCTACCACATCCCCACCTGTCCCCTATATTTCCCTACCACCTACCTATACTAGGGGCAATTTATAATGGCCTATTTACCTATCAACCTGCAAGTCTTTGGCATGTGGGAGGAAACTGGAGCACCCGGAGGAAACCCACGCAGACACAGGGAGAACTTGCAAACTCCACACAGGCAGTACCCAGAGAGACCTTGCTGTAAGTAAGTAAGTTGTCTACCACATTTCCTTTATTACAAAAGTGACTACACTTCAAAAGTACTTCATTTGGCTGTAAAGTGGTTTAGGGTATTCCAAGGTTGCCATTTTATATAAATGCAAGTCTTTTTTTTACAATACCACCTGAAGCATATTTCTTTGATGGAAGGGATGTCAGTCACAGTAAGTGCAGTGTCTTATCTAGCTAACTCCATTAATATTTCAAACCAAATTATCTTAATTCAATATGACATCAAAGAAAGCTTTTAGTTTTCCCCAGCCTCTTAGTGAATTAGCCCTATTAAATTGAAGGAAACAGATCAGAATACTTGTTAACTTTGGTTAGCTATAAATACAAGCTTCTGGAAATCCCGATGCATGCATGATCATGTCAGGGAGTCGGGAGGCTGTCCTCTCCGACAAATTGCACAAAATCTAGGTGAGGTTAATGCTTCACAGCAGGAAATGCTTAAACATGACACTGAGGAAAATTAGGTAAAAGTAAAGCCACATTCCAGACAACAGGACACTCCAGAAGCTAAAGGGGAGATTAAGTAAATCGGGAAGTAGTGATGGTAGGTTTAAAGTCTGAAAACTAGGCAGAAGGAAAGTCTCAAGAAGCAAGAAATTCCACATTGCTCTGGTCCTATGAAGCAGGTGGGGGAGGGGCAGGCAATTTCTTCATACTTCAGTCAGCTGGAAGCCTACAGGAGCAGCTGGATCAGTCAGTCTTATCCCCCCACCACTCCCCCCCAGCCCCACCCAAAATATTACTCTCGACTGACGTTGATTGAAATTAAAATTGGATGAGATATAAAATCAGAATTCCACCCAATTTTGTCACTTTACTGATGGCTAGATTATATGTAGCCTTTTAATATGCCAGTCAACTGGGAATTGTAGATATTCAAATGCAGTGCTGCATGGCGCGTTTGTTTGCCACCAATTTCTTAATCCAGGCCCTCATGTAAAGGGTATCGCCAAAGCAATGTAGTAGGAAGGGTGGTGGGGTGAGTGGGTAATTCAGTGGGGGAGATAATGTGGATGTGGGTGATGATCATGTGACAGGCCCACCCTTCATGTGCTTAAGCGGGTGCTTTCTCTGCAGTAGGGGTGCAAGCAGCTAGACACTGGCAAGAGAAGATGAGTAGAGACTCTCCTTCCTTCTTTTCTCTCTGTCTGTCTTCCTAATCCACTTTGCAAGCTTCGAATCCTGCCTGCTGATTGTGACTACCCAGGAATACTCCTGCTACAGACAGAGACTCCTTGAAGAAAATCAGCTGCACTACTGTCTCCAGGAGAACCACCAAATCATCCGTCCACATCTTCAAATCAGAAGCCTTAGGATCACCAAAGGAAAGTTGTACAACCACCGAATTCAGCCTGAAGCCAGTCGAGTCACCAACCTCCACAAACTGCATACCATTTTTGTTTCTTTGGATTCTAATTTGACCAAGCTATCCTTCCCCACTCTGTCAACTATTTGTGTGTGGGTGTGTGTACGTGAAAGTCTGAGCGTATTTTATTATTTTACTTAGATCAGTTTAAGTACAATAAAGCTAACCTTTTTCTTTGCTAAACTGAAGAAAACCTGTCCGATTGGTTATTCTTATGATCATGGTGGGTAAATGGTTAATCACTCATTGAATTGCAATTATATCCACTTCAAAAGAAAAAAAACCCTGTTGCAGTCAAACAAGGAGAGGGAAAAAAGGGGATTCCTTCAACCCCCTCCTCACCTGATTGTAACAGTGGTATCTTTCCAGAGTCCCTTGTAATTGTGGGTGATATGTTGAAGATTTTAGCTGTTCGATGCTGAGGCTATGTATGACTTCTTTGGAATACCTGAGACATGAAATTTGATCCTTGATCTGTTTGGATTTCTTTAGGCAGTCCATATCGGGTGAAAAACTGGGTCAGCCCCTCAACCACGACTTTGGCTGTAATTTTTCTCAAGGGTGTGGCTTCTAGGAATCAGATGGCCATGTCCATGATTGTTAGGAGATATTGGAAACTTGTCCTAGTTTTGGGTAAAGGTCCCATGCAATCTACCATAACTCTGCTGAAGGGATCTTCAAAAGCAGGGATGGGTATTAGTGGGGTGGGCTTGATTGCAGGTTGTGGTTTCCCAACAATGTTATGGCAGATCCTACAAAGTTTAACCACATCTTGGTGGAGACGAGGCCACAAAAAGTGCCAGCTGATCTATGCCTCGGTCTTTTAGATACGCACCTGCCGAGGGGGGACTACAATTTGGTGAACCACTGTCCACTTCTTCTCTGCAGGTCTCTGTGGAGGTCTCTGTTTCCTCATTACTACCACATTTTTAAGGTAATAGCACTCGGGCACTTTTTTTGCCTCTGCCTCTGACACAGAACAGGCAGTCTGCGCTATTCTTTTTAAATCAGTGTCTACCTGCTGGGCTTCAATTAGGGAGGTCCTATTCTACACCTCATTCTCCTCTACTAAATCATCTCTGAAAAAAATTTCAGCCAGTCAGATCTCTGGGTCATCCAGCTTAATTACTGGCTCAGCTCTCTCTGGCGGAGCTTGCTTAGCCATGGACCTGGTTACTATACGGTCTGGTAATATTTCAAGGACTTCCTCCTGTACCTGTTCCATCTCCTTGGCCTCATTTGGCTGGTCTAAGACTACTGGGGCTGCTACCACCCTATCCCCAGCCAAATCATTGCCTAGCAGCAAAACTATTGTAGCCTCAGGCAGACTAGGAACAATCCCTACTGTAACTGGTGCAGAGACTAGGTCACACTGCAAGTGGACCCGATATAGGGGTACGGAAATGTACCTGCCTTCAATGCCTTTTACAAGAACTTTCACCTTTAGCGAACTCTCTGGTGGAAAGGTCATGCCTTTATCAAACATTAAGGATTGAGTGGCCCCTGTATTTCTGAGCAGGACAATTGGATTGCTCGCCTCACTAAAGAGACATGGGGCCACCTTTCCATTTAAAACAAAATCCTGGCAACCCTCAGGAATTTTTCCTGTTTCTGCCACATCTATGGCAGTATTCTTTGAGGGGTCCATCACTGTGGTTAAGGCTGCAGGCTTGTCTGCCATGCTACCTGCTAAGGCATCCTTTCCTGGGCTGGCCTTCTGAGCCCCAACAAAACCTTTTGGCTTTCCCTTCACCTTTCAGCAATCAGCTTTCACATGCTTTGCTTTACTACATTGGGAACACATGGGTCTGTGGAAAACATTCCTACCCTCTGTACTTTCTTTCCTGACTATGGAGGGATCCCTGCATCCTCACTCTTATTTTCCTTTTAACTAACACCACATTTTTTGTCACTATTCCACTGTCTGTCCTTCCTGGACCTCTGGCGATTGTTATTGAAGGATTTTCCTTGATAAAAGGATTTATGTATGAGCTCATGGTCATCTGCCATTGCAGAAACTTCTCTCACCCTTGTAGAAAATACATAGAAAATAGGAGCAGGAGTAAGCCATTCGGCCGTTTGAGCCTTCTCCGCCATTCATTATGATCATGGCTGATCATCCAACTCAGTAGCCTGTTCTCGTTTCGCCCCATACCCTTTGATCCCTTTAGACCCAAGAGCTACATCTAACTCCTTCTTGATAACAATCAATGTTTTGCCCTCAACTGCTTTCTGTGGTAGCGAATTCCACAGGCTCACCACCCTCTGGGTGAAGAAATTTCTCCTCATCTCAGTCCTGAAAGGTTTACCCGTATCCTTAGACTATGACCCCAGGTTCTGGACTCCCCCACCATTGGAAACATCCTTCCTGAATCTACCCTTCCAAGTCCTGTTAGAATTTTATAGGTTTCTATGAGATCCTCCCTCAGTCTTCTGAACTCCAGCGAATATAATCCTAACCGATTCAATCTCTCCTCATACGTCAGTCCCACCATCCCAGGAATCAGTCTGATAAACCTTCGCTGCACTCCCTCTATAGCAAGAGCATCCTTCCTCAGATAAGGAGACCAAAACTTCACACAATATTCCAGGTGTGGCCTCACCAAGGCCCTGTATATTTGCAGCAGGACATCCCTGCTCCTGTACTCGAATCCTCTCGCTATGAAGGCCAACATACCATTTGCCTTTTTTACTGCCTGTTGCACCTGCATGCTTACCTTCAGCGACTGGTGTACGAGAACACCCAGGTTTCGCTGGATATTCCCCTCTCTCAGTTTATAGCCATTCAGATAATCTGCCTTCCTGTTTTTGCTACCAAAGTGGATAACCTCACATTTATCCACATTGTACTGCATCTGCCATGCATTAGCCCACTCACTCAACTTGTCCAAATCACCCTGAAGCCTCTCTGCATCCTCCTCACAACTCACCCTCCCACCCAGTTTTGTGTCATCTGCAAATTTGGAGATATTACATTTAGTTCCCTCATTTAAATCATTAATGTATATTATGAATAGCTGGGGTCCTAGCACCGATCCCTGCGGTACCCCACTAGTCACTGCCTGCCATTTGGAAAAAGACCCATTTATCCCTACTCTTTGTTTCCTGCCTGCCAACCAATTTTCTATTCATCGCAGTACACTACCCCCAATGCCATGCGCTTTACTTTTACACGCTAATCTCTTATGTGGGACTTTGTGGCTCACTCAGCAGTGCACACCAGGCATCCCCACCTTTGTGCCCACCAACCCTATTGTGACATGTGTCATGCTAATGAAATGCCATCCGTACTAGCTGCCTCCTTGCTCCTCCAGGTGAAGAGGGCCCACAATGCCAGGGAGGCTGCCCGTACAGGTGGAGGTGCTGCTGACGTCAGACAGCTGACAGATGCTGAGGAAGAGGCCCACGAGATAGCAGCCGCCGAGTTGACCTGCTCATAAGTAGACGTTGGGGTCCATGGTGAATATACTTCCAATATACTTCCAATGACACAAGTCGTGGGAGTCAGTTGCCAGCATTCGCCAGAGCTGGCGGGCAGCCATAAAGACAGGGCTAAATTGTGGCGAGTCGAAGAGACTTAGTAGTTGGCAGGAAAAAAGACAGAGGCGCAAGGGGAGAACCAACTGTGCAACAGCCCCAACAAACAAATTTCTCTGCAGCACCTGTGGAAGAGCCTGTCACTCCAGAATTGGCCTTTATAGCCACTCCAGGCGCTGCTTCACAAACCACTGACCACCTCCAGGCGCGTATCCATTGTCTCTCGAGATAAGGAGGCCCAAAAGAAAAGAAAGAAAGAAATATAAACACTGATCAATGTGGAATTGCAGTTCTGTGATGCCATGCTGTTGTAATTTTGAAATGTGCTACATCAGGACTGACAGTGTGCTTTTCCCATTGTGTCTTCGAGTCGGACGCTTGCAGCCAATCCCAGCCGCGCCAGACACCTCCCATACCTCAGAGGAACAGTCACCCTCTGAGTACCCGGCATCCCAGAACACTCCCGCACCTTCCACCAGCGCAGTTACAGCCACCTCAGTGGGCATCCGTTCGGCCTTAGAGTCTGGGTCACAAGCTCATGCACAAGCAGCTGACTGAGGCTGAGACAGCCGGAGGTCTATGGGTGTCTAGGCCCATGCTGAGCCCCTGGCTACTGATGAACCTGTACTGTCAACAGTACAGGGCATGCTGAAGCTGATGCAGAAGTCCTGGCAACATGTGGTGGAGATGCCAAAGGCCATGCACAGCCTTGAGTGGACAATGGGGGAGTCCATCCAGGCCATGACAGCTGCCGTGTCCCAGGCATAGGACCACCTGGCGTCATCTATTGAGGCAGCGGCGACTAGAATCAATTAATACCCGCTGACCTGCAATCCCTTGCCACGACCATGAGATCCATTCAGCAGTGGCTGGGTGAGAGAGGGATCAGGGCATGGAGACTGTCCCTGCCCCTGGTCCTTCCAGGGTGAGCAGAGAGGTTCCAAGGAACCCTGAGATGGAGGAGGTGAGCTAGCGCGACACACCTGGGGTCCCCCCTCAAGGTGATTCCAATGTGGACACCGGCCCCTCTGCCCCTCCGTCTGTGAGCCAAGCTCCAGCGGCTGCGATAGCTGAGGAGAGTTCTGAA
Organism: Heterodontus francisci; assembly: GCF_036365525.1. Lineage (NCBI taxonomy): Eukaryota > Metazoa > Chordata > Chondrichthyes > Heterodontiformes > Heterodontidae > Heterodontus > Heterodontus francisci. The sequence continues at coordinate 122,553,487 of NC_090377.1, forward strand.
GTGACGTAGGACACCACCAGCCACCTGGGCCCCTCTGCACAGAGGATGACCGCCGAAGTCATCCACAGCCAAAGGGCAATCAGATCAGCAGCCTTCCTCCATTCAGGCTGCTGGTACTGATGTTGCAACGAAAAGGGGCACTTGCAAGCATTTAAAGAAAGCACGCAGACACAAATGTGAAAGCATGGGTGTTACTACAATGTAAATACATATTTCACTAAATGTTCTTCACGAACATGTGTGCCCTTTCTTCTGTATGAATGATGTGTGCCAGCATTTACCACTAATGTCTCATCCCTTTTCATCTTTGGCCTTTCAGGAATGTCAATTTATGCAATAACATCATTGCCATGCTGCCATTACTCAAGTGTGTCACCAGGGATGCAGCGACTTGGACAATGTCTCAGTCTGCTACTGCCTCTAATGGTTTAGACAAAGATGTTGCAGATGTGGACTGCTGCACAGCAGGTGAGCGAGGGTGCTGTGTGTCTTGCAGGTCATGTCGGTTCCTATGGAGCAGAGAACCTTTGTCTGATAAGCCACTGCTGTGCATCCCTAGCTCGCTGCTCGCCCTGCAAGGGGAGCCTGGGTGCCCTCTGCCCTCCCATGCGCCATTCCTGTTGTAAGTTCTCAGCATACTCATAGTCCGAGGAGGATTCCTGCTGATGTCTCTCCTCATCATGCCAGGCCTGCCCACTATTGGGTGTGTAGTTGTGCAGAGCACAGAGAGCAGCAAAGAAAGGAGCTGCCTTTTGTGGCTCTTGGTACAGGGCACCACCCAATCCATCCAGGCATTGAGAGTGCCTTTGACGCATGCTGATTGCCTGCTCAATGGTGGCTCTTGTAGCTCTGTGTCTGGTGTTGTATCTCCCCTCTGCAGCAGTGGTGGGGTCTCTCACTGGTATCAGGAGCCATGTCTGCAAGGGCTATCCCTTGTCTCCAAGAAGCCTCCCCCCACTCCATCTGAGGCTGTTCAGTGAACAGCAGCAACAGCTGGGACTGGCACAGGATGAAGGCATCATGGTAGCTGCCTGAGAAGTGGGCACAGATTTCCATGAAGCATCACTGGTGATCAAATACCAGCTGTACCTAGATTGAGAGGGATTCCCTGAATGCTAATGTCTTCAGCTGGTAGCTTGGTGGAAGCCCTGATGGCCACATGGGTGCAGTCTATGACCCCTTGCACCTTTGATTATCCTGCGATGGTGCTGAAACCAATGGCCCTCTGGACCTGGCTGTTAGGGTTCGTCCTGAAGTGGACATACTCACTGGTCCTTCGGTACAGGGCATCGGTGACCTCCCTGATGCAGCGGTGCACTGTTGACTGTGTGACCCCACAAAGGTCTCCGGTGGGCCCCTGGAATGATGCATAGGTGTAAAGATTAAGAGCCGCTGTCAATATGAGGGCCACAGGTATAGGATATCCACTGAATCCCATGGGCTGCAGGTCATTTTAGAGCAGGGCACAGAGATGTGTCACCATCCATCTCTCGACATCCGCAGTCGCCTTTGACATTGGCGCTCTGACATGTGCTGGTATGTCATGCGGGACCAGTAGATGTGCAGCGTTCTATAGTGGAGAGTTCTCCTTGGGGGCTGCTGCCCACGACCGGGGGCCTCTTCATGGTCTGCACCTGCCTGTTGGTTCAGGTTGCAGCGCACATGGATCCTCAGGAGAAGCGAATCAGACCATGTAGAATGAGCCATACCCATCTCCACATGCCAAATAAAACTGTGTCCTTTGCCTTTTTTGGAGGTTCCTAACAGGGCAGGCATTGTTGTTGACAGGTACATCAGGTGCTTTCATGGATCATCTATGTGGCATGGCATGGCATTGCCTGTCTTAGCTTCCACTAAGAGTGGCACAGCATGACCACATTAAGATTCTATGAGCTGCATCGATGGCCCCACCAGCCAAGTAACCTTTACACACTTACCATTTATGGCACCCTTCCCAGGCATAGGGTGACTGGAGTGCCATTGATCCTTCACACAAGCAAACAATGGTGCAGAGCGGCTACCGTTTATGGGAGGAGGTGGTACGCAGTACCTCCCCGATGCCTGCAGAGATGTGCACCCTGTAATAACAACGCCCTCCCACCTCCCTTCCAATATGCAGAGTACAGACCCTGATGTACAGAGATTTACCTGCACTGTATCCGATTGCTGCCTTTTCTGCTGTCCCACCAGCTCCTCTCATTCGTGAATGGGATGGCATATGACAGCTGCCTGTTCAGTGAAAAATGCGGAACTGAGGATTGGCGATCAGCAGAATGCATAATCAGTCAAGGTAAGTATTGATTACCCATATGTAAAGTGGGGTGCCGCCAACGAGCCGAGGGGGAGCCGCACTAAGGTCCCTCCACTGCCGGTAAAATGGGACAGGCCATTCCTGGTGTTGGGAGTCGTGGCGGGCCTCTCCCCCTGGAATTTTCTGCCCCCCCCCACTGCCCAGCCCCCGATGCCAGAGGCCTCAAAAATTCAGCCCTTTGTGTCTGTTTTCACTGGAGAAGACTTTGACAACCTCTCAATGATACTTGAAAATCAAGAGGTGAAAGGGAGGGAGGAACTTAAAACAATCACAATCACCAGGGAATAGGTGCTGGGAAAACTATTAAACCTAAAGGCTGACAAGTCCCTGGGACCTGATGGCCTGCATCCTAGGGTCATAAAAGAAGTGGCTGCAAAGATAGTAGAGGCATTGGTTATAATCTTCCACAATTCCTTAGAATCTGGAAGGGTCCAGTGGATTGGAAAATAGCAAATGTAACACCTTTATTCAAGAAAGGAGGAAGACAGAAAGCAGGAAATTATAGGCCAGTTGGACTAACTGCCGTCATAAGGAAAATGCTGGAATCTATTATTAAGGAGGTTATAGCAGGATACTTAGAAAATCATAATGGGATTAGACAGAGTCAACATGGTTTTGTGAAAGGGAAATCGTGTTTAACTAATTTTTTTCAGTTCTTTGTGGAAGTAATAAGCAAGGTGGATAAAAGGTAACCCATAGATGTGGTGTACTTGGATTTCCAAAAGGTATTTGATGAGGTGCCACATCAAAGGTTACCACACAAGTTAAGAGCACATGGTGTAGGGGGTAACATATTAGCATGGATAAAGGATTGGTTAGCTAACAGGAAGTAGACAGCAAGGATAAATCGGTCTTTTTCAGGTTGGCAAGCTGTAACTAGTGGAATGTCACAGGGATCAATGCTGGGGCCTCAACTGTTTACAATCTATATGAATGACTTGGATAAAGGGATCGAATGTATGGTAGCTAAATTTGTTGATGACATCAAGATATGAAGGAAAGTAAGCTGTCAGCAGGAGGTAAAGAGTCTACAAAGGGATGTAGATAGGTTAAGTGAGTGGGCAAAAAATTGGCAAATGGAGTAAAATGTGGGAAAATGTGAACTTGTCCAATTTGGCAGGAAGAATAGAAAAGCTGTATACTATTTAAATAGGGCGAGATTGCAGAACCCAGTGGTACCGAGGGATCCGGGTATCCTGATACATGAATCACAAAAAGTTAGTATGTAGGTACAGCAAATAATTAGGAAGGCAAATGGAATGTTTGCATTTATTGCAAAGGGAATTGAGTATAAAAGTAGGGAAGTTTTACTACAGTTGTATCGGACCTTGATGTGTACACATCTGGAGTACTGTGTCAAGTTTTGGTCTGCTTATTTGAAAAAGGATTTAATTGCATTAGAAGCAGTTCAGAGAAGGTTCATTCGATTCATTCCGGGGATGAAGGGCTTATCTTATGAAGAAAGGTTGAACAGCTTGGGCCAATACCAGTTGGCGTTTAGAAAAATGACAAGTGATCTTATTGAAACTATAAGATCCTGAGGGGACTTGATAGAGTGGATACCGGGAGGATGTTTCCTCTTGTGGGTTAGACTAGAATTAGGGGACACAGTTTAAGAATAAGAGGTCATCCTTTTAAGATGGAAATGAAGAGAAATTCTTTTCTCTCAGAGTGTCGTTGGTCTGTGGGAATTCTGTTCCCCAGAGAGCAGTGAAGGCTGGGTTATTGGATTTATTCAAGGCTGAGTTAGATAGATTTTTGATAGACAAGGTGGTCAAGGGTTATGGGGGGCAGACAGGAAAGTGGAGTTGAGACCACAATCAGATCAGCTATGAATGGAGTAGCAGGCTCGAAGGGCCAAATGGCCAACTCCTGCTCCTAAGCCCTATGTCCCTATATAATTTAGTGAGGCAGTTTGGAGCGGGATTGGAGAAGTGGGGGGCCGGAGAATAACATCAGAAGCATCCACCCAGATATCCGACATCCTGATGTCAATACCAGATTTAGTCAGCAGTGGGAAGGCATCAAGGTGACGGGAGTGCTATTTAAATTAGAACAATTAATTTTAATACATTAACATGTAAATGATCGTGATTCAATGGCAGGGGCAGTGATGGTGTGTGCTTGGAATTAAGTGCACGATATGCAGCCCTCACGTGCCTTTGGATCCATGGCCATTGAAAGTTGGCGACACCGAGGTGAGGCCTCAATGCCTCAACAGGGTAGGCAGATATAACAGGTACTGCATAGAAGAGGGGGGTGCGTGGATGCCAATGTCGGCCTGCAGTGCTGTGCGCTCTACATGGGTGGGTTTGGTCTCGGGTGGTCGGCACAGAGGGGCTTGGTCTCAGGTGGCAGTACTGGCAGGTCTTGGTCTCGGTGGCCATACTGCTGGGTGAGAGAGTCGGGTGGCCATACTACTGGGTGAGAGAGTCAGGTTGCTATACTGCTGGGTAAGAGGATTGGGTGGCCATGCTGCTGGGTGAGTGGGTTGGCTATCAGCAAGGGTGGTCACTGAGGGCCAGTAAGACAACTGAGAGGAGTAGCAAAGGCAAAGCTGCCAAGGCAATTTCATCTCTGCAAGTGCAGCATTCTGGAGGCCTACTGATCACCTGGCATTGGTCTCATACACCCTTTCTTTTTGGACCTCATGACATGATGCACCGTCTCCAACAAAGGGAGGGCCAGGAGGCAGCTGTGTCTGTCTGTGAAGCTCCACAACAAAAGCCGTAGCAGGCGGTCACACTAAGAAGGGCCCACCTACACCATCGAGTGTACCAGATTCAAATCAGCTACCTCCAAATGTCGGCAAAAACTGCATCTCTCCATGGAAGCCATGTGCCATGCTGCAGGACAAGTTGCGACCTATGGCCCCAACTGGAGTATTGCATCCAGTTCTTGTCACCACACTTTAGGAAGAATGTGAGGGTCCTTGAGAGGGTGCAGAGGAGATTTACCAGAATGGTTCCAAGGATGGGGGATTTTAGCTACAAGGTTAGGTTGGAAAAGCTGGGGTTGTTCTCCTTCGAGCAAAGGAGATTGAGGGGAGAATTAATAGAGGTGTACAAGATTGTGGCAGTCTTAGATAAGTTAAACAAGGGAAATCTGTTCCTACTAACCATTGGTACAAGGACTAGGAGACACAGATTGAAGGTTTTGGGCAAGAGATGCAGGGGAACACGAGGAAGAACTTTTTTCTGCCATGGGTGATAATGACCTGGAACTCGCTGCCCACGAGGGTGGTGGAAGTGGAGACAATCAATGATTTCAAAAGGAAATTGGATGGTCACTTGAAGGAAATAGACTTGTAGGGTTACGGGATCAAGCAGGGGAGTGGTACTGACTGGATTGCTCAGCGGAGTGTCTGCATGGACTCAATGAACTGAATGGCCTCCTTCTGTGCCATAAATGACTGGGCTGCTGAAGATGAGATTCTGTTGCCTAGATCAGTCTGGTGGAGTCCTGCAATATGCCCTAGTGAGGGTCTTGCTTTTCATGGTAGTCTGCTGTGCTCTGCACAATCTAGCACTGCAGAGATGGGAGGCATTGAACGAAAAGGATATGATTGATCGCCAGACCTCAACTGACAAGGAGGATGCAGTGGAGGTCGGTGAGCAGGCAGCACTGGATCTTGAACTCTTTGCACCGAAGGCCAGGCAAATTGAGCGACAGGCCAAGGAGGGAAGAGACAATTTCGTACTTACCCACTTCCAGCCACCATGATGGCCTCACAGAGTGAAATCAATTAAGACTCACCTCAATGCATTCAGTCTGTCACCTCCTTTCTATTTGGGTTCCGTGCCTAGTTCCCAGCTTAACCACGCTGTCGTGCTCACGCAATACAAACCTATGAACTATAAATATGAATTTATGAAGTAATCCCAAAATGGACTCTTTCCTGTAAAACAAAATGGAGTTGAGAGGTCTGGTGACCTCTTCTTTCCTGTCAATACACATGGAACTGCAAGAACTGCAGGGAAATCACAGAGATGTGCAAGAATTAGAGTGGTGATATTGGAGGACTTTAATTACCCAAATATCGATTGGGATAATTACAGAGTAAAGGGTAAAGAGGGGAAGGAATTTCTGAAATGTGTTCTGGAGAACTTCCTTGATCAGTATGTTCTCAGCCCAAACAGAAAAGAGGCATTGCTGGATCTGATGCTGGGAGATGAGGTGGGCCAAATGGACCAAGTGTCTGTGGGAGAACACTTGGGTAAGAGTGATCATCATATCATAAGGTTTAGATTAGTAATGTGGAAAAGGAAGGAAAAAAATAAGGTAGAATGTCTAGCTTGGAAGGGGGCTAATTTCAACGCGATGAGAAGGGATCTAGTCAGGGTAGAATGGAACCAAAGACTGACAGGAAGTGCTGTATTGGAACAATAGGTTATCTTTAAGGAAGAGATACTTCAGGTACAGGCTAGGAACATTCCAATAAGGGTGAAAGGTAGGAGAACCAAGAACAGAGCTTCTTGGTTGACTAGGGCGATAGAGATGATGATGAAACAATAAAAGATGTATGATGCATGTCTGGTGAACTCATCAAATGAGAACCAGGCCATATACAATAAGTTGAGAGGGGAGGTGAAGAGGAAAACAAGACTAGCAAAGAAAGAATATGAAAATAGAATGGCAGTCAACATAAAAGGGAACCCCAAAGCTCTTGTACTGGCATGTAAATAGTAAGTGAGTATTAAGAGGAGGAGTGGGGCCTATTAGGGACGGAGAGGCTAATATACTTAATGAGTATTGGTATCAGTGTTCACTAAGGAATTGGAGGCTGACAAAATATCAGTAGAAGCAGAGACAGTAGATGCAATGGGTAGGATAAAAATTGAGAGATGGTCAGAGAGGTACTGGAAAGGGTAGATAAATCACCTGGTCTAGATCCCTGGTTGCCGAAGAAAGTGAGGATGGAGATAGCCGAAGGGCTTGCCATCATCTTCCAATCTTCCCTAGATACGGGGGAGGTGCCAGAGGATTGGAGAGTGGCAAATGTGACACCCTTATTCAAGAAAGGGTGTAAGGACAGTACAAGCAACTACAGGCCAGTATGTTTAATATCAGTGGTGGGTAAGGTTTTAGAAACAATAATCAGGGAAAAGATCAACAGACACTTCGAGAGGTTTGAGTTAATTAAGGAAAGCCAGCATGGAATTGTAAAACGCGGATCATACTTGACTAATCTAATTGAATTTTTTGATGAAGTAACAGAGAAGGTTGATGAAGGGAATGCAGTGGATATTGTTTATATGGATTTTAAGAATGCATTTGATAAGGTACCTCATAAAAGGCTGGTTAACAAAATTGAGGCTCATGGAATAGTGTCCAATTGGATAAAAAAAATAGGCTTCAGGACAGAAAACAGTGAGTTGTAGTAAATGGTTGTTTTTCAGACTGGAGAATGGTAGACAGTTCCCAAGGGTCAGTGCTGGGATCACTACTTTTTGTGCTATATATAAATGACTTGGATCTTGGAATAAGGAGTAGAATCTCAAAATTTGCTGACAACACCAAACTTGAAGGTACAACAAACAGTGAGAATGATATGAACCGCCTGCAACAGGACATAGATAGGCTAGCAGAATGGGCAGAGAGATGGCAGATAGAATTTAATACTGACAAGTGTGAAGTGATACATTTTGGCAGAAGGAATAGGGAGAGGTAATATATAATTAATGGCACAATTCTAAAGAGTGTGCATGAACAGAGACACCTGGGGGTGCATATGCATCGATTTTTGAAGGTGGCAGAACATATTGAGACAGTGGTTAGTAAAGCACATGGGATTTTGGGCTTCATAAATAGAGACATTGAGTACAAAAGCAGGGAAGTTATGTTGAACCTTTATAAAGCTCTGGTTCGGCCCCAACTGAAGTATTGTGTCCAGTGCTGGTCATCACACTTCAGGAAGGATGTGAAGATGTAGAGGAGCTTTACCAGAACGGTTCCAGGGATGGAGAATTTTAGTTACAAGGTTAGTTTGGAAAAGCTAGGTTTGTTCTCCTTAGAACAAAGAAGACTGAGGGGAAATTGAAAAGAAGTGTACAAGATTATGACAGATAAGTTAGATAAGGAAAAACTGTTCCCATTAACAAAGGGTACAAGGACAAGAGGACACAGATTGAAAGCATTGGGCAAAAGATGCAGGGGGAATATGAGGAAGCATTTTTTTATGCAGTGGGTGGTAATGATCTGGAACTCGTTGGTGGAAGCGGAGATAATCAATGACTTCAATAGGAAATTGGATGGCCACCTGAGAGAAATCAACTTTCAGGACTACAAGGATCGAGCCGGGGAGTGGGACTGACTGCATAGCTCCATGAAGAGTCAGCATGGACTCAATGGGGCAAATGACATCCTTCTGTGCTGTAAATGACACTATGGCTCTGTGACTCTAACCCTGAGCTAATTTTCATGTCTGGGCAAGTCTTGGCGAAGTCATTAAAATGTAAATAACTTTTCTGGACATATCATTGAGAAGCCATTAAAATGCAAATGACCCTTCCTGTGGTAATGGCTGCATTTCTCCAACTAATTAAAAAACAACTGGGTTCATAGTACTAAAATAAAAGCAAAATACTGCAGATGCTGGAAATCTGAAATAAAAACAAGAAATGCTGGAACCACTCAGCAGGTCTGGCAGCATCTGTGGAAAGAGAAGCAGAGTTAACGTTTCAGGTCAGTGACCCTTCTTCGGAAGGTTCCGAAGGGTCACTGACCCGAAACGTTAACTCTGCTTCTCTTTCCACAGATGCTGCCAGACCTGCTGAGTGGTTCCAACATTTCTTGTTTTTATTTATTTAGGTTCATAGTACTGTTGCAGACTCTTCGACTCCAAACTTGAAATCCAGAAAATGGGTGTACAAAGCTCTATTTTACCAAGATGGTACGTGGATGAGTGTCTGACAATGGGCTAAACATCAGAAACTATTTATGAGGACAATGGAAAGAGATGTTCTGGTCACATGACAGAAACTAGATTTATGATATGGGGTTTTAATAAGGCACATTCTGGGCAGACAGAGGCAGAAGAAAAACATCTATGCCAACAAAGAGAAAAGACCCTGCCTAAGACCACCAGCTTCATGTAGACAGTGACTTGAGTTGGCCCCAAACTCACCACCTGAGGAACAGTACCAGGGCTTCAGCATTGAACCTTGACTGGAGTATAACAGGAGAAATCTGCTACTGCAAACATAAAACAATGGCGAATCTGTCCTCTTCACCCTCCAGAGCTTTTCTTCAGTGGACAAAAAAGGATTACAGGCTTGCATCATTTCAAGTCTTCACCTCAGGGAAAAGCAAATGTAACAGAGAACTCTTGAAATCATAAGACCTAAACGTATGCTACTTTTATAATCGCAATTTTTTCTTGAGTGTGTGTGCATCTGTATGAGTGTGAGAGTAGGTGTAGTTGTGTATATATTCGGGTTGAACAATAAACATTTATCTTTCTTTTAAAACTTACGAGAAAACCTGTCATTGGTCTGTTGCTGACAATTAAATCACTCAGGAGCTAAAACACTTTTTAAAACATTCTGTCTTCGGTCAGTCAAGAGGTGAAAAGGGGTAGCCATCCTTATCATTTCTCTTCTGTCTGTAACAACACGCTTTGGCCCATGGGAGACAGTAACCAAAGGATGGCTGTGCCTATGCTGGCAGTCACTAAGGGGGAGAGGTGAATGCAGCATCTCACAACTGAGGCATGAAAAAATAAGCATTTTCCAGAATGAAAGTTAACTTCAATAATGAAAAAATTTTATAAAACAAATGTCAAATACCTGTGAAACCGTATGTGTTTAGGTGGTATTCTTCATACTTTTTCGAATACTTCTATGAGATGTAACCCCACCGCCAGCAGCTGGGCTGGAGGCAGGCTGCTGATCAGGCTGCCTTTAGCCTGAGATGAATTTGGCAGGCGTCCTCTGGCTGCCTGAAGCCAGGAAGGCCCTGGCTGTCTGAGGGTTTCCTGCACAGGTGCAGAATTTTCCTCAGGCGTCGCTCTTACTGGAGCTGGGTTCACTGGCGGAGAGGCTGAGGAACTGCTATCCACACTCAGAGTGCCCTGAGGGGGGCCCCCAGCTGTGGAGGTCAGCCTCTCCTCCTCCCGTTCAAGGTTCACTTGAACCTCCCTGCTGACCAGAGAAGGACAAGGAGCTGGAGAAGACTCCAGGGGCATCATTCTTCATTTGCCTCGCCACTGCTGCATTGATCTCATGGCCAAGATGCTGGTGTGCAGGTCTGTGCATCTGTTGGTATCTGACTATCTATGAGGGCTGCCAATCTCTCAATGGAGGAAGCCATGCGCTCACACGCCCGAGACATGGAAGCATTCATGGCGTGGATGGGCTCCTCCATCGTCTGCTCATGGCTGCGCATAGCTCTGACATCTCCGCCATATGTTGCTTTATTCTCTCTGCAACCCCAGCATGTTCTGTGCTGTTGACACTAGAGGCTTGCCATGAGCCTGGAGCTCAGCATGGGCCTGGCCATCCTCAGTCCTCCAATTGTCAGTGATCTCGGCTGTCTCAGCCTCAGCCAGCTGCTTGGTTGTGTGTGGGGTGATCTCACCAGCTTGTGACCCTGATTCGAAAGTCAAGTGGAAACCCACCGAGGTGAAAGTAGATGCACTGGTGGAAGGTGCAGGACAAGTGCATGTGACAGTGCATCATCTGACTGTTGCTCCTCCTCAGAGGTTGAACGATCTCCTCCTACTGGAGTCTCCTGCGGTGGCCGACCTGCATGATGGAACACAAACGTGTGGGTCAGGCTATGCAGATCTCATCATGCCAGCTGTGCATTGTGGACCTTCAGAAGTGAATTGTATATTGTTTGAAGGCAATACTCACTCTTTTCCGCGGAGACTGCTGTCTCACCATCCGCTACTGAGGGGCCGCCCTGGTTCCCCGCTACCTCCAGTGCCTCCTCCTCAGCTGTCAAGAGGTTGGTTGTCTCGTATTCCTCTGCCAGTCTAGGATGTCCCCCTGCCCTCTTGTCCTGCAAGTGGAAAGTGGGAGATGGTCAAACTTCGCAGCAAGCTCAACATGACAGTTCTGCCAGTGGTAGCCCCTCATCCCCTGCTGGCATTTCCTATATAGCTCATGCTCCCATCCACTCTCAGGGGAGTTAATTGGGGTGAGCTGTGAAAGAAGGTGGCCTGTGGCTGAGATGCAGCCATGCATCTGTCAGGATGAGCTCCCTTTGCTAGTGCCTTTGTGATGCCTTCCTCCACATGTCCGGCTTCCTCCTGCATAGCCACATGTAATCCCTAAAAAGGAGAGAGGTATGGAGCTCTCATGGCAGAATGAAAGAGGTTGTTGACCCTCTTGCAGCATTGGATCCATGTCGGAGGGTGACCCCATGACCACTTACGTCCTCTGCGATCTCCATCCAGACTTGCTTGGTCAGGCAGGAGGACATCTTCTTGCCATTGCTGGGGAAGAAGACCTCCCACCTTTCCCTTGCAGCCTGGAGGAGAATCTCGAGGCAGGCATCATTAAACCGTGGGGCCACCCCATGTCTTGCCTCTGCCATCCTGATGCCTCCTTCACGGGGGTGGGGTAGAGGGTCCAAGAGTTATTCCAACAACAGCTTCAAGAGAAATCACGAAACAGCATATGAGTCTAAGTCAGCAATGCAAGCAGGGCTGTAAATATGGCGCTAGTACCTGCCTCAGAGTCGTCTGACACCATATTCAGCACCTGAAATTCCACTCCCATCGTGTGATAGGCCAGGCCCCGCGCCTCCATTATTATAATTGGCTGCCCGCCGCACGATTGCAGTGGGCTGGCCGCACACATAATTAGCAGGGAGAGCACCCATTTCTGGGTCTGTGGTTGGGATCCGCAATAGGCTCACTAAATTCAGCCCTAAGTTTGGGTAGTGTGTCAAACTAATAAAGTTATTTAGTAGTCCAATAAATAGTGGCACAGCAGGTCACCTTAGTCCCGTCAATGCACATCTTTTGCCATGTGGGAACTCCAGGATGATTCTCATGTTCGAGACAACCATATATGCAGGAAGGGTCATCAGCTGGCAAAGCTTGAGCTCCAGGTTTTGGTGCTTGAGCAGCAGCTGCATTCACTGCTGTGCATCCACGAGGCTGAGAGCTACATGGATAGCATGTTCCAGGAGTTGGTCACCCGTAGCTCAATGGTGTGCAGGCAGAAATGGAATAGTGACCTCCAGACAGACAAGGAGGACCAGGCTACTAGTACAGGAGTTCACTGAGCAGATCTCACTCTCAAACTGGTATTTGGTTCTGAGTACTGGTGAGGGCGATGGTTCTTCTGTGGAGTATAGCCATAGCACCATGGGTGGATCAGCCGTACAGTAGGGCAGGAGGAAGGTCAGGAAAGCAATGCTGGCTTCGCTGGCTGGAGTCATAACTAGCGCAAAGGAAGATGGTTGTGGTTGTTGGAGGTTAATCATTTGAGCATTAGAGTGCTACAGTGGAAGTTTGGTAACTGAGGAAGTTCGGTAAGGAGGGAGCGAGGAGCTCCTTTCATTTCCTACCTGTCCTCAGAGTGAGGGGAGCCGAGAGCTTCCAAAGAGCACAGCTGACTGGGAGAAGACTCGGAGGGCGGAGTTCCGGACCGGTAAGTATAAAAAACTTACCTCTGGTAAAACAGCTGAAAGTGACGTCACAGGAAAGCTGTGACCTGATTAGCTGGTAGGGAATTTTTTTTACTGAATTTGAAAATAAAACATTGATAAAAATTAATTAAAATCCTAATTAACTAATTAATAAGCAGAGTAACTAAACCAGAGGGAGGAGATTACTGTATTTAGTTAGCATTTAATATTTATAGTAGGAATCTAGCACTAGGGACCATATAGTTAATTAGAACAATTTAGTAAGGATTTAATAAGTATTTATTTATTTTTAATTAATTATTTAATTAGTGCTAGAAATGTCAGTTAGAGGAGTGAAGTGCTTCACCTGTGAGATGTGGGAGGTCCGTGACGCTTCCAGCATAGCGGACTACTACATCTGCAGGAAGTGTACCCAGTTGCAGCTCCTCACAGACCACATGGATTGGTTGGAGCGGCAACTGGATGCACTTAGGAGCATGCAGGTGGCAGAGAGCATCATAGACAGGAGTTTTAGAGAAGTAGTTACACCCAAGGTGCAGGCAGATAGATGGGTGACCGCTAGAAGGGGCAGGCAGTCAGTGCAGGAATCCCCTGTGGCTATCCCCCTCTCTAACAAGTATACCGTTTTGGATACTGTTAGGGGGGATGGCCTATCAGGGGAAAACAGCAGCAGCCAGAGCAGTGGCACCACGGCTGGCACTGTTGTTCAGCAGGGAGGGACAAAGCGCAGAAGAGCAATAGTTAAAGGGGACTCTATAGTCAGGGGCACAGATAGGCGCTTCTGTGGACGTGAAAGAGACTCCAGGATGGTATGTTCCCTCCCTGGTGCCAGGGTCAAGGATGTCTCTGAACGGACAGGGGGCATTCTGAAGGGGGAGGGTGAACAGCCAGAGGTTGTGGAACACATCGGTACCAATGACATAGGCAGGAAGAGTGTCGAGGTCCTGCAGGGGGAGTTTAGGGAGTTAGGTAGAAAGTCAAAAGACAGGACCTCTAGGGTTGTAATCTCAGGATTACTCCCTGTGCCACGTGCCAGTGAGGCTAGAAATAGGAAGATAGTACAGCTAAACACGTGGCTGAACAGCTGGTGTAGAAGGGATATCTGGACCATTGGGATCTCTTCAGGGACAGATGGGATCTGTACAAGAAGGACAGGTTGCATCTAAACTGGAGGGACACAAATATCCTGGCTGCGAGGTTTGCTAGCGTCACTCGGGAGGGTTTAAACTAGAGTGGCAGGGGGGTGGGAACCAGAGCAGTAGGACAGCAAGTGAAATAAATGAGGGGGAACTAGTAAATAAAGCCTGTCAGACTAAGAGGAAGAACAGGCAGGGAGATGTTGCTGAGCACAGCGGGACTGGTGGTCTGAAGTGCCTTTGTTTCAATGCGAGAAGTATAACAGGTAAGGCAGATGAACTTAGAGCGTGGATTAGTACTTGGAACTATGATGTTGTTGCTATTACAGAGACTTGGTTGAGGGAAGAACAGGATTGGCAGCTAAATGTTCCAGGATTTAGAAGCTTCAGGCGGGATAGAGGGGGATGTAAAAGGGGTGGGGGAGTTGCATTAAGGAGAATATCACAGCTGTACTGCGGGAGGACACCTCGGAGGGGTTGTGCAGCGAGGCAATATGGGTGGAGCTCAGGAATAGGATGGGTGCAGTCACGATGTTGGGGGTTTTCTACAGGCCTCCCAACAGCCAGCCGGAGGTAGAGGAGCAGATATGTAGACAGATTTTGGAAAGATGTAAAGGTAACAGGGTTGTAGTGGTGGGTGATTTTAACTTCCCCTATATTGACTGGGACTCACTTAGTGCTAGGGGCTTGGATGGGGCAGAATTTGTAAGGAGCATTCAGGAGGGCTTCTTGAAACAATATGTAGATAGTCCAACTAGGGATGGGGCCGTACTGGACCTGGTATTGGGGAATGAGCCCGGACAGTTGGTCGAAGTTTCAGGAGGGGAGGATTTCGGGAACAGTGGCCATAATTCCATAAGTTTTAAGGTACTTGTGGATAAGGATAAGAGTAGTCCTCAGGTGAAGGTGCTAAATTGGGGGAAGGCTAATTATAACAATATTAGGCAGGAACTGAAGAATTTAGATTGGGGGCGGCTGTTTGAGGGTAAATCAACATCTGACATGTGGGAGTCTTTCAAACGTTAGTTGATTAGAATCCAGGACTGGCACGTTCCTGTGAGGAAGAAGGATAAGTTTGGCAAGTTTCGGGAACCTTGGATAACGCGGGATATTGTGAGCCTAGTCAAAAAGAAAAAGGAAGCATTTGTCAGGGCTGGAACAGACGAATCCCTTGAGGAATATAAAGACAGTAGGAAGGAACTTAAGCAAGGAGTCAGGAGGGCTAAAAAGGGTCATGAAAAGTCATTGGCAAACAGGATTAAGGAAAATCCCAAGGCTTTTTATACATATATAAAGAGCAAGAGGGTAACTAGGGAAAGGGTTGGCCTAACCAAGGACAGAGAAGGGAATCTATGTGTGGAGCCAGAGGAAATGGGTGAGGTACTAAATGAGTACTTTGCATCAGTATTCACCAAAGAGAAGGACCTGGTGGATGATGAACCTAGGGAAGGGAGTGTAGATAGTCTCAGTCATCTCATTATCAAAAAGGAGGAGGTGTTGGGTGTCTTGCAAAGCATTAAAGTAGATAAATCCCCAGGGCCTAATGGAATCTACCCCAGAATACTGAGGGAGGCAAGGGAAGAAATTGCTGGGGCCTTGACAGAAATCTTTGCATCCTCATTGGCTACAGGTGAGGTCCCAGAGGACTGGAGAATAGCCAATGTTGTTCCTTTGTTTAAGAAGGGTAGCAAGGATAATCCAGGAAATTATAGGCCGGTGAGCCTTATGTCAGTGGTCGGGAAATTATTCGAGAGGATTCTTCGGGACAGGATTTACTCCCATTTGGAAACAAACAAACTTTTTAGTGAGAGGCAGCATGGTTTTGTGAAGGGGAGATCGTGTCTCACTATTTTGATTGAGTTTTTTGAGGAAATGACAAAGATGATTGATGAAGGACGGGCAGTGGATGTTATCTATATGGACTTCAGTAAAGCCTTTGACAAGGTCCCTCATGGCAGACTGGTACAAAAGGTGAAGTCACATGGGATCAGAGGTGAGCTGGCAAGATGGATACAGAACTGGCTCAGTCATAGAAGACAGAGGGTAGCAGTGGAAGGGTGCTTTTCTGAATGGAGGGATGTGACTAGCGGTGTTCCGCAGGGATCAGTGCTGGGACCTTTGCTCTTCGTAGTATATATGAATGATTTGGAGGAAAATGTAACTGGTCTGATTAGTAAGTTTGCAGACGACACAAAGGTTGGAGTTGCGGATAGTGATGAGGATTGTCAGAGGATACAGCAGGATATAGATCAGTTGGAGACTTGGGCAGAGAAATGGCAGATGGAGTTTAATCCGGACAAATGTGAGGTAATGCATTTTGGAAGGTCTAATGCAGGTGGGAAGTATACAGTAAATGGCAGAACCCTTAGGAGTATTGACAGGCAGAGAGATCTGGGCGTACATGTCCACAGGTTACTGAAAGTGGCAACGCAGGTGGATAAGGTAGTCAAGAAGGCATACGGCATGCTTGCCTTCATCGATCGGGGCATTGAGTATAAAAATTGGCAAGTCACGCTGCAGCTGGACAGAACTTTAGTTAGGCCACACTTAGAATATTGCATGTAATTCTGGTCGCCACACTACCAGAAGGACGTGGAGGCTTTGGAGAGGATACAGAAGAGGTTTACCAGGATGTTGCCTGGTCTGGAGGGCATTAGCTCTGAGGAGAAGTTGGATAAACTCGGATTGTTTTCATTGGAACGACGGAGGTGGAGGGGCGACATGATAGAGGTTTACAAAGTTATGAGTGGCATGGACAGAGTGGATAGTCAGAAGCTTTTTCCCAGGGTGGAAGAGTCAGTTATTAGGGGACATAGATTTCAGGTTAGAGGGGGAAAGTTTAGAGGGGATGTACGAGGCAAGTTCTTTACACAGAGGGTGGTGAGTGCCTGGAACTTGCTGCTGGGGGAGGTGGTGGAAGCAGGTACGATAGCGACGTTTAAGAGGCATCTTGACAAATACATGAATAGGATGGGAATAGAGGGATACGGTCCCCGGAAGTGCAGAAGGTTTTAGTTTAGGCAGGCATCAAGATTGGCGCAGGCTTGGAGGGCCGAATGGCCTGTTCCTGTGCTGTACTGTTGTTTGTTTGTTTGTTTGTTTGTCTTAGTGTCAATTTTTGTCTAATTATACTCCCATGAAAATATTCCTTGGGACATTTTGCAATGTTAAAGGCACTTTATAAATGCAAATTGCTATTTTATGTGAGAAGCGCCATTTCAGGAACTGGTTCGTTGGTTTAAGTATTTCCCAGTCCTTTGACATCATGAGGTACATTGAAGGTAATTTAATTTGTGTGTAAATCATACCAAGAACCTTCTGTGGCAAAAGAATCAGAAATACCCTTCTAGGGTAAATCGTCATGTGTGACACTGGCCTGCAGGAAACTAGGTGACAGCAGGGAAGCTCCCTGACTCAAGTGCAAGGTCACTGCTACACAAATCCAGCGTGTTTCCACTTGTCTCTGAATGCACCATGCAGTATGAATGGGGCAAATTCAGACCACAGGATTTTCATCACTTGAGCCACTTCCATTTAAATTGTTCCATAACATCAATAGTTATTAGTTTGGTAGTGATGCAAATGGGGATTCCTCTATTTTTGCAAGTTCATTTTCTTGCACAAATTTAAAATAAAGTATTGCATTTGTGTAACAGTTTCTACAACCTCAGGACATCCCAAAGTGCTTTGCAGCCAATCACTTTTAAAGGGTACTCACTGTTCTAATGCAGGAAATGTGGCAGCCAATTTGCGCACAGCAAAATCACACAAAAAGCAATGTGATAATGACTAGATGATCTGTTTTCTGATGCTGGTGGAGGGATAAATGTGATGCTGGTGGAGGGATAAATGTTGTCCAGAATGCAAGGGAGAATTTCTTTAAAATAGTTGTGCAGGATCTTTTACCTCCACCTGAGAGGGGAGATAGGGCCTTGGTTTAACATCTCATCCGACAGACGACACTCCCTCAGTACTGCACTGGAGTGTCAGCCTAAATATTGTGCTCAAGCCTCTTGAAATGAATCAACTGCGTCTAGAATAACAGATAGTACAATGAAGGTAGAAAATGTTATGTCTTTAGTTGCTCTCATTTCAATGTAGAATGCAGCTTCTGCAGGTCTGTGAACTCCCATGTTTTGCAATAGTAATATATGCAGAAGTTCTGTGACAAAATAACAGTTTCTTAACTGGCACGTGTCTCTGTTGTGACATATAACTGATGAATGTGTTCATGTGAGTGACAGCTGCACTAACTTAATGCTCTGTAAACTTGAGCTCATCCAAAAGCCGATATCTTGACTTGCACCAAGTCCTGTTTACCCAGCACCCTTGCGTTCATTGACTTGCGTTGGTTCCCAGTCCTGCAAAGCTTCAATTTTAAAATTCACATCTTTATTTACACATCCCTCTACAGCGACACCCTTCCTTATTTCTGTAACCTCCTCCAGCCCCACAATTCTCCGAGGTTTCTGAGTTCCTCCAATTCTGGCGTCTTGTAATTTTCTTTGCTCCATCCCCGGCGGCCATGCCTTCAGCTACCTAGGCCGTAAGCTCTGTAATTCCCTCCCTAAACATCGCCACCTCTCTCTCCTCCATTGACACTCTTTAACACTTACCTCTTTGACCAAGCTTATGGTCACCTGTTCTGTTATCTCCTTATGTGACTTGGTATCAAACTTTGTTTGAGGATGCCCCTATGAAGCTCCATGAGATGTTTTACTACTTTAAAGGTGCTATATAAATGCAAGTAGTTATTGTTTGTACTGTTTGGGATGTAGGTTGTAGCCCAGATCCCAAGAAAAAATGGGATGGAAATGTGTTGTAGGGCAACAACAATGAAATTAGGGACAATGTGAGCATGACCTCAGCAACCATCCTGAAATCTGGAAATTTCTTTTTCACCGTCTCTCTCATGCTTGGTGCATTGTTGAGACAACATTCACTCTTTCTGCTGCCGCTGTCCATGATACTGCGGTTCTGCTCTTCACCAAGGTAACCGTTTGTTGCAAAAAGGGTCTGCCCTTCTTTCTTGGATCCCCTGTAGCGGGACCTCCAAAAGTTGCTTCATTGAACGGAAAGGTTTTTTTTAGATTTGAGATACAGCACTGAAACAGGCCCTTCGGCCCACCGAGTCTGTGCCGAACATCAACCACCCATCTATACTAATCCTACACTAATCCCATATTCCTACCAAACATCCCCACCTGTCCCTACCACCTACCTATACTAGTGACAATTTATAATGGCCAATTTACCTATCAACCTGCAAGTCTTTTGGCTTGTGGGAGGAAACCGGAGCACCCGGAGAAAACCCACGCAGACACAGGGAGATCTTGCAAACTCCACACAGGCAGTACCCGGAATCGAACCCGGGTCCCTGGAGCTGTGAGGCTGCGGTGCTAACCACTGCGCCACTGTGCTGTGATGCTTTGCTTCAGCCATTTCACAGCTCCTGTAAGCAGACATTGCTTTCTCTGAGCTAGGTGCTGTATTGTTGTTTATTGTCTGCTTCTTGCAGACAGTATGTGACTGGTAGGATTAACATTTAATCTGCTTTGCTGTAAACTGCAAACCGGAAATGATGTAATCTTGCACCACTCTAACAAACGGTACAAAAATCTTTTAAACTAATGTGTTCATTAAATTAAAGCATTAGAATTCAGCATCACAATAACTCCACACAGCCAACAGGACAGCTTTAAGCGTGACTAATAAAGGAAAGAATCTCCATTTATATAGCGCCTTTCTTGACCTAAGGACATCTCAGGGAATAAAGTACTTTCAAATGTAGTCACTGTTGTAATGTAGGAAACGGCCAATCTGTGCATAGCAAGAACCCACAAACAGCAATATGATTTTGACCAAAGAATCTGTTTTTACAACACCAATTTGCATGTATATAGTGTCTTTAATGTAAAAGTAATGTAAAAGTGCATCAGGTGGCAGGACTATATCTCCAACACAGAAGTCCTTGAAGCGGCCAACACCCCCAGCTTATACACACTACTGAGTCAGCGGCGCTTGAGATGGCTTGGCCATGTGAGCCGCATGGAAGATGGCAGGATCCCCAAAGACACATTGTACAGCGAGCTCGCCACTGGTATCAGACCCACCGGCCGTCCATGTCTCCGTTATAAAGACGTCTGCAAACGCGACATGAAATCGTGTGACATTGATCACAAGTCGTGGGAGTCAGTTGCCAGCATTCGCCAGAGCTGGCGGGCAGCCATAAAGACAGGGCTAAATTGTGGCGAGTCGAAGAGACTTAGTAGTTGGCAGGAAAAAAGACAGAGGCGCAAGGGGAGAGCCAACTGTGCAACAGCCCCGACAAACAAATTTCTCTGCAGCACCTGTGGAAGAGCCTGTCACTCCAGAATTGGCCTTTATAGCCACTCCAGGCGCTGCTTCACAAACCACTGACCACCTCCAGGCGCGTATCCATTGTCTCTCGAGATAAGGAGGCCCAAAAGAAAGAATGTAAAAGTACTTTTCAGGAGCATTATCAAACAAAATTTGACACCAAGTCAGGTGAGGAACTATAAGGACAGGTATCCAAAACTTAGTCAACAAGCTAAGTTTTAAGGAGCATCTGAAAGGAGGTAAGGAGGTAATTACAGAACTTAGGGCCTAGACAGCTGAAGGAGCGGCTGCCAATTGTGGAACGATTAAAAATCAGTGATGTGCAAAAGGCTTGAATTGGAGAAGCACAGATATCTAGAGGGTTGTTGGGGCTGAAGGAGGTTACCGATATAGGGAGGGAATGACACCATGGGGGGGATTTGAAAACAGGAATGAAAATCTTACAACTGAGGCATTGCTGGACCGGGAGGCAATGTAGGCCAGTGAGCATAGGGCTGATGAGTGAACAGAACGTGGTGTCTCCTGAGGGATAAATATTAGCCAGGACATCTGGGAGAACTCCCCCGCAAAATAGTATCATGAGGGCAAACTGGGCCTCGGTTTAACAGCTTGTGCAAAAGAGTCCCCTCCAACAGTGCAACGCTCTCTCAGTACTACACTGGGGGTGTCAGCCTAGATTTTGTGCTGAAGTCTCTTCAGCAAAATTTGAAAACACAACTTCGCTTCGAGATCTGCTGGCGATGGATCACCCCCCTGCCCCCACCCACCCCCCACCCCCGCTGTGTATCCTATGCAAATTGTGTACTGTGATAATGTGTTCATTAATCGATCTTGCACTGTAGTTCTTGGTGAGCACTGCAGACATATACAACACCCAATGAGCAGTGGGCCTGCTAGTACTATTGGCTCTGTGAAGTTTTTGAAGAATTCTCATGCTTCATTTACTTCCATTTAATAGTGACATTAGTAATAAAGGTTCTGTTCCATTCTATACTGTAACACAAGGTTACATAGTTTCCAGTATGCAGATTACTGCAAAGGAGGATAGAAGTTAATCCTACCAGTAGCATACTGTATGCAAGGGAAGATACAAAAATGATGCAGCACCAGGATAAGAGGAGGCAATGTCTGCTTGCAAGAAACTGCTGTTGAGTAAGAAAAATAGTATTTTGAAATACCCCAAATTGTAATGGATGTTTGGGAGTGAGGAACAAGAATATGCAACATCTAAACATTTATCAATGTCGTTTAATCTACTAGATTAAATTGCACCTAATGCACATTAATAATGTGTGTTTGTCTGAAAACTGATTTTAAAATGAAATTCCCCTTGTTGCTGCAATGGAGATTCATCATCTGAGAAGATATTGCTGTCGTTCTGCTGTGGAATATTCCTGTTCTATGACCCTCGTGCACATCAGGATTTTTTTTTAAAAGCAAAATTACAAGGGAATTAAGAAGCTTTTTGTGAATTGGGGGATGGCTTGTGTTTGTACAAGCTCAGCAGTAATAAGACACAGACAAATGTAAGTGTCAAAAATTCAATTACTCTGCTGGAGAAATGTTTCCAGTTGCTGCTTGTTCAGGAGAGATCATTAACAACTTTTCGTCATCAGGTTGAGACATCATTCTGGTTGCTAAAATTGCACAGGGATCTTGAATTTCTGTACATTCTATTTTCCTTGTTCACCAAAGTGCAGGGTAATCATTTAATGTGGGGAATCACATCTACCGTTTAGTCACTAATAAAAAGCCAATTTTCGAAAATCTTGTCATGTCCTTTAGGAAGATTGTCAGGGCCTTGGAAAGGGTGCAGAGGAGATTTAACAGAATGGCACTAGGGATGAGGGGGTTTCAGTTATGGGGAGAGACTAGAAAAGCTGGGGTTGTTCACCTTAGAACAGAGAAGGGTAAGGGGAGATTTAATAGAGGCGTTCAAAATTATGATGGTTTAATAGAGCAGATAGGGAGAATCTGTTTCTGCTGGTGGGAGGTTCGATAACTAGAGGTCAGAGACTTCAAATAATTGGCAAAAAAGCCAGGGGAGAGGGTGGCAGAATTTTTTTTTTCCTTAGTGAGTTGTTTCAATCTGGAAGGCACTACCTGAAAGGGTGGTGGAAGTAGATTCAATAGAAACTTACAAAAGGAAATTGGATATATACTTGAAAAGGAAAGTCTATGGAGAAGGTACAAGGGAGTAGAACTAATTGGATAGCTCTTACA
The DNA here is from genome assembly GCF_036365525.1 of Heterodontus francisci. Lineage (NCBI taxonomy): Eukaryota > Metazoa > Chordata > Chondrichthyes > Heterodontiformes > Heterodontidae > Heterodontus > Heterodontus francisci. The sequence goes on from NC_090377.1 coordinate 122,576,119, forward strand.
GAGAGCCAGCACAGGCACAATGGACTGAAATAAAAGCAAAATACTGCGGATGCTGGAAATCTGAAACAAAAACAAGAAATGCTGGATTCACTCAGCAGGTCTGGCAGCATCTGTGGAAAGAGAAGCAGAGTTAACGTTTCGGGTCAGTGACCCTTCTTCGGAATTGACAAATATTAGAAAAGTCACAGATTATAAACAAGTGAGGTGGGGGTTGGGCAAGAGATAACAAAGGAGAAGGTGCAGATTGGACCAGGCCACATAGCTGACCAAAAGGTCACGGAGCAAAGGCAAACAATGGACTGAATGGACTCCTTCTGTGCTCTATGGTTTTATGAAAAGGCTTTACTATGTTACTATTTAGTTTTCCACTGGATTTTACCCAGCAGCCATTAGCAATGCTATATCATCTGTAGAAGAAAGGCTGCTTTATTAAAAAGTGGAAACGGGTGAGTGGAGCCCATTAATGGTGTTCCACGAAAATTGCGTCATACAGCACTTGAATGCTAAACCTGCAGATTACTGTTTTCGGACCTCCAGGCAAATTCAAATTATGATAATCAGCAGTTAGGACACAGACTTGCAAACAGATGTGTCTTATTCACACAGCACCCATTTGGTGCCTGCTTACATCCTTTCACAAAAATAGCCCCTAAAGATGTGGGGTATGAACTCTGGATCCTCAGCATTGCTGGAGATGTTGCTATGGAAGCTGGAGGCCCTCCAAATGGTGCGCGCTGTGCTTCCAGCCACTTCTGGCATGGCCCACACGATGCCCCAGGCTGGAAAGGGCAATCGCGCACATGTACCCTGTGTGTGCTAGAAGCCTCTGAACCAGTGCTGTTGTGATGCCACTCAGCCATACTGGCTGATTGGACATTTATTTGCAAACTTGGACCACGCAAGTCCATTCAAAGTATTCACTTGTCACTCACCAAAGAACATGCATTCAGTTGCAAGAGGGGTTATTTAAAGGGTCAGAGACCAATTTGCAAGTGATGTGCTTTTCACTTACCTCTGCTTAGTCTGAGATTGTGGAAGTACTGTGCTGTATATTTGGAGGTGTTTTTTGAGAGCTGGTGGTTAAAATCAGGGAGGACACAGGATTTGGTGACTGAGGTATGGAGGGCTGTGGTTGCAGTACCTCTTGATCTGCAACATGATCATGAATTGGAGCGAAGGCTGCAGAGACGGAAAGCTCTGTGAAGAGCGTGAAGAAGGAGGGCTCTACACAGGTTTATCAGGGACATTTTTCCTACCTGCTACTGAGCCAGGAGCAGTTCCTGGGGTGACTTGGGTTCAACAAGGAGATGATCACTGAACAATGCTACTTGCTACAACCTAAACTAGAGCCTCACACCCTCTCAGTGGCCGAAGTCACTGGTGCCTTAAATTTTTATGCGTCCGGGTCTTTTTTGGTGGGAGCAGGAGACATCTCCATATAGTCATTCATTAGAGTGTCTGGGAGGTCATGTACCCCAGGTGAGGCCAGTAAATTGTCTTCTCGCTAAGCAGAGACAAGCAAGAAGAGAGGGACCGTGGCTTCACCAGGATAGTGGGACTCCCGATGGTGCACAGCACCATCATCAGTGTGCATGTGGCTCTGTGGGACCCTCCCCCTCATGCCAATGAGGAGAGGTGGAGGAACCACAAGGGGTTCCATTCCGTAAATGTGCGACCATGCCAAGAATATCATTTTGGTGCAACGATGCATTCATCTTGCTCCAGTTGGCCCTATCCATCGTCTTTGGGCCTGCTAGAGGAACCAGAAGAGGCAGGCAGAAGAAATCCTGGACACCTTCTAACCGGATGGGCTGTAAGAGTGCATGGTCAGACTCCAATTTCAATGCAACTACCTCTCCTGACCATTGTAGACCCACCATTCCTCACTGTCACATCTATCTGAGATGCCCCATCACAGCGTCCCCTTGGCCACCATCCAACAATTAAAGCCCCCCAGAAAAGCCTTCTCATTAACAATCTTTATCCAACAACACATCCAGTTATACAAACAGAAATGAACTATTCACCGTCATGCAATCCCTCAGTGCTTGTCTTGTGGCTGTCTTTGCCTGTCCTAGTGCTGCTACAGTGTCACCCCATGGCTGCAGCATGGCTAGTGGAAGTCTGCTGACATTCAGGGCTGAACGTAGTGAACCCGTCACGGGTCCCAGCTACGGACCCGGAAGTGGATGCCCTCGCCGCTCATCAGTGTGCGGCCGGCCAACCACAATCATGTGATGGGTGGCCAATTATCAGAATGGGGTCAAGGGGCCCGTTCAATCACGCGACAGGAGCAGGCTTTGAGGCACCGAATACGGTGTCAGATGACTCCAGAGCAGGTATTGGCGACATATTTAAAGCCCTGCCAGCCCTGCTTGCATTGCAGTCTTAGCGTTATTTCCTATTTTGTGTTCTCTATTTAAACCAGTGTTGGAGCAACTCCTAGATCCCCCTGTGCCCGGAGAAGGACGGTGAACTATGGCAGAGGCAAGACTCCGGATGGCACCATGGTTTAGCAAAGCCTCCTGGGAGATTCTCCTCCAGCCTGCAAGGCAAAAGTGGGAGATCCTCTTCCTCAGGGATGGAAAGAAGAGGTCCTTCCACCTGACCAAACAAGCTGGATGGAGATCACCAAAGAGGTCAGCAGCCGTTGGGTCACCCCCGAACATAGATCCAATGCCGTAAGATGGTCAATAACCTCCTTCGTTCTGCCAAGGTGAGTCCTCCATACCTCTCTCCTTTTTGGGGATTGCATGTGACTATGTAGGAGGAAGTGGGACATGGGGAAGGAGGCGTCACAAAGGCACTGGAAAAGGGGGTTAGGCATTACCACATCCTGCCAGATGCATGGATGCATCTCGGCCACAGGCCACTTTCTTTCAACGCTCAACCCCATTAACCCCCCTGAGAGCTGACGCGAGGGTGAGCTATATAGGAAACCCCAGCAGGGGACTAGGGGCTGTCACTAGCAGAAATGTCCTGTTGATCTTGCTGCAAAGTATGACTATCTCCCTCTTTCCACTTGCAGGACAAGCAGGCCCATAACAATAGGGAGACCTCGCGAACTGGCAGAGGAATGCCAGATATTAGGCCTCTCTCGACAGCTGAGGAGGCGGCACTGGAGTTTCTGGGGAACCAGGGTGGCCGCTCAGTAGTGGATGGTAAGATTGGAGTCTCCATGCAAGAGACTGAGGATTGTCTTCAAATGACATCCAGCACACTTCTGGAGATCCACATCACACATGGATATCATGACGAGATCTGCACAGCCTAACGCCACACATGTTTGTGTTCTTTCATGCAGGTCAGCATCCACAGGAGACTCCAGCTGAAGGGGGACATAATTCAACCTCTGAGGAGGAGGAACAGTCAGAGGAAGCACAGTCACATGACTCTCCTGCACCTCCAGTACAGATACTTTCACCTTGGTGGGTTTATGCTCGGCTTTAGAATCAGGGTCACAATCTGGTGAGAGCATCACACACGGGCCTGAGCAGCTGGCTGAGGCTGAGACAGCTGAGGCCTCTGACAGTTGGAGGACTGTGGGTGGCCAGGCCCATGCTGAACCCCAGGCTGATGATGAACCACTGGTGTCAACAGCACGGGGCATGCTGGAGTTGCAGGGAGAGGTAAGGCAACATATGGCGGAGATACCAGAGGCAATGCGCAGCCATGAGTGGACAATGCAGGAGTCCATCCACGCCATGAGTGCTGCGATGCCTCGGGCATGTGGGCGCATGGTTTCCTCCATTGAAAGGCTGGCGACCCTCATGGAGAGCCAGATCACACAAATACGCACAGACCTGCACAACATCGTATTGGCCATGAACTCAACGCAGCAGCGGCAAGGCATGGGAAGGAAAAGGCCCCTGGAGTCTTCTCCAACTCCTCATCCTTCTCTGGTGTGCAGGGAGGTTCAAGTGAGTCTTGAAATGGAGGAGGAGGAGCTGACCTCCATTGCTGTCCTCCACAACTGGGGGCTCCCCTCAGGGTGCTGTGAGCGTGGGCAGCAGCTCCTCAGCCTCTCCGCCAGTGAGCCCAGCTCCAGTAGCCGTGATGCCTGAGGAGAGTCCTGCACCTGTGCAGGAAGCCCTCAGGCAGCTGGGGCCCTCCAGGCCTCAGGCAGCCAGAGGACGCCCACTGAAGTCATCACAGACCAAGGGGCAGCCTGATCAGCAGCCTGCTTCCAGCCCTAGAGCTAGAGGAGGGTTTACACCTCATTGGAGCACTTGAAAATGTAGTCACTCTTGGGGTTTCACGGGTGTTTGACATTTTCTGTTTGTTTTGTCTTATAAAGTTTTTTTGTTATTGAAGTTAACTTTCATTGTGGAAAATGCTCATTCTTTCATGCCTTAATTGTGAGATGCTGCCTTCACCCTTGCTCCCTCATTGGACTGCCAGTGTAGGCGCATCCCTCCTTTGGTAAGCATTTCAGATGTGCCAGAGCATGTGGTTAGGCTGGGCTATAGGCACAAAACCCAAATAGAAAAGAAGCATCAGACTGAATGAATTGAGGTGAGTCGTTATTGATTTTACTCTGAGAGGCCATCATGGTGGCTGGAAGTGGGTAAGTGTGTGATTGTTTCTTACCTCCCTGGCCCATTGCTCAACGTGCCTGGTCTCCAGTGCAAGGACTTCAAGATCCAGTGCTGCCTGCTCATCACCCTCCTCTGTGTCTTCCTCGTCGGTTGAGGTCTGGCGATCAATCATATACTCTTCATGCAATGCCTCCCATCTCTGCAGCGCATAATTGTGCAGAGCACAGGAGATCGCCACAATACGTGAGACCATCGCTGGAGCAAAATGCCGTGCTCCACGGATTGATCTAGGCAACAGAATTTCATCTTCAGCAGCCCAATGGCCTGCTTGCTGGTCGCTCGGGTGGAGCCGTGGCAAGTGTTGTACCTCTCCTCTGCTGCAGTGGAAGGCTTCCTCATAGGCATGAGTAGCCATGCCTTCAATGGGTAGCCCTTGTCCATGAGAATCCAATCCTGATGGCAAGCGGGGGGACCTGAAAAGCTGCAGTAATTGGGACTGTTGAAGTATGTAGTTATCATGGCTGTTTCCCGGGAAGCGGGCACACACCTGCAGGAAACGCTTTCAATGATCGCAGACCAGTCGCACGTTGATGAAATGGAAGCCCTTTCCATTGATGAAGGCAGCTGGCTGGTCCTTTGGAGCCTTAATGATGACATGTGTGTGTTGTATGCTTGGTTAGTTTATCTAGGAAAGATTACTGAGTCTTTGGTAAGTTATAACAATAGCTAGTTTATTATATATTAGAGAACGAAATACAGCTTTACAGAAGCATGTCTGACTCCACTGATGGTCATGATGCTTCTCCCTCAAGTCTCTCTCATGTGATCTCTTACATCATCGTAGTGGGAGGCATTACTCACACTGTCCCAAACATTAACCCTTTCAAACCCTTATACATCTCCCCCCACCCCCCAAGTCTTTGCCTATATACTTTTTGTACATTAATTTTTTCTTTTACATACTATACCACCTCCCCCACAAATCTCCGATATCACAGATTTAATCTGTCAGGAGGCTTCACAGCTTTCCCTGATCGCGTTGTTGTCAGACTCGGAAGATCAGCAGTCTTTCTCTGAACTCTAGTTTCTTGACTTGGACGGCCTTCATTGAGGTTTGTAGTATCTGATGCTTTCTGAATTTCAGGTTCAACATCTGGTTCATTCAAATGTATGACTGATTTGACATCTTTGATGAATAGAAATAATTTTTTTCCTGCTTCTTCTTATAGTACCTTCTGGAGAATGTACTAAATAAGATCCCTGTTGATTATCATCTCTCTGGACGATTACTCCTTCTCTGCCTTGGTCTCGTACCCATACCTTTTCTCCTTCCATCAACTTGGGTAGGTTCCTGGTACGATATCTCCTATTATAATTCTAAGCTTCTTGTTTTTGATAAGACTTTTCTCTGTCTTGAACTCTCTGATAATTCTGGACTTCTGGCCCTGGAAGTAATTTTTTGAGTAGGATGGGAAGTTGTGTTCGAAGCTTCCTTCCCATCAACAGTTCTGATGGTGCTAATCCACACTGCATTTGCTTCATTAGTAGGTGTGATATTTTCCTTGGTGTGAAAAGACATACAAGTTTTGCATCTTTTCGCAAAGTAATACTATATTGGGTCTTAAGTCTTCCGAGACCAGTAAATAATTTCAGAAAGTTATTTTGGAAGTGACTGCTGGATTCTTGCTGCTTAACTTCTTCCACTTTCCTGATAAAATTAAGGTCAAAACAAGCTCTTCTACTTAAGGGAAAATTCTTGATTCTGTAGAACATAGTGTTTCCAATATCTGCTTTCCTTTGTACTGGAGTGTTGCCTGTAGCTTGCCCTTGACTTTCGGTTCAATCCCTCCTGAACCGTGTCACTGAGTTTCTGTTGGTTACAGGCAATACGTTGATAACCATGGTTCGTTGTCCAAAAAACTTTCTCCATTGACTAGTTTACATACAAATCTGCAGTCTAGAATGCATGATTATGGTCACTGATCTCACCAAGCAAGTTTTCTGATTTCTTTTCTGATGGAGATTGTTCTACTTCATAAATAGCTCTGTGTGTGAAGACTTTTCCTGAAGAACCTGTGAAAGAAGAGGTTTTACTTTGGCACATCTTCCCAAAATGGCCAACTTTCTTGCAGTGAAAGCATTCTGCTTTGTTTGCAGGACACTTCATGCCTGTGGGTCTTTTTGTCGCCACAGCGCTGTCAGAGTTTCATGGCATCTTGCACTTTCCCTCCCAAGTGTATCTTCTTTTCTGGTGCTTCTTTTACAGTCCTGTGCTTAAGGAACTGTATGGTCACTGGAGATTTCCTTAACCAAGGTTTTTCTTCACCTTTCAGGATTGCTCTGTTCTGCTTCCAGACCTCGCTTGTCTCATCAGCTGTATTGCTTTGTCCAGGGTGAGATCTTGCTTAGACTGCAATAAGTCTGAAAGGGTTTCATCAGCAAATCCTACTACAATGCGGTCTGATATTAATTCTGCTTTTAGGTCTCTATATTCGCGTCTTTCAACTAGCCTGTAAAGGTCATTAATAAAAGCATCTACTGGTTCACCTAGTTTCTGGACCCTTCTGTCGAAATTGGCCCTTTCTAAAATCTTGTTGCTCCTCAGGTTGAAATAATTATCCAAGGCTTTTAAAACGTCTTCAAATTTATCTTGTGTCTCATTAATGCCTTGTCTTGCAATAACATTGTCTGCTGTTGCTCCTATAAAATAAAGTAATGTGTTGACTTGCTCTGCTTCAGACTTGCTGCCTAATTTTGAAGCGATTCTGTACCTCAAAAATATTTTTCACCAAAGTGACCAGTTTTGAGTTTGATTTGGCCCTTTCATGTGTCCAAACCCCTCTGGTAGAGTAAATTTAAGATCTATGGATTTTCTAAACTTTTTGGGTAGTTTTTTTTCTATTTTAAATTATCCTTCCCATACTGGAAGTTTTCCCATACTTTTCGGAAGTTTACCTGCGCTTTTCAGCCTGTGGTCGCCTCGTGTAATGGCGCCAACCTCGGATTCAGCCTTGTTAAGGATTTTTGTTTTTTCCTGGTGCTGCCTGCCTAATGTGCCGTTAGAAACAATTTTGTACCCTTTTTTAAGGGTACAAGATCCCTGACTGTTGCTTGGTTCTTCGACTCAAAGTCTGCAATCGCTGGACCGGAATCTTTTCACCAACCATCACGCCTTTGGAGAAGCCTGAATGCCTCTGTAAGCTGACTCCCTGACTCTCCGTGCCTCACTGATCCATGGATCAGCTCTGGAGCTCCTCACAGCCTCTTCTCGAGTTCTGCTGCTTTGGCAACACTTCTTTAGGTCTGACAATTTTTGAATTTTTCTGGAATTTGTATAGCAAGGACTACTGTTGTTCACCATCTTGCATGCTTGGTTAGTCTAGCTAGGAGATATTACTGAGTCTTCGGTACGTTTTAACAATAACTAGTTTATTACATTGTTACAGTCAAGTGAGGATGGGTCAAAGGGCTTCCCTCTTTTCCATCTCCTTGTTTGACCACAACAGGTTGAATTCTTTCTTAAAGTGGATGTACTGGCCAATTCAGTAGGTGTTTGATTACTTATTTACTATGATCATAACAAGAACCAATCATACAGGTTTTCTTGAGTTTAACAAAGAAAGAGGTTAACTTTATTGTACCTAAACTGAAATAGTAAAAATAATAAACAACCTGCCAACCTTCACTCTCACACACACACACACACACACACACACACACACACACACACACACACACACACACACACACACACACACACACACACACACACACACGAGGTTCACACACCCATAAATAGGTTATAGAGTGGGGAAAGGTAGATTGATTGAGTGACAGTCCATGAAGAAAAGGGGTATACAGTCTGTGGCATTTGGCAATTTGGCTGGATTCTAGCTGAATTTGGTGGTCCTGAGTCTTTTAGTTGAAAGAGGTAGATGACCTCTTAGAGGTCTCTTGGAGTCAGGTTTCTGGTTGTAGCCGGAGTATGCAAAGGTGGTCAGTCAACAGGCAGGATCTGAAAGCTTTCAAGCTAGAATGGAGAGAGAGAGAGGGAGCGAGAGAGGCCGCACTTAGATCTGCTTGTGACAGAGTCCAGTTGCGTCTCCTCTCTCTGCTGCAGAGAAACACAAGCAAAAGTAAAAGAACAAGCAGTTCCCTTAAACTTCCTGGGTCTTGGTTCTTGCTGGGATATGAGCAGACATTTCGTCTCCCTCCTCACAGCATTACAGTGTAGGATACAGTGTTGCAAATTAGGTGGCCATCTTAAGCTGCCAGCAAAGTCATCCTTGGATCTTTTTTTTAAATGTCTTTTAAAAAATATAAATTCAGATTTCCAGTCAGTGGATTAAAGAAAATTATCATTCAACAAAGCACACTGGCCTAACACCTCCCCACCGCGTGAAATAAAATGTGAAAACAGGAACATTTCATTATGAGGGCACAAATTAAAAAGAAATTGTTCACACGGTCTCACTGTCATAGCCATGCTCGGGTTTAATTTTTTTTTTACCCAGGATGGTTCCATGCTGAGCTAACCCCTAGATAAAGTGTCAGCTATCAAATTGTTATTTCCTGCAATGTGGATAATCTTTAGGTGGTAAGGTTGCAGAAGCAGGCTCCAATGAAAAAGCCTTTCATTCTGGGTTTTGAATTTCTCTACAAAGGTCAAAGGATTGTGGTCGGTATAAGCTACGGTCTCTCTATATCTATTTTGGACATATACATCAAAACCTTTGAGACCCAGCTAGTCCCAGGGCTTCCTTCTCCACAGTCGTGCATCTCCCTTGATGTTTGTATAATTTTTGGGAGAAGTACCCAACGGGTCTCTCAGTGCCTAACTCATCATCTTGGAGTAGGACGGCACCTACCCCTAGGTCACTAGCATCCACTGCCAATTTAAATGGTTTGTTAAAGTTTGGAGCTGCCAGCACCGGCTCACTGGTTAAGATGGCTTGCAGCCTCTCGAAAGCTGTTGACACCTCCCTGACCACAATACCTTTGCTTCTTACTGTAATAAGTCTGTCAATGGGGTGGCTGTAGTGCTGATGTTTGGGTCAAACTTGTGGTAAAACACACACATCCCCAAAAATTGCATTATTTCCTGTTTGGTCGTGGGGATGGGAAAATCTATCAGCGCCTGTACCTTTGCTTCTCTGGGCATATTGTCTAAATGGCGAGAGATTGCAGAGCTCTGAGATGCAGAGGGATCTAGGTGTCCTAATGCATGAATTGCAAAAGGTTAGTATGCAGGTACAGCACGTAATTAGGAAAGCTAATAGAATGTTATCGTTTATTATGAGGGGAATTGAATACAAAAGTAGGGAGGTTATGCTTCAGCTATACAGGGCATTGGTGAGACCACATCTGGAATACTGTGTACAGTATTGGTCTCCTTATTTAAGGAAGGATGTAAATGCATTGAAGCAGTTCAAAGAAGGTTTACTGGCCTAATATCTGGACTGGGCGAGTTGGCTTACGAGGAAAGGTTGGATAGCCTAGGCTTGTATCCGCTGGAGTTTAGAAGAGTAAGAGGTGACTTAATTGTAACATAAGATCCTGAGGGGCCTTGATAGGGTGGATGTGGAAAGGTTGTTTCCCCTTGTGAGAGAATCTAGAACTAGGGGTCACTATTTAAAAATATGGGGTCACCCATTTAAGACAGAGATGAGGAGAAATTTTTTCTCTTAGAACGTCGTGAGTCTTTGGAACACTCTTCCTCAAAAGGCAGTGGAAGCAGAGTCTTTAAGTATTTTCAAAGCAGAGGTAGACAGATACTTGAAAAACAACGGAGTGAAAGGTTATGGGGGGTAGGCGGGAATGTGGAGTCAAGGTTACAATCAGATCAGTCATGATCTTATTGAATGGCGGAGCAGGCTCAAGAGTCCTACTCCTGCTCTGAATTCATACTTTCATATGTAGGTTCGTATGAGCAACACTCTCCCTTGACCCACAATATGCCCTAGCTAGGTTACTTGAACTTTAGCAAACTCCCTCTTTGCAAGATGTACCACAAGGTCAGCTGACTGTAACCTTTGGACAAGGGCTTCTAACTGGTCTAGGTGGTCCCCCCAGGTGTCACTGTACACTAACAGATCATCCAGGTACACTACACAGTTGGGTAGGCCCGCCACTACCTGGTCATCAGCCTTTGGAAGGTGGCTGGGCTTAATCCAAAGGGCATCACCCGGCATTGGAATAAGCTGTCTGGAGTGACAAAAGCCGAGATCTCTTTAGCTCGGGGGGTTAAGGGAACATACCAGTACCCTTTTAACAAGTCTATTTTGGTTATGCAGGTGGCGTTTCCTACTCTATTTATACAGTCTTCCAGGCAGGGAATTGGGTAGGAATCAGCTCTGGTCACTGCATTAATCTTTCTGTAATCAATGTGGAGCCTTGTTGAGCCATTGTTCGGACACCAGCACAACTGGGGAACTCCAACTGCTCTGACTGGGCTCAATCAGCTTGTGCTCTAATATGTACTGAATTTCTTCCCGAACTTGGGTCAGTTTCCTGGGACCTAGATGATAGGAATTTTGTTTTATGGGAGGGGTCTCTCCTACATCCACATCATTTAGGGTTAGGGTTGTGCATCCTGGTTTGTCCTTGCAGATCCATTTAAATGCTATGAGCAGCGTTGTTCGGTCTCCTTTCTGTTCTGCATATAAATAGGAGAGTACAGTGTCTAGTTTCCTTAACTTTTCAGAGTTAGCTCACTGCACAGTAGAGGGTTTCAATTTGGGAATCCTCCAGGCCTCCGTCTAACTCGTCCTCACTGACCCTTTCACACTCCTCTTTCCTGACTGCCTGACAGACCTGTACCTGTTTGCCTCCTTCCTGGCAAGATCGCTGGTAATAGCATTGTTGAAAGCCCGGTTCAGTGGTCCATACAGAGTAGCAAAGAGAATTAGCCAGGTGAATTATAATGGTAATAGCATTAACACATTGTCTCCAGCCTGAAATGTTCTGGCCTTGGCATGATTAATCACTTGCCTTTTCATAGTTATCTAGGAGGTTTTTAGGTGTTCATGAAGACTCTATGACTCTATGAACCACTGAACAAGCTCTTGTGAGCAGTTATCGGAACATGCAGATGTAGTCTAACAGGGAACTGTGTCCCAAAAACCTCTCCTTGATTAGTGTTAGAGGACCTCTCACCTCGTATGCATAAATTAATTCAAAGGGACTAAAGCCAATGGACTCATTGGGTTGGATTTTCTGTTCCCACCACCGGGAACGGTGGCGGGTGGAAAAAATCGTGGCCTGCACAGGCGGGCTTCGCGGCAGCTCAGGATAATAAGCCGATTGGGCCACCCCACCCCAATCACATGGAGGGGGTGGGTGCTCCAACGCTTGCAATGGCGTCAGCTGCCTGTGCGCAGGCACTGGTGCTATTTTTAAAGGGCAGCCAGCCCTGCTGGCTCATTTAAATTTTTAAAGAGCGAACCACCTCCCCCCACCCGACAACGTACTGCCAATAAATCTATCTCCTCTTCCCCCCCCAATAACAATTAAATTCAACATTTGCCCTCTCCCCCCCACTAAACATTCACCTTCAACATTTGACCTTCCCCCCCCCACCCCAAACCGATCAAAGTGCAGAGGACTCCCCTTCCCACCCTCCCCTAAAGGAAGTGGCTTCAGAGATAGTGGAGGCATTGGTCGAAATATTCCAGAACTCACTGGATTCCGGGAGGGTCCCAGCGGATTGGAAAACCTCTAATGGGACGCCCCTGTTCAAGAAGGGAGGGAGACAAAAAGCAGGAAACTATAGGCCAGTCAGCCTAACATCAGTCATTGGGAAAATGCTAGAGTTCATTGTGAAGGAAGAAATAGCAGGACATTTAGAAAAGCTTAACGCAATCAAACAGAGTCAACATGGTTTTGTGAAAGGGAAATCATGTTTAACAAATTTGCTAGAGTTCTTTGAGGATCTAACAAGCAGAGTTGATAAAGGGGAACCAGTAGATGTAGTGTATTTAGATTTCCAGAAGGCATTTGATAAGGTGCCACATAAAAGATTATTGCACAAGATTGGTATTGCTCATGGTATTGGGGGTAATGTATTAGCATGGATTGAGGATTGGTGAACTCACAGAAGACAGAGAGTTAGGATTAATGGGTCTTTTTCAGGTTGGAAAGACATAACTAGTGGAGTGCCACAAGGATCAGTCCTAGGGCCTCAATTATTTCCGATCTATATTAATGTCTTCGAGGAGGGGCAGAGTGTAATATATCCAAATTTGCTGATGGTACAAAAATAGGTGGGGGGGCATGTTGTGATGAGGACATAAGGAATCTGCAAGGGGATATAGATAGGTTGAGTGAGTGGGCAAAAACTTGGCAGATGGAGTTTAATGTAGGAAAGTGCTTTCGGAGAGTTCAGAACTTTTGGCGATATGCCTCTGGTACTAGCTTGTATGCACTCAGCATAGAATTTTTAGTCATCTCATAATCTGATGAACTCTCATTAGGCAACAGTGAATAAACCTCATAGGCTTTTCCTGTTAGTTTGCTTTGCAATAACAGTATCCAGCAGCTACTTCAACTTTTTTGCAAGCTTTACAAAAGGGATGAAAAAGCTTCCGCATCCCCCTCATTGAACTTTGGTATCAACTGGGAGAACTTTAAGAGCTCAACATCTGGTCCTGAGCTAGGGGTAACTCGCTCACTAGTGGTGTCTTTACTGGTTGTATTGTGTCTTCCCCTAGTTAGGTCGAGCTGCCTTAACTCCCTTTCCTCCTTCTCCTTTTGGAAAGCTCATTCTTTTTCCCATACCTCCCTTTCGTTTTCCCTTTCCTGGAAAACTCTTTCTTTCTCCTTCTGGAATTCTAATTCTAGTCTCCTCTGTTCTAGTTGTATATTAGCTAATGTTACTTTGTTTCAGATTCTATGCCTGTCTCCGGTTCTTCAGTGTCAATTTTAAAATGGTTGGCCACAAGTTTTAGGATTGCAGGCTTCCTAGCTTTTGGACGGACAGTAATCTCTAACTGCCCAGATACATTCCTCAACTTTTCAACAGATAGGGCTTCTAACCTAGCACAAGTTACGTCACTCTGTTCGGTAGTGCACATAGTCGCTGGTCCTCTTGAACAGGGCGTTGCTCGCCTCCTTGATGCAGCGGTGGGCTGCTGCCTGGGAGACCTCACACATATCCCCGGTGCATCCTTGGAATGAGCTAGGTATGTAAAAGTTAAGTGCCATAGCGATCTTCGAAGCCATGGGCATAGGTCACAATTCATCCTGCAGGATGTGGACATTTTAGTATTCTAGCACTGAAAACCACAAGAAAACCTGTATTAAAGTTTTTAAAGTTGTTGCCAGGGATCAATTTGGTTTCCCACTTCCAAATTCCCATTTGTCTTTGAGTTTGACCCCGGACAAGCACCCAAATTTTTGTTATGGTCAAGTGAGGAGGGGTTGAAGGGTTTCCCTCCTTTCCTTCTCCTTGTTGACCACAACAGATTTAATTCTTTCTTCAAGTGGATGTACTGGCCAATTCATTAGGTGTTTGATTACTTACTTGCTGTGATCATAACAAGAACCAATTGGACAGGTTTTCTTGAGTTTAACAAAGAAAGAGGTTAACTTTATTGTACCAATATTGCAGCGGGCCTCGCTGCCACTGGCAATGTCGGGCCGGGCCTTCCCAGTGTTGAGGCCTGTGAGGGGCCTCTGCCGGAGTCATTTTCCGGCTCCCCTACCCCACCACTATGACCCCTGACATTGGGGGAGGCTGTAAATTCCAGCCCATCATCTCCCTCCTCACAGCATTACAGTGTTGCAAATTAAGTGGCCCTCTGAAGCTGCCAGCAAAGTCATCCTTGTAGCTTATCTTTTTAAAATGTCTTTTAACAAAATATAAATTCAGATCGCCAGTCAGTGGATTGAGAAAATGATCATTCAACAAAGCACATTGGCGTAACAACATGTTAGAGAACTATATACAGCTTTACAGAAGCATGTCTAACTCCACTGATGTCATGATGTTTCTCCCTCAATTCTGTCTCTCATGTGAGCTCTTACATCATCAAAGTGGGAGGTATTACCTACACTGTCCCAAACATTAACCCTTTCAAACCTTTATACTACAGCAGTACAATCAATCACACCTTGCACTTGGGGGAATCCAGCGATGGTCCTGAACCTGATAGCCCTCTTGGCCTGAGTGTCAGGGTCAGTTCGGTAGTGCACATAGTCGCCGGCCTGCGTGAGCCTCCTTGATGCAGCGATGGGCTACTGCCTGGGAGACCTCACACAAAACCCCAGTGCATCCTTAGAATGATCTAGGCACGTAAAGGTTAAGTACCACTGTGATCATCGAGGCCACGGGCATAGGGTAACCACCAAATCCCCAAATCACCAAATTTGTCCTGCAGCATGGCGCATAAGTCGGTGATGGCCTTCCTGAAGAGGCGTAGTCGTCGCTGACACTGCTGCTGGGACATTTGGAGGTACTCCCTCTGTCGGTCGCGTTGCCTCATGCCATGGGAGTCCACAAAGACAGGGCGTAAGAGACCCATGCCAGGTGATCAGTAGGCCTCCAGAGCGCTGTCCTTTCAGAGACGAAGTTGCCTTGGCATCTTTGCCTTTGCTACTCCTCTCGGCTGTCTCACTAATGGCCCTCAGTGTCCATCTTTGTGAGAGTCAACCCACTCATCCAATAGCATGGCCACTGGTATAAATCACCCAGCGGTTATGGTCACCCGTGCAGATCATCCAGCAACATGCCCGCCCATGCAGAGTTCACAGCACTGCAGGCTGACAATGGCCTTGCTCCCCACTCTTCCTCTATCCAGTGCTGGTCAGGACTGTCTTCCCGTTGCAGCACTGAAGCCTCAGTGCCACCAGCTTTCAGTGGCTGGGACTCTGAAAGTAACTGAGGGCCGCTCGTAGTTCTCTTAATTACATGTTCCGCCAGCCCCCCCTCCCCCCACCCCACTGCCCCCATTGAATCGCATTCAATTGCATGCAAATGTATTTTCAATATCTGTTCAGAATTTAAATTACACTCCCATCGCATCGGGGCGTCACTAAATCTGGAACTGACATCATGACATTGGGTTTCTGAGCGGACAAGTCTGCGCTATTCTCCGTCCCCCTACCCCTCCATTCCCACTCCAAAAAGCCTCACTACATTCAGTCCTCAGTGGGGAGACTACAGATGGCCTTACAGGACACCCACGAGCACCTCTGGGCTGCACACATTTGGCATGGGGCGGCAGCAGTCTGTGCTGGCTGGCTGAGAGGCAACAGCAAAGGCATGGGCAGAGTGGCAGTGGTTTGAGTGCACATGCTGCTATCCTGAGAGAGGACAGCAGGTTCATGCACAATGGAGCCACTGCCACTCCACTTGTGCCCTTGCAGCACCTCCAAAATCCTAGTAATCTGTTGGGGGGACAGATTGATGTCGCGACAGCCTGCATGCTTCTTTGAGCATTGAGAGTTGCAGCCATGATGGCAGCTGTCTAAAAGCATGGTGGCAAGCATGGTTCTCATGACCTTCATCTGAGCTTCCATTGCAGCACTGAGATGTTGGCTGCCTTCTGTCTGTGCTGCAATGGAAGCTGAGACAGAGCCACCAGACGCTGTATCATGATTGGGTCTGCTAGTGCTGTCATGGAGTTGGCCACCACTTCCACGGTGTAAAGAATGGGCTTCAAACTCTGCGCAGTACCGTCTACCACGTTGGAGCTGGACTCCTCCATGCTCCTTGACAGTGACAGGAGGCTGTTTGGCAGGCCTGAGAAATGCACCACGCATGTTGGTATACATACTTGGACATCAGCATCTCCGGTAAGTCGCTCCATCGAAATCCTCATCTGACTCCCAGGTAGCAGAACTCATTTGCCATCTTGACTTCCAGTGAGCTGGCAGATGAACTATCTTTTCCCTCATGCTGGCTGCAGCCCACTCGTGCCTGGTGACTCATCACATGCAGATCTTGACTCAATACTAGATTCTAAGGTATGCACTATGCCAGTATCTGAGCTGGTGGCTGCGAGTGTCAGATCAAATGACAGTGCTTTCTCATCACCAGTGTGGTGTTGCTCTCTCTGTACCTCCTCGGTGTGCTGTGGTTGGCCAGGCAGGAGTTCTTGGGTATCTGAAAGCATAAAAGCAGAAGGGGAAGGTTGGAGGTGAGGGGGGAGGGAATGGGGAGGAAAGCAGAAGGTCCATGGTCTCACCATCTGCAGCTTTCATTTCATGCAAGATGGCAGGATGAGGGCGAGGAGGGAGTTGAGAAGGGGCATAAAGCAGTAACTTATCATCATCCTCAATGGTCTTGTTGACACCAGCTGTCACGGGTTTCATCGCAGCGGTCTCCATGATTTGCAGCACCATTTCCTCTGTTGGGCTGAGAGGATAGATTTGTGCCGGCCCATCTGTGCACACTGATCCATTTATCTCCTGCCCTCTCACTCCACTTCCTTTGTGGACTGACACATGATCTCGACTCCTATTGTTAAATGTCATTGAATATCTACAACGATGTAAAAAAATACACTCACACTGCTGTAGATTGGAGTTCAGGATCTCTTAGAGCCCGGTGATAGCAGTGGTTAAGGAAACAATAACTAACTTTAAGACTTTAGGCATGAGCCGGAGTGGGCTACACTGCAGTGCAATGACCACGTTCTCCATGGCAGTTTGCCGTGAGTTCCTGATTGGGGAAGTTCACACGTAAAGCTGGGGGAAGTTGGTCACTGATTTGGGAGACGGCAAGACATTCAAGGTGTTTGGAAAGGAAAGGGAGGTTGGAGCTGGGATGGTAGTTTGCAAGGACAGAGATCAGGGTGTTTTTTGGGGAGGGGGTAATGATGGCAAATCTGATGGGGAGCGAGATAGTGTTTGAGGAAAGCGAAATGTTTACAATGTCAGTTAGCATGGAGACCAGAAAGGGAAGATGGGTGGTCAGCAGTTTAGTGGGAGTAGGTCAAGAGAGCAGGAAGTGGGTCTCACAGGCAAGTTGAGCTCAGAGAGGGTTTGAGGGGAGACAGGAGAGAAACTAGAGAAAGTTGCTAGTTCAGGGCTAAGTGGGCAGGCAAGTGGAAGTGAGGTATATGGCAGAGGCATCTAAGTGTAAGTTTTTTGCTTGTTAAACTTAATCAACAGGAAATTGTGGGCGTGGGGTGTGCAACTTCCTGATTTGCATCAGAAGCATTCTATTTATGAAATTGCTGATTTATAGTGCAGATCTCAGGGAGTGCTGTACTGTTGGAGGTGCCGTCTTCCGGATGAAATGTTAAACCAAAGTCCTGTCTGTAATTTTCTGATAACTACTAAGGCTTAGTACAGAACATATAAGAGTCTGACAGTTGAAATAACGGGAGTTTACTGAACACGTCTTGCACCTAAGGTTTCCTCTACAATTTTCCACGAGATTCTGTACCAATTACATTACATCACTTCCTCTAATGATGCACACAGTCTATTTACATAATTTGCCCAGTAACAACTCAATGTCCACCATATTACATTATTCTACATCTCTCCCCCAAGTCTCTGACTTCTCTTTTCAGATTGATAATCGCTGTGGCTTTTTTACAAGTCTGCCATAACGTGTTCTTCCTTGTGTGGAAGGAGTTTGAGATTTTGAGTCTTCTAGTTTCTCCTTCTGACTCTGCTGTGCTTGAGTAGAACTGTTGGATGTCTCAAGTTCTTCATTCAGGTTATCCTCTGGGTTGATGTCCGATTGAAGCATCACTGATACATCAAACTTTTGAGATGATTGGTTCTCCTGTATTTTCTGCTTCTTTGGTATCATCACCAATGGCCTTCCATTCCTTCTTGTCACCCCTCAGTCAGTTTGGACAACATATGATTGTGGATGTGGTGATTGGTCAACCACTTCTCCATACCGATTTTGGTCTCGAACCCAAACTGATTCCCCTGGTTGGATGTTTGATAGGTTTCTTGTTCTATGATGTGTCATAATTTTCTGATTGATTTGACCGATCTCCATCCACGCTCTTCCTCACTTTTTCCAAGTCTTCCGCACATACTTGTGGCTTGAGTGTACTTGTGCCTGTAGGAAGTTGGGTCTTCAACCTTCTTCCCATTAACAATTCGCGTGGGGCTAAACCATTCTGAAGTGATGTCGATCACTAACTTAGAAGTGCTAGATGAACATCTTCATTCTTTTTCAACAATGCCTTCACAGTCCATATTATTAGACTCTCTCTGCTTCATCATTAGCCTGAAGATACCTCAGCGAACTAGTGATATGGACAAAGCTGTATACTTCTGTAAACTCTCTGAAGCATTCATTTGCAAATTGCGGCCCATTGTCAGATATTACAATATCTGGCATTCCAAGCGTTGCAAAAATTTCTCTCAAGGATGTGATTACAGCTTCTGACCTTGCAGCTGTTTAACTTCAATCCAACTTGAATAATAATCGACTACTGTTCTATGCGCAAAAAGATCCATTCCTAGATGCTCCCACAGTCTAGATGGAAAAGAAGATGACACGAGTGGTTCATTCTTTTGCTGATGATTGATAGCACACGTGATGCATCTGGATATCATCAATTTCAATTTATTTCGATATACCCGGCCACCATACTGAATGTCTTGCCCTGGCTCGACACTTCGTAATAGCCAGATGACCTTGGTGCAATCTCTCCAAGATGTCTCATTGCAACACCCTAGGGATAACTAATCTCTCATCGCAGATCAGTACATCATTAACTGTGCTTAGATGACCCCTCTGTTCGTAATACTGTCTTAGAACACAGTTATGTGGTATGTACGCTGGCCATCCATTCAAGCAATAGTCCCTGATTTTTGCGCATATTTTGTCTGTTTTCTGCACATTCATGATCTCACTCAGTTTCTGTGCTGCAGCCGGTAACATTGTTGTTGTCGTCAAAGCAAAAACTTCTACTTCTTTGAGAAGCAAAATATCTCCTTATTCTGGTCCTGCTGTTGGAATATGTGATCTATAATTTTTCTGGAACATATTCAGTTTTTGCATCAAACCTCATCAAACTTAACCTAAACCACAGTACTGTTGGAGGCAATTTTGCAAGCTTTGAGTTTAATAGAGTAACTCACGGTTTATGATCGATTTCAATTTTGAATTGAAGACCTAGGACGTAATATGAAAAATTTTCACATGCCCAAATTGCTGCCAAAGCTTCTTTTTCTATTACTGTGTATCTCCGCTTGGTTTCTGTTAATGGATGAGAAGCAAAATATACATGTCTGCGTCCCCCATCTCTCTGCACTTGAAATCGGACTGCTCCCAATCCTGTAGATGATGCATCCACTGTTATGATGGTGAATAGCTCCGGTTTGTAATGAGCTAACACCTCCGATGATATTAACATTTCCTTGATTTACTTGAATGATTTCTGCTGGGCTTCTTTCCAACACCAAACATTATTGTTTTTCAAAACTGTCGTAATGGTTCACTGATCATGGCTAAATTGAGTAGAAATTTTCCTACTTGATTCACCATTCCCATTAAACTCTGAAGGTCTGTCACATTTTTAGGCTCTGGGAATTTCCTTACCACTTTTGTCTTCTGTGGATCTACTCTAATACTGGACCCATCTATTATAGTCTAAGGAACTTTACCATTGGCTGTGAAAAAGCACATTTTTTGTTCTTTGTGAGACCTGCTTCTTCCAATCTTCATAGTACTCACTCTAACATCGTGTTCTCGTTGCTTGGTGTCATAGATTAGGACATCATCCAAATGGCAAATAATTCCATCCAATCCTTCCAGAATCCTCGACATCGTTCTTTAAAAGAACTCAGGCACTGATATTATTCCAAATGGTAATCTGCTAAACAGCTTGTATCCACTGGAGTTTTGAAGAGTAAGAGGCAACTTGATTGAAACATAGAAGATCCTGGGGGGTCTTGACAGGATGGATGTGGAAAGAATGTTTCTTCTTGTATGAGAATCTAAAACCGGGGGTCACTAGTTAAAAATAAGGGGTCGCCCATTTAAGAAAGAGAGGAGGAGAAATGTTTTCTCTCAGAGGGTCATGTCTCTGGAACTCTGTTCCTCAAAAGGCAGTTTGAATATTTTTAAGGCAGCAGTAGATAGATACTTGATAAGCAAGGGGGTGAAAGGTTATTGGGGGTAGGAGGGAATGTGGAGTTGAGGCTACAATCAGATCAGCCATTATCTTGTTGAATGGTGGAGCAGGCTCGAGGAGCCGAGTGGCCTACTGCTGCTCCTAATTCGCATGTTCGTGTGTATGTATGTTCATATGTCCCAAATGATGTTATAAATGTTGTGAAAAGCTTAGATTCCTCATCTAAGGGTAATAGCCAAAGTCCACTGTTTGCCCATAATTTGGTAAAGATTGAGCTCCTCCCTAGTTTTGCCAAACTCTCATGTACTGATGACATTAGATGTATTTCTCTTTCCACTTCCTTATTCAGTTGTGTGAGGTCAATGAAATTCCAGTGGCTGGACATGGTATCAGAAAAACCCAAGCCCACATCAGACAGCATTTTCACTGGCTACAACTCCACAAGGATGTG
Organism: Heterodontus francisci; assembly: GCF_036365525.1. NCBI lineage: Eukaryota > Metazoa > Chordata > Chondrichthyes > Heterodontiformes > Heterodontidae > Heterodontus > Heterodontus francisci. Next base: position 122,597,160 of record NC_090377.1, read on the forward strand.
GTGGAGTTCTGTAAGACTTGTCACTTGTCACAGCTCCAGCGACCCGGGTTCAATTCTGGGTACTGCCTGTGTGGAGTTTGCAAGTTCTCCCTGTTACTGCGAGGGTTTCCTCCGGGTGCTCCGGTTTCCTCCCACATGCCAAAGACTTGCAGGTTGATAGGTTAATTGGCCATTACAAATTGCCCCGAGTATAGGTAGGTGGTAGGGAAATATAGGGACAGGTGGGGATGTGGTAGGAATATGGAATTAGGGTTGGATTAGTATAAATGGGTGGTTGATGGTCGGCACAGACTCGGTGGGCCGAAGGGCCTGTTTCAGTGCTGTATCTCTAAACTAAACGAAACATGTCTCAACCTGCAATAAATCCTGCACCCTAATTCTCATATTGATTTTTGGGGAACTGTTCAGCAGAGTGCTGGTGGATTACGTTGGGCCCCTGCTGAAAAAAGGGGGCTACCAGTATCTTCTCACCATTATGGATGTGACTACTCGATTTCCAGAGGCTATCCCTCGAAGAACTACTTATGCCAAGGTATGGGCTGCCTGATAAGATCAAGTCAGATCAGGAAACGAATTTTATGTCCAGTATTTTTCAAAAGATTATGGGTAATCTGGGCATAACACAACTAAAGTCCTCAGCCTACCACCCACAGTCAAAAGGGGCTTTGGAGCAATATCAACAGACCCTAATGACAGTGATCAGGACATACTGCTCTGAGTACCCCCATGACTGAGACAAAGGGCTGTGATTTCTTCTGTTTGCTACCAGGGACTCACCCAATGAGTCCACTGGCTTTGATCCCTTTGAATTAGTTTATGCACAAACTGCGTAAGCAGCATGCGATAGATAGAGCTAAGCGATCCCATAACCAACGGATCAGATCTAAGCTCTGCAGTCCTGCCACATCTAGCCGTGAATAATGGTGGACAATTAAACAACTAACTGGAGGAGGTGGCTCCACAAATATCCCCATCCTCAATGATGGGGGAGCCCAGCACATCAGTGCGAAAGATAAGGCTGAAGCATTTGCAACCATCTTCAGCCAGAAGTGCCGAGTTGATGATCCATCTCGGCCTCCTCCTGAAGTCCTTAGCATCACGGATGCCAGACTTCAGCCAATTCGATTCACTCCGCGTGATATCAAGAAACGACTGAAGGCACTGGACACTGCAAAAGCTATGGGCCCTGACAATATTCCGGCAATAGTACTGAAGACCTGTGCTCCAGAACTTGCCGCGCCCCTAGCCAAGCTGTTCCAGTACAGCTACAATACTGGCATCTACCCTGCAATGTGGAAAATTGCCCAGATATGTCCTGTACACAAAAAGAGGGACAAATCCAACCCGGCCAATTACCGCCCCATCAGCCTACTCTCCATCATCAGTAAAGTGATGGAAGGTGTCATCAACAGTGCCATCAAGCAGCACTTGCTGAGCAATAACCTGCTCAGTGACACTCAGTTTGGGTTCCGCCAGGGCCACTCAGCTCCTGACCTCATTACAGCCTTGGTTCAAACATGGACAAAAGGGCTGAACTCAAGAGGTGAGCTGAGAGTGACTGCCCTTGACATCAAGGCAGCATTTGACCGAGTATGGCATCAAGGAGCGCTAGCAAAACTGAGGTCAATGGGAATCATGGGGAAAACCCTCCGCTGGCTGGAGTCATACCTAGCGCAAAGGAAGATGGTTGTGGTTGTTGGAGGTCAATCATCTCAGCTCCAGGACATCACTGCAGGAGTTCCTCAGGGTAGTGTCCTAGGCCCAACCATCTTCAGCTGCTTCATCAATGACCTTCCTACAATCATAAAGTCAGAAGTGGGGATGTTCGCGGATGATTGCACAATGTTCTGCACGATTCGTGACTCCTCAGATACTGAAGTGGTCCGTGTAGAAATGCAGCAAGACCTGGACAATATCCAGGCTTGGGCTGATAAGTGGCAAGTAACATTCGCGCCACACAAGTGCCAGGCAATGACCATCTCCAACAAGAGAGAATCTAACCATCTCCCCTTGACATTCAGCATTACCATCGCTGAATCCCCCACTATCAACATCCTAGGGGTTACCATTGACCAGAAACTGAACTGGAGTAGCCATATAAAAACCGTGGCTACAAGAGCAGGTCAGAGGCTAGGAATCCTGAGGCGGGTAACTCACCTCCTGACTCCCCAAAGCCTGTCCACCATCTACAAGGCACAAGTCAGGAGTGTGATGGAATACTCTCCACTTGCCTGGATGGGTGCAGCTCCAACAACACTCAAGAAGCTCGACACCATCCAGGACAAAGCAGCCCGCTTGATTGGCACCCCATCTACAAACATTCACTACCTCCACCACCGACGCACAGTGGCAGCAGTGTGTACCATCTCCAAGATGCACTGCAGCAATGCACCGAGGCTCCTTAGACAGCACCTTTTAAACCCGCGACCTCTGCCAACTAGAAGGACAAGGGCAGCAAATGCATGGGAACACCACCACCTGCAAGTTCCCCTCCAAGTCACACACCATCCTGACTTGGAACTATATCGCCATTCCTTCACTGTCGCTGGGTCAAAATCTTGGAACTCCCTTCCTAACAGCACTGTGGGTATACCGACCCCAAATGGACTGCAGTGGTTCAAGAAGGCAGCTCACCACCAACTTCTCAAGGGCAATTAGGGATGGGCAATATTTGCTGGCCTGGCCAGCATTGCCAACATCCCATGAATGAATAAAAAAAAAACATGAGGTAAGGTCCTCTTAAACTAATCAAGGAGAGGTTTTTGGGACACGGGGCCAATCTTCCCTGTTAACTACATCTCCGTGTTCCAAGAACGGCTCACGAGTGCCTGTGCGGTGGCTCACGAACACCTAAAAACCTTCCAGACAACCATGAAAAGACAGGCAGATAAACATGCCAAGGCCAGAACATTTCTGCCCAGAGACCATGTGTTAGTGCTATTATCAATACAAGGGGAACCATTGAAAGCCCGGACAGAGCAGTAATGAGAATTTTCCAGGTGAATTATATAATTGACACCCCAGATCAGAGGAAAATGCAAAGGCTGTACCACATCAATATGTTAAAACAATATCACAGCTGGGAAGGGGACAAACAAGCACAGGTCTGTCAGGCAGTCAGGAAAGAGGAGGACGAAAGGGACTGTGAGGACAAGTTAGAGGGAGGCCTGGAGGATTCCCAAATTGGACCCCCTACCATCCAGTTAGCTAACACTGAAATGTTAGGGAAATTAAACACCGTACTCTCCTATTTAAACGCAGAACAGAGAGGAGACCTAACAAGACTGCTCACAGCATTTAAAGGGATCTGTAGGGACAAACTAGGGTGCACAACCCTAACCCTATATGATGTGGATGTAGGAGAGACTCCTCCCATAAACAAAATCCCTACCGCCTATGTCCCAGGAAACTGACCCAAGTTCGGGGAGAAATTCAGCAGAGAAAATCAGCACAAACTGATTGAGCCCAGTCAGAGCAGTTGGAGTTCCCCAGTTGTGCTCCTGCCCAATCCCGGATTAGAAAATAACTGAATCAGAGCGTGGCTATGACAGTGAGACTGATGAGTATGTGTGTCCAGTTTCTTTTCACTTTGCTCCTGTCGTCACATTTCATTTTGCGTGGTGGGGAGGTGTCACGCCAACTTGCTTTGTTGAATGATAATTTTTTTTAATCCACTGACTGGAGATCTGGAATTTATATTTTTTGAAGAAATTTAAGAGAGAACAGATGAAAGATGACTTTGCTGGCAGCTTAAGATGGCCACCTAATTTGCAACACTGTATCCTACATTGCAAGGCCTGTGAGCTGAAGATTAAATGGTTGCTTATCCCAGCAAGAACCAAGACCCAGGAAGTTTAAAGGAACTACCTTAAAGAAGAAGAACACTGCTACCATGTTTGAATCACTGGGTGACTGTCATGTGACAAGCCCCTCCCCATCTGTAGTTTTAATCTTGTGTTCTCTGCAGTAGCAAGGAAAAGCAACTGGACTCTGACACGTGCAGACCCAAGTCGAGGTCCCTCTCTCATTCTCTCCATTTCAGCTTGTAAGCTTTGAACTCTGCCTATTGACTGAAAACCTTTGCATACTCCGGCTACAATCAGAAACCATCCGCATCGCAGTCTCCAAGAGACCTACCGAACTAGTCATCTACCTCTTCAAACTAAAAACCTCAGGACCACCGAATTCAGCAAGAAGCCAGCTGAATCACCAAACCTCACAGACTGTATACCCCTTTTTCTGGCCTCTAACTCAACCAATCTACCTTTCTCCACTCTGTAACCTATTTGTGTGTATTTAAACCTCTAGTGTGTGTGTGTGTATATGTGTGTGTGTCTGTGTGTGTGGGAGTGAAAGTTGGAGGGTTATTTATTACTTTTATTAGTTCAGTTTAGGTGCAATAAAGTTAACCTCTTTGTTAAACTCAAGAAAATCTGTCCAATTAGTTCTTGTCATGATCATCGCAAGTAAGTAATCAAACACCGACTGAATTGGCCAGTACATCCACTTTAAGAAAGAATGCAACCTGTTGTGGTCAAACAAGGAGAGGGAAAAGAGGGAAACCCTTCCACCCCTCCTCACGGAAATAGTGAGGAAGAAAGTCTTAGATTACAGGACGATATGGTAAGATGGGCAGAGGAGTGGCAAATGGAATTTAATCCTGAGAAGTGTGAGGTGATGCATTTTGGGAGGACTAACAAGGCAAGAGAATGTCCAATGGATGGTAGGACCCTAGGAAGTACAGAGGGTCAGCGGGACCTTGGTGTACTTGTCCATAGATGACTGAAGGCAGCAGCACAGGTAGATAAGGTGGTTAGGAAGGCATATGGGAAACTTACCTTTATTAGCCGAGGCATAGAATATAAGAGCAGGGAGGTTATGATGGAGCTGTACAAAATGCTAGTTAGGCCACAGCTGGAGTACTGTGCACAGTTCTGGGCACCACACTATAGGAAAGATGTGATTGCACTGGAGAGGGTGCAGAGGAGATTCACCAGGATGTTGCCTGGGCTGGAGCATTTCAGCTATGAAGAGAGACTGAAATCGCTAGGGTTGTTTTCCTTACAGCAGAGAAGGTTGAGGGGGGACATGATTGAGGTATACAAAATTATGAGGGGCATTGATAAGTTAGATAGGAAGAAACTTTTTCCCTTAGTGGAGGGGTCAATAACCAGGGGACATAGATTTAAGGTAAGGGACAGGAGGTTTAGAGGGAATTTGAGGAAAACATTTTCACTCAGAGGATGGTTGGAATCTTGAACGCACTGCCTGAAGAGGTGGTACAGGCAGGAACCCTCACAACATTTAAGAAGTATTTAGATGAGCACTTGAAACACCATAGCATACAAGGCTACAGGCCAGGTGCTGGAAAATGGGATTAGAATAGTTAGGTGCTTGATGGCCGGCACAGACACAATGGGCCGAAGGGACTGTTTCTGTGCTGTATAACTCTATGACTCTATGACTTGACCGTAACAATATGGAGACCTAAAAGCAGAATTAATAAGAGATCGCTTTGTAGTAGGTATTACTGATGAATCCCTATCAGATCTATAGCAGTTGAAGGAAGACCTCACCCTAGACAAAGCTATTCAGCTGGTGAGACAAGCAGAGGTCTGGAAGAACAGCAGATCAATCCTGAGAGATGAAGAAAGACCTTGGTTCAGGAAACTTCCAGCCATTGTACAGTTCCTTATCAGAGAGCTGTAAAAGAAGCATCAGAAAAGAAGGTACACTAGAGGGGGAAAGCCTGCCAGTGCTGTGGTGGCAAAAAGTCCCACAGGCATGAACAGTGTCCTGCAAACAAAGTAGCATGCTTCCACTGTAAGAAAATAGGCCATTTTGGGAAGATGTGTCAAAGTAAAATCTCTACTCCCACAAGTTCAAAAGAAAAGTCTTCAAGCATAGAGTGTTAACGAAGTTGAACAAGCTCCATCAGGAGAGAAATCAGAAGACTTTCTTGGTGAGATTAATTATCCTAATCGAGCATTTTGGTCTGCAGCTATCTATGTCAACAGACATATCACCAATTTTAAACTGGACACTGGAGAAAATGTAATGGTCTTAGAAAAAGAACTGTGGTTACCAACGCATTAACTGCAACCAACAGAAATTAATTTAAATGGCCCAGGAGGGATTGAACTAAAAGTCAAGGGAAAGCTACAGGCAACATTTCAGTACAAGGGAAAGCTTATATTGGAAACACTGTATGTTCTAATAAATCAGGAATTCTCTCTCTCTCTTAAGTAGAAGAGCTTGTCTTGACTTACATCTTATAAGGAAAGTGGAAGATGTTAAGCAACAACAATGCAGGAGTCACTTCCAAATAGGCTTCCCGAAATGATTTACTGGCCTAGGAAGACTTAAGACCGAATATAATATTACTTTGCAAAAAAGTGCTAAACCAGTATGTCTTTTCACGCCTAGGAATATATCACACCCACTAATAAAGCAAGTCCTGACGTGCTTTATGACTTTAACCCCTTGTAGGAACTAAACCAAATCAGGAGCACATCCCCACAAATCTCCTTTAATCAAATTCAAACCAGACAAATTCTCAGACGCTTATTTGGGTCCAAAGAATTGCACTAGCTTTCCCTCAAAGAAAGAAACCCAACAGAAAGTTTTACCATCTTTCAGATAGCCTATTTCTAATATTTTATGGCTAAGTCATAAGTATCACATATATTGTAAGGGTCTGGGAAACTCTCTTCAATACATATCTCTCCACTTAAAGAGACACAGAGAAGGGGTTCTTGTGGTTGTATACAGAATACTACCTGAGACGATTTATTAACTTTTATATATTTATTAAAGAATTTAACATGCAATAAACTTCTTAAGTGGATAAGTATATCACAATATCAAATATTACTGAGCGATGTAACACATATTCTTATTTATAACATAGAATCCAAAAGTTTAACCTTGCTAATGTTACAGCAAAAGTATCTTAGAATATCCAGAATATCCATCAAAATTTTAAGTAAACTTGTACCTCAAGCCCCCCAATAAAGCATGGGATGAGAAGTGTTGTTTGAGGATTCAACACTCCTAAGTGTTTGCTTCAAAACCTTGTATTTATTCTATTTCCAAGGTGTCATATGACTTTTGCATTTAAAAATCCATATCTTTAATTTAATGTTTTACTGGAATTTGAAATTGTGAGCTTTTATCTGGTCAAAATGTTTATAATTGTGTTTACTTGACCTTTCTTGTTCCTGTGAGTACATTCCATTTATTGTTAATGGCCCTTTCCATGGTACCCACAGCAACTTCCGGAGCCGACCTGTCTGAACAAACCAATTAAGTTTGTTGCTACCTCTTACTGACAGGATATTTCAATGTGTGTTTATCTTCCAAGCCCTGACAACAGAGATTCTATTCTAACAGGGACATTGAAATATTTAATTCTACCATCTTAAAGGGGAACTTCAGTGAGCTCTGAAAACTAACCATTTATTCAATCTTTAACTCTAAAGGCATAATACACTATTTCCAAATTCTACTTAATCAAGCCTATTATTCCATCACAGTCCAACATCAGGTAGAAGAGATGAAAGGATGGAAGTTATTTCTCCTGTCATTGAACCTACAGAGTGGTGTTCGGGAATGGTTCCAGATCTTAAACCTAATGGTGATCTTCACATTTGTGCAAACTGAACTTAATAAGAGAAGTTCATCCAATGTCCTCAGTGGACGAAAGCTTTGCAAAAGGTTCATGTTCACAAAGCTTGATGCGAATAGTGGCTTTTGGCAAGTTCCATTGGATAAGAAGTCAAGATTATTGACAAGCTTCATTACTCAGTTTGGAAGATTTTGTTTTAATCGTTTACCATTTGGTATAACATCAGCACTCTAAATATTCCAAAGAACTATGTCAAACATTCTACAGGGCCTTAAAAGAGTAATATGCCATATGGACGACATCTTAGTCCACGGTGAATCCATCGAAGAACATGATCTGAGGGTTAGAGTGGTTTTGAATCATCTACAAGACAAAGGCCAAACACTTAATGAAAAGTGTGAATTTTCCAAAACATCTATTCATTTTTTTAGGACACATTGGGCGGCATTTAATCCTTGGCGGACGGGAGCCAGCCACCGACTGGAAAGTCGGTGGCGAACCTGCTTCCGCCTGGCCTGGGAATCCAATTCATACTTTGCGGGTCCCCGGCCTTTCCCACTTGAGGCAGGAAGTCCTGCCTAATAGAGCTGCCAGCCAATCAGCGGGCCGGCAGCTCTCTGTCCCAGCAGTGCCACTGGGAGCGGTGGCCACAGCTGGAACTGCAGCCCGGCCTGCAGAAGAAGAAGTTGAGGAGCCCTGGACCTAAGGTAAGTTTTTGTTGCCTCACCAGGGTGATCGGTTGGGCCCCGGCGAGGCAAGGGTGGTTGATTGGAGGCGGGGGGGGGGTGGGTGTGCGTGTTGGGGGTGGTTAGGGCAGCGGGGGCGGCCCTCCATCGGGCATAGGTTGCCTGATCAGGAGGGTCCCCGCCAGGCTGTCAGAAAGTCACCTGCTTTCGCCAGGTGACTTTTCTTGCCTCTAGGACATAGGAACATTGGAGCAAGAGAAGGCCATTCAGCCCATCAAGCCTGCCCCACCATTCAATATGATCATGGCTGATCATCCACTTCCATGCCTTTTTCCCACACCTATCCCCATATCCCTTTATGTCATTTGTATTTAGAAATCTGTCAATCTCTGCCTTAAACATACTCAATGACTGAGCTTCCACAGCCCTCTGGGGTAGAGAATTCCAAAGATTCACAACCATCTGAGTAAAGAAATTTCTCCTCATTTCTGTCCTAAGTGGCTTCCCCCTTATTTTGAAATTATGTCCCCTGGTTTTAGACTCCCCAACCAGGGGAAACATTTTAGCTGCATCTCCCCTGTCTAACCCTTTAAGTATTTTGTAGGTTTCAATGAAATCACCTCTCATTCTTTGAAACTGGGCGGCACAGTGGCGCAGTGGTTAGCACCGCAGCCTCACAGCTCCAGCGACCCGGGTTCAATTCTGGGTACTGCCTGTGTGGAGTTCGCAAGTTCTCCCTGTGTCTGCGTGGGTTTCCTCCGGGTGCTCCGGTTTCCTCCCGCATGCCAAAGACTTGCCGGTTGATAGGTTAATTGGCCATTATAAATTGCCCCTAGTATAGGTAGGTGGTAGGGAAATATAGGGACAGGTGGGGATGTGGTAGGAATATGGGATTAGTGTAGGATTAGTATAAATGGGTGGTTGATGGTTGGCACAGACTCGGTGGGCCAAAGGGCCTGTTTCAGTGCTGTATCTCTAAACTAAACTAAACTAAACTAAACTAATACAGGCCAGGTTTCCCCAATCTCTCTTCACAGGACAGTTTCGCCATCCCGGGAACAAGTCTGGTGAATCTTAGTATGATGGGATCTACCCCAGAATACTGAGGGAGGCAAGGGAAGAAATTGCTGTGGCCTTGACAGAAATCTTTGTATCCTCATTGGCTCCAGGTGAGGTCCCAGAGGACTGGAGAATGGCCAATGTTGTTCCTTTGTTTAAGAAGGGTAGCAAGGATAATCCAGGAAATTATAGGCCGGTGAGCCTTACGTCAGTGGTCTGGAAATTATTAGAGATGATTCTTCGGGACAGGATTTACTCCCATTTGGAAATAAATGAACTTATTAGCGAGAGGCAGCATGGTTTTGTGAAGGGGAGGTCGTGTCTCACTAACTCGATTGAGTTTTTTGAGGAAGTGACGAAGGTGATTGATGAAGGAAGGGCAGTGGATGTTGTCTATATGGACTTCAGTAAAGCCTTTGACAAGGTCCCTCATGATAGACTGGTACAAAAGGCGAAGTCACACGGGATCAGAGGTGAGCTGGCAAGCTGGATACAGAACTGGCTCGGTCATAGAAGACAGAGGGTAGCAGTGGAAGGGTGCTTTTCTGAATGGAGGGCTGTGACTAGTGGTGTTCCTCAGGGATCAGTGCTGGGACCTTTGATGTTTGTAGTATATATAAATGATTTGGAGGAAAATGTAGCTGGTCTGATTAGTAAGTTTGTGGACGACCCAAAGGTTGGTGAAGTTGCGGATAGTGATGGGGATTGTCAGAGGATACAGCAGGATATAGATCGGCTGGAGACTTGGGCGGAGAAATGGCAGATGGAGTTTAATCTGGACAAATGTGAGGTAATGCATTTTGGAAGATCTAATGCAGGTGGGAAGTATACAGTAAATGGCAGAACCCTTAGGAGTATTGACAAGCAGAGAGATCTGGGTGTACAGGTCCACAGGTCACTGAAAGTGGCAACGCAGGTGGATAAGGTAGTCAAGAAGGTATACAGAAGGTAGTCAAGAAGGTATACATGCTTGCCTTCATCGGTCGGGGCATAGAGTATAAAAATTGGCAAGTCATGCTGCAGCTGTACAGAACTTTAGTTAGGCCACACATAGAATATTGCGTGCAATTCTGGTCGCCACACTACCAGAAGGAGGCTTTGGAGAGGGTACAGAAGAGGTTTACCAGGATGTTGCCTGGTCTGGAGGGCATTAGCTATGAGGAGAGGTTGGATAAACTCGGATTGTTTTCACTGGAACATCGGAGGTGGAGGGGCGACATGATAGAGGTTTACAAAGTTATGAGTGGCATGGACAGAGTGGATAGTCAGAAGCTTGTTCCCAGTGTGGAAGAGTCAGTTACTAGGGGACATAGGTTTAAGGTGCGAGGGGCAAAGTTTAGAGGGCATGTGCACAGAGGGTGGTGAGTACCTGGAACTTGCTGCCAGGGGAGGTGGTGGAAGCAGGTATGATAGCAACGTTTAAGAGGCATCTTGACAAATACATGAATAGGATGGGAATAGAGGGATACGGTCCCAGGAAGTGCAGAAGGTTTTAGTTTAGGCAGGCATCAAGATCGGCGCAGGCTTGGAGGGCCGAATGGCCTCTTTCTGTGCTGTACTGTTCTTTGTTCTCTCCCTCTATGGCAATAATATCCTTCCTAAGGTAAGGGGACCAAAACTGCACACAGTACTCCATGTGCGGTCTAAACAAGATTCTATACAATTGAAGCAATACTTCACTACTCCTGTACTCAAATCCTCTTGCGATAAAAGCTAACATACTATTAGCCTTCCTAATTGCTTGCTGCACCTGCATGTTAACTTTCAATGACTTATTGACAAGGATACCCAGGTCCCTTTGTACATCTACACTTTCTAATCTCTGAGCATTTAAGAAATACTCTGCACATCTGTTCCTCCAGCCAAAGTGGATAACCTCACATTTTTCCACATTATATTCCATCTGCCATGTTCTTGTCCACTCACTAAATCTGTCCAAATCCCCTTCAAGCCGCTTTGCATCTTCTTCACAAAACACATTCCCACCTAATATTATGTCATCTGCGAACTTGGAAATACTACATTTGGTCCTCACATCCAAATAATTGATATATATTGTGAACTGCTGGGGCCAAGCACTGATCACTGCTGCACCCCACTAGTCACAGCCTGCCAATGTGAGAATGACCCATTTATTCCTACTCTCTGCTTTCTGCCTGTTAACCAATCCTTAATCCACGCCACTTCCTATTCCATGTGCTTTAATTTTGCTAATCAATCTCCTGTGGGGGACTTTAGCAAAAGCCTTCTGAAAATCCAAGTATACCACGTCCACCTACTCCCCTTTATCAATTCTGTTAGTAACATCTTCAAAAAACTCCAACAGGTTCGTCAAACATAATTTCCCATTCATAAATCCATGTTGATTATGCCCAATCAGATCATTATTATCCAAGTATCCATTTATCACATCCTTTAGAATAGATTCTAGCATTTTCCCAATGACTGATGTAAGGCTAACAGGTCTGTAATTCTTTCTCTCCCTCCCTTCTTAAGTAGTGGTGTGACATTTGTGACCTTGCCATGCGTAAAATCCCCGTGGAGGCGGGCGAAGGCCCTTAAGTGTCCGTTAAGTGACCATTTAAGGGCCTTGATTGGCCTGTGGCGGGAAGGCTGTTTTTAACTGCCACCGCCCTGTGTAAAGTGGCGGCGGAGGCGGGAGCAGGTCGGGAAGGGCCCTCCGAACCTCCCACTCCATTTTACACCACCCCACCCCCACACCCCCGCCACCATCCTGCCCTTTGGGAGGACGTAAAATTCAGCCCATTGTCAATAGCAACGGCATAATGGCAGACCCACAAACGCGACTCATTTGTGAATTCCCACTTCCTACTTCTGTCCAAGATCTTCAATAATTCCTTGAAATGGTCAATCAGTTGGCAAAATTTTTACCCAATCTAGCACATGTTACTGAACCTTTATGACAAATATTAAGGAAAGCAGTGGTGTTGGGATTCACATCAGGAGCAAGCATTTCAAAGGATCAAGGAGATCTGATTTTGCTGGATATCTTAGCGCATTATAACCCCTCGCTGTCAACCACAATTGCAGCAGATGCCTCATCGACAGGGAAAGGGGCAGTTCGTTTTCAAGAGCAGCCAGATGGATGTCGTGGACCGGTTTATTATGTGGCTCGAGCATTGTCTGAGACTGAGACAAGATACGTCGTCATAGAGAAAGAAGCTCTCGCTGTCACGTGGGCTTGCGACAAGTTTTCAGATTATATCATCGGCTTAAAGGTTGTCATAGAGACAGATGTTACGACCAGGAGAGAAAGAGGTCTCGAGTTCCCTTTCAGCCTTCACCTGGTCTTACTGTAACAGGGTTTAATTTAAAACACACCGTGTTTTTAGCTCTCCCTTGGTGAATCCTTGTTCACCGCTTTCCAATTATAAGGCAAAGAAACCAGCACAAACAGGCTTTCTTAGCTTTAAAGAAGAAAAGTTGAAATTTATTAAACTTAAACTCTGATTTGGTTAATGCTTACGGATACATACTGTACCCACGCTAGCATGCATACGTGATGCACACATGCAAATAGAGACAGAAAAGAGCAGAAGAAAAAATAGGGTGGAAAGGTTTGAGGCAATATCCGAAAAGTTGTTGTTCTGGTTCTTCGAGCTCACTGTAGAGTCCTTGATTGTAGGTAGATCTTACTTTTTGTTGGGGCCCAGTATTCTCTTAAACATTGTTCGCTGAAGGAGACTTTTCTCTCTTGGGGTTCATGTGTCTTCAGTGGATTCAGAGGCTTGTGAGAAAGAGATGGGAGCAGACAGGAGAGCAATAATCTCAGTCCAGGAGCAAAAAAAACCTTTCTGCCCAAACTGTTTGTACAAATTCATAAAACTCAGGTTGCCCAGCAGGTTAGTCATGGATTATCTGTTTTTTCTTTTGCTCTTTTCTGTCTCTATTTGCATGTGTGCATCATATCTGTATGCTAGCGTGGGTGCGGCATGTATCCATAGGTGTTAACCAAATTAGAGTTTAAGTTTAATAAACCACCTGGTTTGACCATGTCCGTTTGTGTAGTCAGCCATCTTAGCAGTCTCCTGGAATGTGAGCTCCCCCACCTTCAATGTCTGGTGATCAAAAGTCCATTGTGGGTTGAATATGTCAAGGAATGGCTGCTTTGTCCTTCCAAACACTGTCTGTGAATATGCAAATATCTTTTTCAGCCATGGCTAATCTGTTTAACAAGTCCTTTCTTCACTCCAGTAACAGTTTAAAATCAATGTTCATGACATAATTAATGTGCCTCATTCTTGGCAGGTGGAGGCCTAGCATGACAGAGACCATAAACCCCTAGTTTCGTTCCTTGATGGAAAGGAATTCGCTAGGATGCCTCTGAGAATCCAGAGATTCCGGTTGAGGTTAATGAGATTCATGTATGAAACGGTATACGTACAGGGCAAGCTGCAAATGACAGCAGATGCATTGTCCAGAGCTACTGTTGACCATCCTACACAACAGAATGAGATTGAGTCATATTCTGTTCACTGCATCATTCAATAGTCAGCAGCTTAAAAAAGCTCCAAGCAATTTGTCATGCTCAGATGCAAGATGAGGATTGCATCTATATCCACCAATATTGCAAGAAAGCTGGCTGCAGCACATCCCAATGATAATAGGATGAACATCGTCTTTGAACACGGAAAATACTTTACTATTGTGGATGACTTGCTGGGATATGATGAGAGGCTGGTGATTCCAGAGTCACTCCAGGCAGACATCTTGGAGAAAATACACCAGGGCCACACGGGTGTAATGAAATGTAGAGCACGGGCTCAGTCATTCGTGTGGTTGCTGGGAATATAGAAGAAATGATTTCTTATTGCCAGGTATGCGCAGTGCACAGATAGGATTAGAGGGAACCCCTTATCTCAACCCAATTCTCAACCAGATCGTGGGAAGGTCTGGCGATGGATCTACTCATGTTTAATGGAAAATCCTACCAGGTTGTCATCGACTAGTTTTCAAGGTAGATCAAGGTCAAACTTTCGTACACAATGATAACGGAGACAGTCATTTGAGTGTTACAAGAAATCTTTGCAACACATATTATATTTGACCAGATTGTTTTTGATAATGGACCACAATTTCCAAATGACTACTTTATGTACTTTTCGGAAAACTGTGGATTTGTACATCTTACAAGTTCCCCTAGATATCCTCAATCTAACGGTGAAGCTGAAAGAGGAGTCAGAACTATCAAATTCACTGTTAAAGGAAAATGAAGATTTTCAAACGGCACTCCTAAACTATAGAACGACTCCATTGCTATGTGGATTAGCACCATCAGAATTATTGATGAGAAGGAAGCCCAAAACACAACTTCCAATCCTACCCAAAAGGTTTCTCCCAGGGCTACAAGTCCAGATTATCAGAGAGTTGAAGACAGGAAAAGGTCTCACTGAAAGCAACAAGCTTATAATTATAATAGGAAATACCGTACCAGGAACCTACTTAAGTTGACAGAAGGACAAAAAGTATGGGTACGAGATCAAGCCAGAGAAGGAGTAATTGTTCAGAGAGATGGGAATCAACAGCGATCTTATTTAGTACATACTTCGGAAGGTACGATAAGAAGAAACAGGAGGAATCGTATTTCTATTCACCATTGTGGGAGTCATTCAAAGAGGAAATAGTGAGGGTTCAGAGCCTACATGTACCCGTTAAGGTGAAGGGTAGGACCATCAAGTCCAGGGACCCCTGGACGTTAAGGGATATAGAGTATTGGATCAGGAAAAAAAGGAGGCTTATGGCAGCACTGAAAACAGCGGAGGCATTAGATGGGCAGGGAAATTGTCGGGGGGTACTTAAAAAAGTAATTAGGAGAGTAAAGAGGGGACATGATAAAACATTGGCGGTCATTTTTAAGGAAATTCCTAAGGCGTTTTATAAGTATATTAAGGGCAAGAGGATAACCAGAGAAAGAGTAGGGCCCATTAGGGACCAAAGTGGCAATCTGTGTGTGGCGCGGAGGACATAGGTGAGGTATTAAATGATTACTTTTCACCTGTTTTCACCATGGAGAACGATGATGTAGGTGTAGAGATCAGGGAGGGGGATTGCAATATACTTGAACATATTAACATTGAAAGGGAGGAAGTATTAGATGTTTTAACGGGATTAAAAGTGGATAAATCCCCAGGCCCAGATGAGATGTATCCCAGGCTGTTAGTTGAGGCAAGGGAAATGATAGTAGGGGCTCTGACACAAATTTTCAGATCCTCTCTGGCCATGGGAGAGGTGCCAGAGGACTGGAGGACAGTGAATGTGGTACCATTATTCAAGAAGGGTAGCAGGGATAAACCAGGTAATTACAGGCTGGTGAGTCTAACATCAGTGGTTGGGAAACTATTGGAAAAATTTCTGAGGGACAGGATTAATCTCCACTTGGAGAGGCAGGGAATAATCAGAGATAGTCAGCATGGCTTTGTCAAGGGGAGATTGTGTCTAACAAACTTGATTGAATTTTTCGAGGAGGTGACTGGATGTGTAGATGAGGGTAAAGCAGTTGATGTAGTCTACATGGACTTCAGTAAGGCTTTTGATAAGGTCCCGCATGGGAGATTGGTTAAGAAGGTAAGAGCCCATGGGATCCAGAGCAATTTGGCAAATTGGATCCAAAATTGGCTTAGTGGCAGGAAACAGAGGGTAATGGTCGAGGGTTGTTTTTGTGAGTGGAAGCCTGTGACCAGTGGTGTACCACAGGGATCGGTGCTGGGACCCTTGCTGTTTGTAGTGTACATTAATGATTTAGACATGAATATAGGAGGTATGATCAGTAAGTTCGCAGCTGACATGAAAATTGGTGGTGTCATAAATAGTGAGGAGGAAAGCCTTAGATTACAGGACGATATAGATGGGCTGGTAAGATGGGCGGAGCTATGGCAAATGGAATTTAATCCTGAGAAGTGTGAGGTGATACATTTTGGGAGGACTAACAAGGCAAGGGAATATACAATGGACGGTCGGACCCTAGAAGTACAGAAGGTCAGAGGGACCTTGGTGTACTTGTCCATAGATCACTGAAGGCAGCAGCAAGAGTAGATAAGGTGGTTAGGAAGGCATATGGGATACTTGCCTTTATTAGCTGAGGCATAGAATATAAGAGCAGGGAGGTTATGATGGAGCTGTATAAAACGCTAGTTAGGCCACAGCTGGAGTACTGTGTACAGTTCTGGGCACCACACTATAGGAAGGATGTGATTGCACTGGAGAGGGTGCACAGGAGATTCAACAGGATGTTGCCTGGGCTGGAGCATTTCAGCTATGAAGAGAGACTGAAAAGGCTAGGGTTGTTTTCCTTACAGTAGAGAAGGCTGAGGGGAGACATGATTGAGGTATACAAAATTATGAGGGGCATTGATAGGTGAGATAAGAAGAGACTTTTTCCCTTCACGAAGGGGTCAATAACCAGGGGGCATAGATTTAAGGTTTAGGGTTTAGAGGTTTAGAGGGGATTTGAGTAAAAGTTTTTTCACCCAGAGGGTGGTTGGAATCTGGAATACACTGCCTGAAGTGGTGGTAGAGGCAGGAACCCTCACAGCATTTAAGAAGTATTTAAATGAGCACTTGAAATGCCATAGCATACAAGGCTATGGGCCAAGTGCTGGAAAATGGGACGAGAATAGTTAGGTGCTTGATGGCTGGCACAGACACGATGGCGGCAGGGTCTGTTTCTGTGCTATATAACTCTATGACTCTATGACTATGACAAAGATGTCAATCAGTCATACATTTGGATGAACCAGATGTTAAACCTGAAATTCAGAAAGCACCCGATACTACAAACCTCAATGAAGGCCATCCAAGTCAAAAACAAGAGTTCAGAGAAAGACTATTGATCTTCTGTGTCTGGCAACAACACGATCAGGGAGAGTTGTGAAGCCTCCTGACAGATTGAATCTGTGATGTCAGAGACTTGGGGGGAGATGGGGTAGAGTCATAGAGTCATAGAAGTATACAGCACAGAAATAGGCCCTTCGGCCCATCGTGTCTATGCCAGCCATCAAGCACCTATCTATTCTAATCCCATTTTCCAGCACTTGGCCCGTAGCCTTGTATGCTATGGCGTTTCAAGTGCTCATCTAAATACTTCTTAAATGTTGTGAGGGTTCTTGCCTCTACCACCCCTTCAGGCAGTGTGTTCCAGATTCCAACCACCCTCTGGGTGAAAAAATCTTTCCTCAAATCCCCTCTAAACCTCTTGCCCCTTACCTTAAATCTATGCCCCCTGGTTATTGACCCCTCCACTAAGGGAAAAAGTTTCTTCCTATCTATCCTATCATTGCCCCTCATAATTTTGTGTACCTCAATTAGGTATCCCCTCAGGCTTCTCTGCTCTAAGGAAAACAATCCCACCCTATCCAGTCGATTCCAGTCATCTGGGCCTGGAGATTTATCCACTTTTAAGTCCACTAAAACAGGTAATACTTCCTCCCTTTCAATGCTAATTTGTTCAAGTATATCGCAATCCCCCTCCCTGATCTCTACACCTACGTCGTCCTTCTCCATAGTGAACACAGATGAAAAGTAATCATTTGAAACCTCACCTATGACCTCCGGCTCCACACACAGATTGCCACTTTGGTCCCGAATGGGCCCTACTCTTTCCCTGATTATCCTCTTGCCTTTAATATAAAGTGCCTTGGGATTTTCCTTTATCTTGCCCGCCAGTGTTTTTTCATGTCCCCTCTTCGCTCTCCTAGTATGTAAAAATAAAAAATGAATGTATAATTCTATATATTTGGATAAAGACTTGGGGGGAGATGTAGTATAAGGGTCTGAAAGGGTTAATGTGAGACAGTGTAAGGAATACCTCCCATCATAATGATGTAAGAGATCACATGACAGAGAGACTTGGAGGGAGATGCAGCGTGGCTTCAGAGGAGTCACACAGACTGTTGTGAAGCTGTAAATAGTTAGAATGTAAGAAAGGGTTAATGTTCAAAGTACAGAAGACGCAGTAATCTCTCTAAGTTAGACTAACTAAGTATACTAAGGTGGCAGCGGACAAACCAAACATACTATAGTATCTGTCCTCTCGGGTGGGTGTAAAAGATCCCATGGCACTATTGGAAGAAGAACAAAATCACAGAATCGTTACAGCACAGAAGCAGGCAATTCGGCCCATCATGTCCGCACTTGCTTGCTGAAAGAGAAATTCCCTCAGTTCCATTCCCCTGCCTTCTCCCCGTAACCCTGCACATTCTTCCTTTTCATATAGCTGTCTAATTCCCTTTTGAATGCTTCAATTGAACCTGTCTCCACCACATTCTCAGGCAGTGTATTCCAGACCTTAACGACTCATTGCGTGAAAATTATTTTCCTCTTTTAACTTTTGCTTCTCTTACCAAATACCTTAAACCAGTGCCCTCTCATTCTCGATCCTTTCATGGGTGGGAACAGTTTCTCTCTGTCTGGTCTGTCCAGACCCCTCATGATTTTGAATACCTCTATCAAATCACCTCTCAGTCTTCTCTTCTCCAAGGAAAACAGTCCTAACTTCTCCAATCTATCTTTATAACTGAAATTCCTCATCCCTGGAACCATTCTCATGAATATTTTCTGTACTCTCTCCAATGCCCTCATGTCTTTTCTCAAGTGCGGCTCCCAGAACTGGACGCAATACTCCAGCTGAGGCCAAACTAGTGTTTTATGCGAGTTCAACATAACTTCCTTGCTCTTGTACTCTATGCCCCTGTTAATAAAGCCCAGGACACTGTATGCTTTATTGATCGAGCTCTCAACCTGTCCTGCCACCTTCAATGACTTATGCACATATACACCCAGATCCCTCTGCTCCTGCACCCCCTTTAGAATTGTACCACTTATTTTATATTGTCTCTCCAAGTTCTTCGTACCAAAATGAATCACTTCACATTTCTCTACATTGAACTTCACCTGCCACCTGCCCGCCCATTCCACCAACTTGTCTATGTCCTTTTGAAGTTCATACTATCCTCCTTACAGTTCACAATGCTTCCAAGTTTCATATCATCTGAAAACTTTGAAATTGTGCCCTGTACACCAAGATCTTGGTCATTAATATATTTCAGGAAAAGCAAGGGTCCCAACACTGATCCCCACGGAACTCCACTACAAATCTTCCTCCAGCCCGAAAAGCATCCATAAACCACTACTCATTGTTTCCTGACAGTCAGTCAATTTTGTATTCATGTTGCTACCGTCCCTTTTATTCCATGAGCTACAAATTTGCTCACAAGTCTGTTGAGTGGCACTGTATCAAATACTTTTTGAAAGTCCATGTACACCACATCAACTGCATTGCCCTCATCAACCCTCTCTGTTACCTCCTCAAAAAACTCTAGCAAGATGGTTAAACATGATTTTCCCTTAAGAGATCTATGCTGGCTTTCCTTAATTAACTCACATTTGTCCATGTGAGTATTGATTTTGTCCCTAATTATTTTTTCTAGAAATTTTCCCACCATCGAAGTTAAACTGACAGGCCTGTAGTTGCTGGGCTTATCTTTACACCCCTTTTTGAACAAGGGTGTAACGTTTGCAATTCTCCAGTCCTCTGGCACCACCTCCGAGTCTAAGGAAGACTGAAAAATTATGACCAGTGCTTCTGCGATTTCCACCCTCACTTCCCTTAATATCCTTGGATGCATCTCATCTAGCCCTGGTGCTTTATCCACTTTAAGTACAGACAGCCTATCTAATACTTCCTCTTTACCAATTTTAAACCCCTCTAGTGCCTGACTTACCTCCTCTTTCAACATTGCTTGGGTTGCATCTTCTTTAGTGGTGAAGACAGATGCAAAGTATTCATTTAATACCTCAGCTACGCACTCTGCCTCCGTTGTAAATCCCCTTTCTGGTCTACGATCGGCCACACTCCTCCTTTTACCATTCGTTTACTATTTATATGCCTATAGAAAACTTTGGGATTTCCTTTTATGCTAGCAGGGGAGCTCTAGCAGATATCCCGGCTCATTTCTATCCCTCAGTCTGCATTTTCAAAACCAGATTATTCGGTTATTTCGCTCATGCTGTTTGTGGGAACTTGCTGTGTGCAAAGTGACTGCTGCATTTCCTACATTACAACAGGAACTGCTCAAAACCACTTGATTGGTTGTAAAGCAGCCTGGGGAATCCTGAAGTTGTGAAAGGCTACATATAAATGCAAGTCCTTTGTTTCTATAAAGACTTTAATAAACATAAATTTCCATAAGCAATCAATATTTCCCCATAAATAGCTAAAAGTTCCTCAATTATAAAGTTTCTTAATTTTTGTTTTTTTTAAAAAAAGGAGTTAGGCCTCCAAAACAATTCAGGAGAGAATTTTTTGACGGAATGTATATATAAAACCAAAAGCGATTTTTCATTAAACAGAATTAATTTGGGAATAAACCATCTCTGTTTTCTTTTCTCAACATCAACTGGCACAGGCAGAATGGGCCAAATGCCCTCCTTAAGGAGAATTCTGTGCTGTAAGATTCTATGAACAAAAAACACGAATGGCTATCCTCATTGTCATACCTCACATCATAATGGTGAGAAGGTAGGAACTGTGGAAGAGCAAAGAGCAGCAAACCAGCTGTGTGTTGACTTTTTTTTGAGGGATTTATGGGAGCAAATCACAAGTGTAAATTTATTAATACAAAGTCACTACTTCCTTGAAATTATTTTCAAATGTTTCCAAGCCTTTCAGAAAAAGCAAATAAACTTTCAAATCCTCACACAATGAGGGGACATTGGAACACAGGAACAGGAGGAGGCCATTCAGCCCATTGAGCCTGTTCTGCTATTCAATGAGATCATGGTTGATCTGTGATTTAACTCCATATAACCGTCTTTGCCCCACATCCATTAATACCTTTGGCTAACAAAAATCTATTAGTCTCAGATAAAATTAATCTAGCATCAAGAGTTCCAAACTTGTACCACTTCACTCCTGAAAGGCCTGGCTCTAATTTTTAGACTATATCCCCTAGTCCCCAACCAGAAACTGCTGGAACTACTCAGCAGGTCAAGCAGCATATCTGGAGAGAGAAACAAAGTTAATGGTCAGGATTTTATGCCCCCCAACCCACCCTCCCTCCCAGGAGCAGGCTGGAGGTGGTAGGGCGGGGGTTGTCAAATCAATTGGGAGGCAGGGGGTGCTGTTCCATCACCTACCCGCTCCCACTGCAATTCTACCAGCAGTGGGGGAGGTGGTAAATGGTCTGCTCGCACTAGGCCAATTAAAGCCCTTAAGTGGCCAATTAAGTGCCACTTAAGGGCCTCCCCCCACCACCACTGGTATATTACCAGCAGTGGATGGCCGCATTGCCACCTGCGGAGGTCGCCCAGTTAAACCTAGTGGCCTCCTTGCGGGTTGGGTGTGGGGCCATCATGGTTGGGTACGAAGGGTCCCCCCACCGTGGCACAAGCCGCCCCCGCTGGAACAACTACCCTGCCCTCTCGAGCAACCCCATTCCCCTCGCCAGGGCTGAGCCTATTGCCCCGATTATCCCTATTCTGGGACCTCTTCCATCTTGCCGGTCCTGGCTGCATGCAGTACCGGCAGTGGCCACCGTTCTTGGTGGCACTGCTGGGACTGAGGAGCTGCCGGCCCAATGATTGGCTGGCAGCTCTTGGAGGCGGGACCTCCTGCCTCAGAGGGATGGAAGGCCTGACCTCCTCCAATTAAGGGCCTGAGCCAGGCAAAATCGCTATGTGGCTTCCAGGCCTCGTGGAGGCAGGCTTGCCCCTGACCTTTTTGCTGGTGACAGGTCCTCCACCAAAAGGTACAATTTTCACCAACGTTTCAGATGTTTTGTCTGAGGAAAGGAGTGTTTGGTGTCAATGACCTCAAACCTGGCACCAAGCTCATGGTCTACAGGGCCACAGTGTTACCTGCCCTTCTGTATGCGTTGGAAACATGGACACTGTACGGCAGACATCTCAAAGCCCTGGAGAGATATCACCAGCTGTGCCTCCGCAAGATCCTGCAAATTCAGTTGCAGGACGTGCACTCCAATATCAGTGTCCTCTCTCAGGCCAACATTCCCAGTATCGAGACACTGGCCATGGCTAGTCAGTTACAATGGGCGGGCCATATCGTCTGCATGCCTGACACAAAATTCCCAAAAGAAGCTTTCTATGCTGAGCTCCGTCATGGCAAGAAGCTACCAGGAAAGCAGAGGAAACGCTACAAGGATGTCCTTAAAGCCTCCCTGAAACAATGACATTTCTACTGATTGATAGCAATCTCTTGCCCGAGACCGCCCAAAATGAAGAAGAAGCATCTGTGAAGGTGCCAGCTAATTCGAACAACGTCAACATGCCCAGGCCGTGACCAAGTGCAAACAGCAGAAGGAGCGTTCGGAAATTCGAGCATCCCATTCACTCGCCTCACCAACACCACCTGCCCCGCCTATGGCAGAGTGCATGAATCCAGAATTGGACTATTCAGTCACCTCAGGACGTACAATCCTGGAGTGGAAGAAAGTCATCCTTGTTCCCGAGGGACTGCCTCAAAAGAAGAAGATTCTGGCCAACGTTTCAGATCTGTGACCTTTCTTCAGAACTGTGAAAAATTAGAAATGTAATAGGTTTTAAGTAGGTCAAATGGGGGAGGGTGGAAAAAGAACAAAAGGGAAGGTCTGTGATAGGGCGGAAGGCCCGGAGACATTAAATAACAGAAGAGTTGGTGGAGCAGAGCCAAAGGGAGTGGTAATGGGGCAAGGAAAGAAACAAACAATGCATCCAGAGGAGGTGTCAATGGCAGAATAATGAACAGCTGCCGTTGGAAAGAAAAAACAAGAACAAAGGAGAGAAAAATAAGATTAAGGCTGAAACATGCAAAAAAAAGGAATCAAAATGAAGCCAGAGATTACAGTCTGAAATTGTTGAACTCAGTGTTGCATCCAGAAGGCTGTGAAGTTTAGGATGAATACAAATTAGTTAATGTGTACATTGAGTGTTTGAAGTATTCACTAGATCAGACAGTAGTCCCATGCCCATTATTGGAAATAAACCAAATTTTTTTTATTCATTCATGGGATGTGGGCGACGCTGGCCAGGCCAGCATTTATTGCCCATCCCTAATTGCCCTTGAGAAGGTGGTGGTGATCCACCTTCTTGAACCGCTGTAGGTACACCCACAGTGCTGTTAGGAAGGGATTTTGACCCAGCGACAGTGAAGTAATGGTGATACATTTCCAAGTCAGGATGGTGTGTGGCTTGGAGGGGAACTTGCAGGTGGTGATATTCCCATGCATCTGCTGCCCTTGTCCTTCTAGGTGTAGAGGTCGTTGGTTTGGAAGGTGCTGTCTAAGGAGCCTTGGTGCGTTGCTGCAGTGCATATTGTAGATGGTACACACTGCTGCCACTGTGCGTCGGTGGTGGAGGGAGTGAATGTTTGTAGATGGGGTGCCAATCAAGCGGGCTGCTATGTGCTGGATGGTGCCGAACCTCTTGAGTGTTGTTGGAGCTGCACCCATCCAGGCAAGTGGAGCATATTCCACCACACTCTTGACTTGTGTCTTGTAGATGGTGGACAGGCTTTGGGGAGTCAGGAAGTGAGTTACCCGCTGCAGGATTCCTCGCCTCTGACTTGCTCTTGTAGCCACGGTATTTTATGGCTATTTTCTGGTCAATGCTAACCCCCAGGATGTTGAGAGTGGGGGATTCACAATTGTAATACCATTGAATGTCAAGGGGAGATGGTTAGATTCTTTCTTGTTGGAGATGATCATTGCCTGGCACTTGTGTGGCTCGAATGTTACTTGCACTCATCAGCCCAAGCCTGGATATTGTCTAGGTCTTGCTGCATTTCTATACGGACTGCTTCAGTATCTGAGGAGTCATGAATGGTGCTGAACACTGTGCAATCATCAGCAAACATCCCCACTTCTGACCTTATGATGGAAGGAAGATCATTGATGAAGCAGCTGTAGATGGTTGGGCCTAGGACACTACCCTGAGGAGCTCCTGCAGTGATATCCTGGAGCTGAGCACATTCATTTTGTGAAGATTCAAGAAAGGCTGGGGAGATCCCACTGGATTTGAAACAGATTAAACTGGATGGGTTCATGTGCATATACAATAACAACTTACATTTATACGGCACCTTTAATGTAGTAAAATGTCCCAAGATGCTTCACAGGAGTGTTCTCAAACAAAATTTGACACCTTGGTCGAAGAGGTAGGATTTAAGGAGTGTCTTAAAGGAGGAGAGAGGTAAAAAGGTGGAGAACTTTAGGAAGCCAATTTCAGAGCTTTGTGCCTGACGGCATGGCCGCTACTGGTGGAACGCTTATAAAACGGGGATATGAAAGAGGCCAGAACAGGAGGGGCACTGAGATCACAGAGGATTGTGTGGCTGGAGTAGATTACAGAGACCATAGAGGGATTTAAAAACAAGGATGAGAATTTTAAAATCGGTGCGGAAGCCAATGTAGGTCAGTGAGCACAGGGGTGATGGGTGAATGGGACTTGGTGTGTGTTAGGATATGGACAGCAGAGTTTTGGATGAGCTCAAGCTTACAGAGTGTGCAAGGTGGGGAGGCTGGCCAGGAGAGCATTGGAATAGCTGAGGCATGACATTGGGAGACGAGGAGAATACGGCCATAGAATGCTCAAGCCCACTTGCCACTGTTCACAGAGGAGTAACACTTCCAAAGTCACTGTCTGGCAGACACGTAGCAGAAGAGAGAAAATAGAAAGGTTCCTCTCCTCCTACTAGCAATGATGTCCCCCAATCCGGCTAAGTTTTCTCAGCATCTGCTTGCACATCGTCACCCAAGAGAAACACAAACATGACTTGGGACTTCTATTGCCGTTGTTACCATCAGGTGAGAAAGGGGTCTCTGGGTTCCCTCTCAGCCTTTTCCTGGTTTAATTTTTAAAACACCGTGTTTTTAGCTTTCCTTCAGTGAATCCTTGTTCACTGCTCTCCAATTGTAATGGCAAATAAATCAACCAGACAGGTTTCCTTAGATTTAAACAAGAAATGTGTAAGTTTATTAACCTTAAAACTCTAATTCTGTTAAAACTACTAAAAATATGCGACGTGACCATGCTGGGATGCGTACGCGATGAACACACACGCAGATAGAGACAGAAAAGGAGAAAGAATCAAGGGGAAAGGTTTGAAGCAATAGCTGTAGTTCATTTACTGTCTTTTGAGTTCGACGCAAAGTCTTTGGTTGCAGTTAATCTGGCCATCTCGTTGGGGCCCAGGACACACTTTCAAACTTGTTTCGATGATTTTCTGTCTTCTTGAAATCCAGTTGCAGTCTCTGCTTTTCGTGTGAGAGAGAGCGAGAGAGAGAAATAGTGAGATGCTGTCTTCCTTTAAGTTTAGTTGCAGTCTGATCTCAACCTGTTCTATGAACACAATTCAAACCAAACCTAGGCCAACAGGCCAGTCATGTAACTAGCTCTTTTTTTCGGGACAACCTGCCCGGCGAGGTTTTGTGGATTCTTTCAAACTTAGTAGGCATTCTCAGTAGGGGCTAGAATGCTGACTTTCACGCATTCAATGTCTTTTGATCAAAATCCATTTTGTTAATTGAATCAGGAAGCAGTTCCATTGACTTCTCCAGGCAACTGTCTCTTAGAATGCAAATGTTTCCAGCCACTGTCCTTTTAGAATGCAGGTACAGCCATGCTTCTAGTCCAGTAAGAGTTTAAAATTTATGTTACATATGACGAAATTAATATGCCTTATTCTTGGCAGGTGGGATTTCCATCACACCTCCACACCCAGCAGAATGAAATGCGATTTTCAGAAGAGCATTTCATTAAAAATGACTAGCGAGAAGAGTAAGTACAGGAAAACACACATGCATCTCTCTCATTCATTCTCATTCATTCAGAAATCCTAAAAATTGTTACCGCCTGTCCTTTCTTGGTAGCAGTGCTGCTTTAAACTGCCCTTTTTCCCTTGAGGTGGGTCTGAGACAGTTAGGTTTTGGTTGAGACCCTGGACAAGGCATCTGCGATGATATTGCTTTTCCCTGCGATGTGGGTAATTTTTAGATAGTAGGGTTGTAGGAGCAGGCTCCATCGAAACAGCCTGGCAATTTGGGCCTTGAACTCCTCCACAAAAGTCAGGGGGTTATGGTCAGTGTAAACCAGCCTGTACCCGTTCTGCACATAGATGCTGACATGCTGGAGAGCCAACAACATTCCCAGCGTCTCCTTTTCTACGGTGGAGTAACTTTTCTGGTGCTGATTTAACCTTTTGGAGAAGTACCCTACCGGTCTTTCAATGCCTGTATCATCATCCGGGGGCAGGACAGCACCTACCCCTAGGTCACTGGCATCAACGACCACTTTAAAGGGTTTATCGAAGTTAGGAGCTGCCAGGACCGGTTTATTCGTCAATCTGGCCTTTAGCCTCTCGAAAGCAGTTTGCCACTTTTCTGACCACACCACCTTCACTTTTTTCTGCAGTAAGTCAGTTAATGCGGCAGCTGCAGTGCTGAAATTTGGAACGAATTTGCAGTAAATCCCGCACATCCCCAGGAAATGCATGATTTCCCCTTTTGAGGTAGGGACGGGAACGTCCACCAATGCTTGTACTTTTGCTGCCCTGGGTAGCCCTCGCCCCTGACCTACCACATGCCCCAGTTAGGTCACTTGGGCCTTAGTGAACTCGCTCTTGACGAGGTTTACTACCAGGTGGGCTGCCTGCAATTGTTGGAATAGGGCATCTAATTTGGCCAAGTGATCCCCCCAGGTCTCTCTGTATACCAGCAGATCATCTAGGTATACCACACAGTTGGGTAGGCCAGTCACCACTCGGGTCATCAGTCTTTGGAAGGTGGCTGGGGCATTCTTTAGCCCAAAAGGCATTACTGGGTCCTGGAATAGGCTTCCTGGGTGACAAATACTGATATCTCCTTGGCTTGGGGTGTTAAGGGAACCTGCCAATATCCCTTTAGTAAGTCTATTTTTGTGAGGTAAGTGGCATTCTCCACCCTGTTGATATAGTTCTCCAGGTGGGGAATGGGATAGGAATCAGCTCTGGTCACTGCATTGACCTCGTGTCCATAAACTAGTTCAAAGGGACTAAAATTGGTGGACTCATTGAGTGAGTCCCTGGTGGCAAGCAGGAGGAGTCCCAGCCCTTTGTCCCAGTCATGGGGGTACTCATAGTCATTTGCCCTGATCATTGTCTTTAGGGTCTGGTGGTACTCCTCCAAAGACCCGTGTGACTGTGGGTGGTAGGCTGAGGACTTCAGTTGGGTTATGCCCAGGTTGCCCATGGCATTTTGAAAGACTCCAGACATGAAATTAGTGCCCTGATCTGTCTGGATTTCGACCGGCAAGCCATAGCGAGTGAAGAATTGGCTTAGCCCATTGACCACCATCTTTGCAGAGATAGTTTGTAGAGCAATGGCCTCTGGGAATCGGGTGGCGACATCCATGATGGTGAGGAGATACTGGTGGCCCCCCCTGGTTTTCAGGAGCAATCCACCAGCACTCGGCTGAAGGGTTCCCCAAAAGCTGGGATGTGATTTAGGGGGGCAGGTTTTATTGCAGGTTGGGGCTGCCCCACCACCTGGCACATGTGGCAGGTTTTACAGAATTCTACAACATATTTGTGGAGTTTTGGCCAGTCAAAATACTGCCTTATGCGGGCTTGGGTTTTCCGTATCCCGACATGTCCTGCCATGGAAAGCTCGTGGGCCAGTCTTAGTATGTCTTTACGGTACCTCGGGGGCACAACTATTTGATGAACCACTGCCCACTCCTCATCTGCTGCTCTGTGAGGGGGGGTCTCCATTTCCTCATCAGAACCTCATTTTTCGTCTGATAGCACTCCGGGACTCCCTCCACTTCATTTCGGTTTGGGCAATTTGTGCTAATTTCTTTAATACAAGATAGGCTTGTTGAGCCTCAACCAGGGAAGACCTGTCTAGTCCATCCTTGGGTCATCTAATTCCCCAAAGAATGTTTCGGACAACCAGACGGCAGGGTCATCTGTCTGCAGCGCCAGTTCAGTCTCCTCTGGGGAAGCTGATTTGGCCATGGACCGAGTTACCACACAGTCAGGAAAAATGTCTGGACCTTCCCCTGCAATTATTCAGTCTCCCTGACCGCTTTTGGTCTTTCTAACACTACTGGGGAAGCTACTACCTTCCCCCCCACCAGATCATTACCTGGAAACATGTCAAACCCATCCACAGGCAAACTAGGGACAATCCCTACGGTCACCAACCTCAAAACTAGTTCGCATTCCAGGTGCACCCAGTGTAAAGGTACAGGCATATACCGCCCTCCGATACCGTTCACTAAAACCCTGGCCTTCACTGCACTCTCTGGGGGATAGGTCAGGCCTTTTCCCTGTAGAAGGGATTGGGTGGCCCCTGCGTTCCAGAGTATAATTATGGGATTGCCTATTCCACTCGAGGGGTATGGGGTTACTCTCCCTTCAGACACAAAATCCTGATAACCTTCAGGGATCCTAGTACCTTTTCCCACATTCACAGCAGTAGTTTTTCTGGGTCTTACTGCTGCTGTAGTTACAGCCACAGCTTGTTCAGTTGTGTTTTCCATCAGGGTCCCTTCTCCTTCACTGAGTGAGTGTGCCCTGATTAACCCTACAGGTTTTCCCTGTAGTTTCCAGCAGTCAGCTCTTAGATGACCTGCTTTATTACAATGGAAGCACACAGCTTTCCAGGTCTCATTCCTACTTACAGCACCATCCTTTTTGGCTAGAGGAGGGCACCCTGTGTCTCTTGTTTTTCTTTCTCTCCCAGGACTGCTTGGGCTTCTATCATCTTCCCACCCTTTGTCCTTTTCAGATTTGTGGGGGCGACTCGGAAAGGTTTTCCCCTAGGGAGCAGACTTATAGATGAGAGCAAACTCATCAGCCAGATCTGCAGCTTACCTAGCTCTATGAACGTTTTGTTCCTCTACATGTGTCTTTATGGAGAGTGGGAGAGAGTTATTAAATTCCTCGAGAAAAACTGAACTAAACCATATAAATACCGTGGCTACAAGAGCAGGTCAAAGGCTAGGTATCCTGTGGTGAGTAACTCACCTCCTGACTCCCCAAAGCCTGTCCACCATCTACAAGGCACAAGTCAGGAGTGTGATGGAATACTCTCCACTTGCCTGGATGGGTGCAGCTCCAACAACATTCAAGAAGCTCGACCCCATCCAGGACATAGCAGCCCGCTTGATTGGCACCCCATCTATAAACATTCACTACCTCCACCACCAATGCACAGTGGCAGCAGTGTGTACCATCTACAAGATGCACTGCAGCAACGCACCAAGGCTCCTTAGACAGCACCTTCCAAACCCGTGACCTCTACCAACTAGAAGGACAAGGGCAGCAAATGCATGGGAACACCACCACCTGCAAGCTCCCATCCAAGTCACACACCATCCTAACTTTGAACTATATCACCGTTCCTTCACTGTCGCTGGGTCAAAATCCTGGAACTCCCTTCCTAACACCTCTGTGGGTGTACCTATCCCACATGGACTGCAGCGGTTCAAGAAGGCAGCTCACCACCACCTTCTCAAGGGCAATTACGGATGGGAAATAAATGCTGGCCTGGCCAGCGATGCCCACATCCCATGAATCAATAAAAAACAAATTACCTCTCTGAGATTGTCATAGCTGGGCTGCACTTTAAGAGCCCTCAGCCACTGGTCAAAAGCCAGCTGCTTACTTCTCTCAAACTCCAGGTAAGTTTGATCAGCTTGCTTCTTGAGGGTTCGAAATTTCTGGCGATAGGCTTCCAGTACTAGCTCATATGACCCGAGGATAACGTTTTCTGTCAGTTCATAATTTGATGAACTCTCATCTGGCAACAGGGAATAAACCTCACGGGCTTTTCCTGTTAACTTGCTTTGTAACAGCAGAGTCCAAGTCTCAGCTGGCCACTTTAACTACCTTGCAAGCTTTTCGAAAGATACAAAAAATGCTTCCACATCTCCCTCATTGAATTCTGGGATCAGCTGAGTAAATTTTAACAATTCAGTACCCAGCCCTGAATTATGATCCTCCATATTGGCCATGCTTTCACTGGGGTTACTCTGTCGCCTCCTAGTTAACTCAAGCTGCCTCATCTCTCTCTCCTCACATTCCTTCTGAAGGTTCTTTCTCTTTCTCTCTCCTCTCTTTCTTTCTGTCTCTCCTGTCTTTCTTTCTCTCTCTCCTCTCTCTCTTTACCTTTCCCCTGTCTCTCTCTTTCTATTTCTTCAAATTCAAGTTTCCTCTGTTCCAATTGTATCTTTGCTAACAATACCCTGTCGGAGTCTATTTCTAACCCTGTTTCTGCTTCTTCAGACTCAAGGGAAAAATGGTTGGCCACTAGTCTTAGGAGTTCAGATTTTCTAGCCTTGGCACGGACAGTGATCCCACACTGCTCAGCCATTTTTCTCAACTCTTCCATGGACAGTGCTTTTAACTTATCCCAAGTTACTTCTCCCTGGCTTGGGGAGTTCCTGGCTTCAGTCGCAGACATGTTAGTATTCTAGCACACACAACCACGTGAAAACCTGTATTGAAATCTTTTCTCTTTTTGATTGGGATCAATTTGACATCCGACTTCCAATTTCTCGTTTGTCTGTGGTCGAATCTGGACGCTAGCCCCCAAATTTCTGTTATGACCAGGTGAGAAAGGAGACTAGGGGTTCCGTCTCAGCCTTTTCCTGGTTTCACCGTAACAGGGTTTAATTTTTAAAACACTGTGTTTTTAGCTTCCCCTCAGTGAATCCTTGTTCACTGCTTTCCAATTGTAATGGCAAAGAAACCAACCAGACAGGTTTACTTAGATTTAAACAGGAAAGGTGTAAGTTTATTCACCTTAAAACTCTAATTCTGTTAAAACTACTAAAAATACGCGACGTGACCATGCTGGGATGCGTACGCGATGAACACACACGCAGATAGAGACAGAAAAGGAGAAAGAATCAAGGGAAGAGGTTTGAAGCAAATAGCTGTTGTTCATTTATTGTCTTTTGAGTTTGATGTAAAGTCTTTGGTTGCAGTTAAATCTGGCTGTCTCGTTGGGGCCCAGTACACACTTTCAAACTTGTTTTGATGGCTTTCTGTCTTCTTGAAATCCGGTTGCAGTCTCTGCTTTTCGTGTGAGAGAGCAAGAGAGAGAGAGCGAGGCCAGGAGATGTTGTCTTCCTTCAAGTTTAGTTGCAGTCTGATCTCAACCTGTTCTGTGAACACAATTCAAACTAAAGCTGGGACAACCTGCCCAGCGAGCTTTTGTGGATTCTTTCAATCCTCAATAGGGAGCTGGAATGCTAACTTTCACACATTCAACGTCCAGTAATCAAAATCCATTTGGGTTAATTGAATCAGGGAGCAGTTCCATTGACTTCTCCAGGCAACTGTCTCTTAGAATGCAAATGTTTCCAGCCACTGTCTTTTTAGAATGCAGGTGCAGTCATGTTTTTAGCCCAGTAAGAGTTTAAAATTTATGTTCCATATGACAAAATTAATATGCCTCATTCTTGGCAGGTGGGGTTTCCATGGCATTGGCTTGGTATGACAATGAATTGCACCTGAAAGCGCATTTACCCATTAAACATTTTATCTTGCGCCTGGTTACCGGAGAGGGCACTTGCCAAAAATTGTGTGTTGACTTGTGAGAAGCTTGGCACCAGATCAACAAAAAAAAAAATTGCCCTTTCATCACCTGCCAACCAATAACAAACAAAGGCAAACAGAAAGAGCATCTGGAATCTTTCCCAAATGGATTTTACATTTGCCAAAG
This sequence comes from Heterodontus francisci, assembly GCF_036365525.1. NCBI lineage: Eukaryota > Metazoa > Chordata > Chondrichthyes > Heterodontiformes > Heterodontidae > Heterodontus > Heterodontus francisci. The sequence continues at coordinate 122,629,253 of NC_090377.1, forward strand.
CATGTTGTGTCAGCTCAGGACATTCCTCAGCTAATGATTTAGTATCTGTCAGTGCCGACGTAAGTTGGCATTGTCAAACTGTCAGCAGTGGATAGATGATCCGAGTGACATTTATGATCAGCAAAGGTGACATAGCTTGCAAACCAATTTAAACAGATCAAAATAGGTCATGTTCTTACCAATATCCCTTGTTCCCCTGAAAGCATTGTCTTTTGCAGATCTGAGGCTCTGTAAGTGCTAGGAGTGCCGTTTCAGCAGACTCTTTTACTGCGGAGGCATTACAGTCAATGCTGCCCTTTCCCAATGTTCATGCACACATAGTTTCCAGCAGAAGTCACTGGACAATGATTCAGAATTTGGATTTTTCCCATCATAGTCCAGGGGTGCTGAAGTCAACTGCAGCACCCTCTTCTGCCATTCAGCAAAATTAGTTAATAGGCCACGTTTTAAATGAAAACAATTGATTGTTACTCTCCAAGGGAATGATACTTGACTTGACTTAGACAGCAATACATGACTCTTTATTACAGGTCCAGCCAGAGAGATTGTCAGCTTCACAAAGCCCACATTCACAGCTCAAGAACCCTATAACCCTCGTTGCGCATCTCCAATTTCCTTCCCTCCAGCATTGGTGGCTGTGCCTTCAGCTGTCTGGGCCCTAAGCTCTGGAATTCCCTCCCCAGACTTCTCTGTTTTTCCACTGGGGATGGTAGGATAGTGGTAATGTTACTGGCTTAGTGCGCCAAGGACCCAGATAAATGCTCTGGAGATGTGAGTTCAAATCCCACCATCGCAGCTGGGGGAATTTAAGTTCTATTAATAAATCTGGAATAAAATGCTAGTTTCATTAATAAGAATCATGAAATAACTAGATTATCATTAAAAAAACCATCTGGTTCACTAATGCCTTTAGGGAAGGAAATTGCCTTGCCTGGCCTACATGTGACTCCAGACTCATAGCAATGTGGTCGACTCTTCACTGTGTTCTGAAATGGCCTAACAAGCCACTCAGTTGTATCAAACCACGACAGAAAAGTTAAAGAATAAAACTGGGCAGACCATCTAGCAGTGACCTAGTCACCAGAAATGACAAAGGCACTCCCTTCCTAACAGCACTGTCGTTGTACAAACACCAAATGAACTGCAGCAGTTCAAGAAGTTGGCTTACCACCACCTTCTCGAGGGCAGTTAGGGAAGGGCAATAAATGCCAGTGATGCTCACATCCCATGAATGATGTAAAATACCTCCCTATATACATGAAAGGCTGGACCAGATTAAGCATTTTCAGGGCTTGCTGTCCTAAACCACTCACTACTTCAGCATCATCTTGGAGAACAAAGATAACCCTGGCTTCTTCTCTCCATGAGCAACTGTCTCCTCAAATTCATCTTTCACCCTCACTCAGGAGCTTCTTTGTCACTAAGATTGAGGTCATCTATTCAGCTGCTTTGTCACATCCCTCTTGCTCTTGTGCATCAAGCATAATCTCCTCCAAGGCTCCTGAGTCCTAACCCTGAACCTACGTCTTCCTCTAGTTTCTCTGCTATCTCCCCTCAGCCCTCTCTAATTTCATCTTCTCCAGGAAACCCTCGACCCAATTCTCACTAAACTGACCACCCAAATTCCCTTACTTGCTCCCAAGCTAGCTGACATTGTTAACAGTTCTCCCTCCTCAGGTTCTGTTCCCTTCCCTTTCCAAATTCTCATCATCCACCCCTTCCCCAAGAAACCCACCTTTGACTCCTCTGTCCTTGCAAAACTACCGCCCCATCTACAACCTCCCCTTTCCTCTCCAAAGTCCTTGAACCTGCGGTCGCCTTCCCAAATCTGTGCCCAGGTTTCCTGAAACTGCATGTTTGAACCTCTCCAATCAGGTTTCTGCCCCTGGCACAACACTAAAACAGCCCTAATCAAAGTCACAAATGACTTGAATGTGATCATGGTGAACTATCCCTATACATCCTTCTCGGTCTGTCTGCAGCTGATGACACGGTCGGCCACACCAGCCCCCTCCAATGCCTTTCCTCTGTTGTTTAACACTGTGGGACTTCCCTCATTTGCTTCCACTTTTACTTGTCCAAGTGTAACTGTACCATCTCCTGCAATGGCTTCTTTTCCCGCCTTCACAACATTACCTCTGGAATCCCCCAAGGATTCATCATTCGCTCCCTCCACCTCTTCGTCATCTACATTCTGATCATTGGTGACATCATCCAAAGGCATGGGTTCAGTTTTCACATGTGCGCTGGACACCCATCTCCATCTCTCCACCACCTCTCTTAACCTCTCCACTGCTGTTATGTTGTCAGACTCCATGTCCAATGTCTAGTCCTGGATAAGCCGCAATATCCTCCAGTTAAATATTGGGAAGATTGAGCCATCATCTTTGCCCCCATCACTTACTACATTCATCACCACCAGTTCTATTCCCTCCTTGTCCACGGTGTCAGGTTGCACTAGAATGCTCACAACCTTGGGTCTATTAGACTCTGAGCTCAACATCCAACCTCATGTCATCTCTATTGCAAAGATTTCCTACTTCCACCTTGGTAATATTGCTTTCCTCTATCTCCATCTCAGCCCATCTGCTACTGAAACCCTCATTCATGCCTGTCACCTCCAGAGTCGACTATTCGAATGGTCTCTGAACCCAACCTCCCATTCTGCACCCTCCATAAACTTCAGCTCATCCAAAACTCTGCTGCCCCTATCCTATGCCGCTCCATTCATCATCCCTATGCTCAGTGCTACATTGGTTCCCGGTTCCACAAGGCCTCAGATATAAAATTCCTCTCCCTTCAGGGCTTTGCCCCTCTGTAACTTTCCCCATTTTTACAACATTTGGCTCAACATTCAGATTTGATTGATCATGTTTCTGTGAAGAACCTCGTGATGTTTTTCTAGAGGTGTGTTGCTCATTGGTGCCATTGAGTTTCTCTGATAACAATGCAGTCTAAGCTTGGATCAGGTGCCAGATAATACTTGTGCCATATAAGGTAACGATCATCTTTAGGAAGAAGAGGCCCAACCACATTCAACAGAATCGCCATGGCCAAGTACTCCATCATCAACATCCTGCGGTGGAGCGGGTGTTGGGGCGGTTCTGGTTCACTAAAATTTTAATCAGACCAAACATGCCAATATCAAGAGCAGGGCAGAGGCTGGGGACTCTGTAATTAACAGCTCACCCTCTAATTCCTCAAAGTCTTTCCACCATCAATGAGTCTCAAGCCAGGAGTGTGATGCATTACTCATCATTTGCCTGGATGGGTGCAGCTACAATAACACACTAATGTTCAATGCCATCCAGGACAGAGTAGTCCCCTCAGTGAATACTGCCTCCACCAGACTTAACATCCACTCCCTAAACCATAGGTGTACTGTGGCTGGAGTATGTACTACACATAGTACGTAATACCATCAAATTTTACCACAGTTTGAAAACTCCTGATCTACAGGACGACCCACAGAAATGTACCAAGTTTACTTTGACAACACCTCTCATCCTCACTACTACTAAGGATGAGCAACACGATCCTAATGATACCATCACCTCTTACTTCCCCTTCAAGTTGCACACCATCCTTATTTGCACCTTTACTGCAGTTCCTTCATTATTGCTGGGTCAAAATCCTGAAATACCCTGCCTAAAAGCAACATGGGAGCAGCATCAGCACATGGACTATCATGGTTCAGACAGAAGCCCCACCACCACTTTCTCTGGGCAATAAATACTGGTCTGGCTAAGAGAAAAGAAACCTAGAAGGACTTACATTTATAGTGCATCTTTCACAACCTCAGGACATCTCAAAGAGCTTTACAGACAAGAACTATTGTAATGTAGGAAATGCAGCAGCCAATTTATGCACAGCAAGCTCCCACAAACAACAATACGATAATGACTGGATAGTCAGATTTAGTGATGTTGGTTGAGCGATAAATATTGACCAGGACACACAGGGAGAACTCCCCTACCCTTCTTCAAAATAGTACCGAAGGATCTTTTACATCCACCAGAAGAGGGCAGGTGAGCCCTCGGTTTATCACCTCATCTGCATGGTGCCACTTCTAACAGTGCAGCACTCCCTCAGTACTGCACTGGGACTGTAAGCCTGTATGATGTGCTCACGTTTTCAGAGTGGGGCTTGAACCTACAACTTTTAGATTAAGAGGCGAGAGTATTACCACTAAGCCACAGCTGACACCAAAGGCTCATTTTAAATTAAATGGACTATTGAAAATGATCAGACAATTAAGCTATGAACTGCTTCCAATTCTTAAGTGGATAACAGGTGAAGACTGATCACTGAGCCCTCTGCTAGTTCATTTACTTTTGACTCTTGACCACAACGGAAACCATTCTTAATGTCTGATTATTGTCTACAACTAAAATAACCATTATCTTTCCAAGGATCAATAATTTGACTAGCTTGAGTTCAAAAGCTACTGAGGCTCTGGCCCAGACATCAATTTAATTCACAATTACTCTGTCTAAAGTCATTTAAAAATTAATTTCCTGCAGATTTGCTCCATTGCAATGGTGCATTTACATCCTTACAGCACAAAGTTCCCAGGAAGTTATTGGGTAAGCGATTTGCCAAGGTTCCTTTGAAAGCACCTTCCAAACCCGCAACCTCTACCACATAGAAGGACAAGGGCAGCAGATGCATGGGAACACCACCACCTGCAAGATCCCCTCAAAGCCACACACTATCCCTATTTGGAAATATATCACCATTCCTTCACTGTCACTGAGTCAACATCCTGAAACTCCCTTCCTAACAGCACTGTGGGTGTACCTGCACCCCAAGGACTGCAGCAGTTCAAGAAGGCAGCTCACCACCCCAACTTCTCAAGGGAAATTAGGGATGGGCAATAAATGTTGGCCTAGCCAGCGATGCCACATCCCACTAATGAATAAAAAATAGCTTAATCCACATCGTAATTTTCTGCTGTTTCCCTCGCCAAACTGTATGCAAATAATTATAACAGCCTAGATTTTGCTGCCAAAATATTGACAACAGTCTGTCCCTTGGTTTGCCCATGAAGACAGCTATATACTGGTGCAACCAAGGGGTAAACTGCCAGCAATGATGCTAACAAGTTCTTCCAGTAAATGTACTCGACAGGATACATGAGGGTTCCCCTATGGCATTATTTGAACAACAGCAGGGGAGTTCTCCCCAGCGACCTGACCAATATTTATTCCTTAACCAACATCACTAAAGCAGATTATCTGGTCATTATCACATTGCTGTTTGTGAAAATTCGCTGTGCACAATTGGCTGCTGTGTTTCCTACATTACACCAGTAACTGCACCTCAAAAATACTTTGGGACGTCCTGATGATGTGAGAAAGGCACTATATAAATACATGTCTTTCTTTTTTTCTTTTCAACCCTCTTTTGCTTAAGCCCTGAGAATCCATTGTTCTGTTACTGATGATACTCCATCTTTATTCTTCTCACTTGCCCATGCTGAGGAATCAGCTGTGGGTTGTCGAGGTCACCCTGCTATTGCATAGACTGCAAGTCACTTGATATTCTCCAGATTCACAGTAGGTCACACTGCGTCACTTGATCAGCTATTTTTTTCTCTTCTGAAACTTAAGTGGGCATAAAATATAAAAGATTAGCTAGTTCGTTGTGGAGTTAGTCTGATGGTTCACCAAATAATTGCATTGCATTTCCTGCTTTTGCTATTCTTTTGTTTCGCCACATGATGGCAACAGAACACTACATTTGATCAGTGGGGTTCCTATAGCCTCATTAACATCTGACTCCAGTGTTTAAAATCAGACATCAGTTGGGAAAGCAGGAATTCTGAATCTTCCTGCATTCTGTTTTCTTTGGTTCGAGCTGGTCGGCAATTGGACTTAAATCAAAATGGGTACAGCTTGCATAAACAAACTTGTGATTCAGTGTTTTGTGTACAGAGGACAGAATCATAGAGTCATTTACAGCACAGAAGGAGGCCATTTGGCCCATCAAGTCTATGCCGGCTTTCCAATTGATGGATTAGGGGACACGATATGAACTGTTGCTTGATGCTGGGCCACATAAATCACGCCTGACACCGGGAGTAGTTTATATTTCATAACCCGTCTGCTTTCTGTTTATGTATTGTAATGATATGCTGCAGTACTGCATTTTTTAACTGGAAGGATTGAGGAGTGCTCTTCTGGCCAGCCTCGAACCTACTGCCCACTTTAAATTTCAAAACCCTGCTGCCCCTAGCTTAACTTGCACCAAGTTCTGGTCATCCATCACCCCTCTGCTTGCTGACCTACATTGGCTCCCAGTCCGGCAACGCCCCGATTTTAAAATTCTCATCTTCATGTTCAAATCCCACCCTCACCTCACCCCTCCCTATCTTTGTAACTTACTCCAGCCCGACAACCATCTGAAATCTCGGCACTCCTTCAATTCTGGCTTCGATCGAACACATCCTCAACTTTAATCACTCCACCATTGGCAGCCGTGCCTTCAGCTGTCTCAGCCCCAAGTTCTTGAATTCCCTCTCTACCTCTATTTGTTCCTTTAAGTCACTTTAAAATCTACTCCCATCTTTTCTAATATCTTCTTAGGTGGCTCGGTGTCAAATTTTGACTGCCACTCTACTATGAAGTGCCTTTTTAGTACGTCAAAGGCAGTATATGATTTCAAGTTGTTGTTGATGAATGTGATCCCCAGAATGATGGGAACAATCTTAGGATCCCATACCTAAATCAGAATGTAACTTTATTCAACCACCTTTTAACTGGTGGCCCTGTCTACAGGGATTAACGGCACATCTGAATATTATAGGCAAGGCCTCTTATTTTCCATTTGGCGGGAATCATAGAAATAGAATCATAGAAAGTTTACAGCACAGAAAGAGGCCATTTGGACCTTCATGTCTGTGCCGGCCGAAAAACAAGCCACCTAGCCTAATCCCACCTTCCAGCATTTGGTCAGTGCAGATTATGGCACTTGAGGTGCATATCCAGAAACCTTTTTAGGGAGTTGAGGGGTTCTGCCTCTACTACCGTTTCAGGCAGTAAATTCCAGAACCCTACCACCCTCTGGGTGAAAAGAATTTCCTCATCTCCCCTCTAATTTTTCTACCAATCGGTTTAAATTAATGCCCCCTAGTCACTGACCTTGCTGTTAAGGTACTTCCACTCTGTCCAGGTCTCTTACAATTTTGTACATTTCAATCAAATCTCCCCTCAGCCTTCTCTGTTCCAAGGAGAACAACCCCAGCCTATCCAATCTTCCCTCATGGCTGCATTTTTCCAGTCCTGGCAACAGCCTCGTAAATCTCCCTTGTACCCTCTCTAGTACAATTACATCCTTTCTGTAATGAGGTGACCAGAACTGTACACATTACTCAAGTTGTGGCCTGACTAATGAGTTATACAGTTCCAGCATAACCTCCCTGCTCTTATATTCTATACCTCGGCTAATAAAGGAAAGAATTCCATATTTCTTCTTAACCATCTTATCGACCTGTCCTGCTACCTCCAGGGATCTGTGGACATTCACTCCGAGGCCCCTCACTTCCTCTACATTTCTCAGTATTTTCCCATTAATCATGTATTCCTTTGCCTTGTTTGACCTCCCCAAATGCATCACCTCATACTTTTCTGGGTTGAATTCCATTTTCCACTTTTCTGCCCACCTGATCAGTCCATTGAGATCTTCCTGCAGCCTACAGCTATCCTTCCAGCTATCAACCACACAGCCAATTTTTGTGTCGTCTGCAAACTTCTTAATCATGCCCCCTACATTTATGTCCAAATCGTTAATGTATACCACAAAAAGCAGGGGACTCAGTACTGAGCCCTGTTGAACGCCACTGGAAACAGCCCTCCAGACGCAAAAAGACCCGTCAAAAATTACCCTTTGTTTGCTGCCACTGAGCCAATTTTATATCCCGCTTGCTACATTTCCGTAGATCCCATGGGCTTTTATTTTTTTAACCAGCCTGCCATGTAGGACCTTGTCAAAAGCCTTGCTAAGATCCATGTAGACCACATCAACTGCACTACCCTCATCAATTCTCCTTGTTACTTCTTAAAAATATTCAGTCAAGTCAGTCAGACAAGATCTTTCCCTAACAAATCCATGCTGACTATCCTTAATTAATCAGTGACCTTCTGAATGACAGTCTATTTGGACAGAACAGCAGAGTGCAATGCCCAATCCTGGGTAATAAAAATGGAACTTGATTTCTTTAGCCTGAGTGGCCTTGTGAATAATCCCAGTCGATGATCAAGGAATAACTTGCATTTCGCATCAATTGTACCCACCTTTCTCTCCCCTCCTTTATTTTAAGCACTGCAATCTGTTACTAAATCACTGCAGTTGAATTTTATACATGAAAGTTTGGTCAACACAGAGGAACAAAAAAGGTGGGGAAATGGGTTAAAGCGGAGCTGAAATCTCCTGATTTTGAGACAAAATTCCTGGCTTTAAGTCATTGTAATTCTGGATATGAATCTTTGACAATAAATAGCTTATACAAAGTTGGAAAATACGTTTAGAAGACTACGGGGCAATCTCAAGAGGATTAAAGGGGTCGATCGGGTAAATAGAGAGAAACTATTTCCTTTGGTGGGGGAGTCCAGAACAAGGAGGCGCAACCTTAAAATTAGAGCCAGGCCGTTCAGGGGGTGATGTCAGGAAGCACTTTTTCACACAAAAGGTAGTGGAAATTTGGAACTCTCTCTCCCAAAAAAGCTGTTGATGGTGGGGGTCAATTGAAAATTTTGGAACTTTGATTGACATATTTTTATTAGGTAAGGATACTAAGGGAAATGGAGCTAAGATACAAATCAGCCATGACGTAGTTTAATCGTGGAACAGGCTTGAAGGGCTGAATGGCCTCCTCTTGTTCCTATGCTCCTAGAATGTAAGCGGAAGCACAGGATTTGTGATTCTATAAAAAATAATAGACAAGGGAGACTCTTTGGAATAAGTTGCCAACTTTGTTCGAACATATTCCCTAAGGTTTCAGCACCTGACCTACCATCCTGCCCAGTTAAACAGCCTTTTTTTTATTCTTCTCCAATTTTTTAAATTAATAAACAGTCATGAAAAATACAGATAGTCCTGGAAGTTAGTCTTTACTTCCTGGAGACTCCAGGGCAATCCTAGAGAGTTAGCAACCCTACTTTTGGAGGGACAAAAATGAAAGGCCTGGAGAGAGTGAGAAATGTTTGCATTAATGTTGCTGGACTTACACTGGCCAGTTACTGTACTGGGTGCACACCGTTAAAGAACATTTCCCACTACAGTACTGAGGTGCACAGGCCAGCAAGATCCCATGATCAGTCCCCTTGTTGCGTATTGAGTGAGATGAATATGCTCATGGCACTGGTACTAACTAGGCTTAGTATATTAGACCTAGGGAGAGTGAAAGAAAATTAGCCAGCTCTCCTGCTCCTGATCACCATCTATTTATTCTCAGCTGGGAAAGAATTGCACAGACGTTCGTCTCCGATGCACCACATGATAAAACAGCCTGCTGATACCCACTGTTTAGACTCACACAAGAAGAGGGTCTGGCTCATGTGGCAATGTTCTTTAGTAAGGGGGTGGGGCGTGGGTTGCGGTCTGGAGGGGAGGGGAGCACAGAGATGCTCTTCAGCTTTCATTAAAGTTTACAACAACAACAACTGATATTTAAATAGCGCCTTTAAAGTAATAAACGTTAATAAAGGTGCTTCACAGGAGCATTATAAAATATGACACTGAGCCACAAGAGGAAATATTGGGCGAAATTTAATAAGCCACCCCAAAGAGGGGCTAGGAGCTGGGGTGAAGGGGGGTGCGGGGGTGTTTGGTGGAACCCATAGTATTGCCGCGGGAGGCAGGGGGCAGATGGCCAGTCGCCTTTCCGTCACACCACGAAAATGTCAGGGGTGGGAAAGGCCGAAGACAGTCTTCTCACCCAGAGGCCAATTGAGGCCCTGAGATGGCGAAGTATTATCCGCTTGAGGGCCTCTTCCTGCCACAGCAGGAATGAAGTCAGCTTAGGGGTGAGGGGCCTCCGCCAGGCGGGGAGATCGCCCAGTGAAACGCGGTGAGCTCCCTGTGGGCTTTGGGTGGGGTGGGGCGTGGTTCCCTCCTTTGTGGGCATTCTGTGCACCGTTGAATCACGTTGGGGGCTGGGGGGAAGAGCTCCGAAAGGCCACAACGGGATTCCCCTCACCATTTCGGCATGGAACTGGGAGCCCCGTCGGCATAGCCAAATCGAGCCCATTAGGTCAGATGACCAAAAGCTTGGTCAAAGAGGTAGGCTTTAAGGAGTGTCTTAAAGGAGGAAAGCGAGGTGGAGATGTATAGTGAGGGAATTCCAGAGCTTGGAGCATAAGCACCTGAAAGTGTGGCCGCCAAAGGTGGAACAATTAAAATTGGAGATGCTCAAGAGGCCAGAATTAGAGGAGCGCAGATATCTTGGAGGGTTGTGGGGTTGGAGGAGATTACAGAGATAGGGAGGGCCGAGGCCATGGAGGGATTTGAAAACAAGGGTGAGAATTTTACAATCAAGACGTTGCTTGACCGGGAGCCAATGTAGATCAGCAAGCACAGGGTGGATAGGGGAACGGGACTTGGTGCGAGTTTACTCAGTCTTTCAAAAAAAAAAATTCTTTGTGCCAATTGCTCACAAATCGCCATAAAATTGATGGGAAGAATGATTTGCATTACATAATGCCTTTCACAACCTCAGGACATCCCAATGCCCTTTATTACCAATGTAATGCTTAATTGAAGAGTAGTCACTGTTGGAATTTAGGAAATGTGATAATCAATTTGTGCACAGCCAAGTTCCACAAACAGGAATTAAATAATGGGAGGATAATTTGTTTTTAGGTGCTGGTAGAGGGATATATATTGGCCAGGACAACTCCCCTGCTCTTCTTTGAAATATTGCTAAGGGATCTTTTACATCCATTGAAGAGACACAGAGCCTCAGTTTAAAGTCTCATTTGAGAGACAGCACCTCCAACAGTGCAAGACTCCCTTAGCTGAGCTGAGGTTACTGGAGTGGATCTTGAACCCACGACCTTCTAAGACAGAGGCAAGAGTGCTACTAACTGAGCCACATTGCTGGTTGCAGCATCCTGATGTGCGTCTATTTTCACCTCTGTAACATCTCCAACTCTGGCCCGCATCAGTTCATCTGTTGCTGTAACCCTCATTCATGCCTATGTTACCTCTTGACTTGACTACAATGCACTCCTGGCTGGCCTCCCACATTGCACCATACATAAAATTGAGGTCATCCAAAACTCTGCAGCCCATGTCCTAACTCACACCAAGTCCCATTCACCCATCACCCCTGTGCTTGCTGACCTACATTGGCTCTCGGTTAAGCAACATCTTGATCTTAAAATTCTCATCCTTGTTTTCAAATCCCTCCATGGCCTCACCCTTCCCTATATCTGTAATCTCCTCCAGCCTCAAATATATCTGATATTTACACTCATCTAATTCTGGCCTCTTGTACATCCCTGATTTTAATCGTTCCACCATTGGCAGCCATGCCTTCAGTATCCTAAGCCCCAAGTTCTGGAATGCTCTCCCGACACCTCTCCATCTCGCTTTCCTCCTTTAAGACATTTCTTAAAACCTAACTCTTTGGCCAAGCTTTTGATCATTTGCCCTAGTATCTCCTTGTGTGGCGCCGAGTCAAATTTTGTTTCGTAATGCTGCTGTGAAGCGCCTTGTGACATTTCAGTAAGTTGTTGTTGTTGCATTTTCTACATTACAACAGTAATTAATTGGCTGTAAAGTGCTTTGCAATGTCCTGATATTGTGAAAGGCATTATATAAATGCAAGTTATTCCTTCATGAATGGAATTCAAATGTACCAAAATACGGTACTTGCCACTTATTCCAATAGAATTCCACTAGCTACAGTGCACAAACAGAGTACAGTGGCCACATGCTGGCTTCAGTGTTCCTCTGCTGTTTATTGAGTGCCTGCAATGTCTTTATTAATATGTTTTTTGAGATGTGCTTTATCAGCCCCACGGGTAAGTGCTGTCTCTCACTGACCTCTGAATGATAAATTGGAGGACTTGGCACCAGTCCAATCAGGCTGCCTGCCAGGCAGCAGTCATTACATCTCGTAACTCACCCAGCCAGCCGTGGGAGCAGAGAGTGTGGGGGCGGGGGATGTGGATTGAGCAGGATGTGCGTATTGTAAATCACAACCAATGTTTTGAATTGTTTCCCCTTCCAGTGCAGTTGCTAGTTAGGTGACTGTTTGGTAGTGTAGCCAGTTTCTGATGCCTGGAGGATCATCGGGGAAGGTGTCATGTGGAGGTGATTGTGTTTCCCCAAAGTCAGGGGGGGTGCAGACGATAGGATAAGTCCGAGGCTGACCTTAAGCTGAACTTCCGACCCCAGATACTCTCCATCACCAAGGCATCCTACTTCTATATCCTTAACATTGCCTGTCTCCATCCGTGCCTCAGCTGATCCACCGGAACCCTCATCCATGCCTTTGTTACCTATAAACGCAACTATTTTAATACTCTCCTGGCTGGTCTCCAAACTTAACACCCTGTTTAAACTTGAGCACATTCAAAACTCTGCTGCCCATATCCTAACTCGCACCAAGTCCAGTTCAGCCATCACTCTTGTGCTCGGTGATCTACATCGGCTCCTGGTCCGAAAATGTCTCAATTTAAAAATTTGCATCCTTTAGTTCAAATCTTTTCATGGCCTCGCCCCCTCCCTACCTTTGTAATGTGCTCCGGTTGTACAGCCCTCCGAGATATCTGCACACCTGCAATTCTGGCCTCTAGTGCATCACCGATTTTATCTCTCCACCATTGATGACCGTGCCTTCAGCTGTCTAGACCCTAAGCTCTGGGATTCCCTCCCTAATCCTCTCTGCCTTTCTACCTCTCTCTCCCCCATTACAATGCTCCTTAAAACCTACCTCTTTGACCAAGCTTTTGGCCACCTTGTCCTCATGTCTCCTTATTTGGCTTAGTATCAGTTTTTGTTTGGTTAAGCGCCTTGGGGATGTTTTGCTATGTTAAAGTGCTACATAAATGCAAATTGTTATTATAAAGCTAATTTGGAGAGGTAGTCCACCTGCCATCTTAGATGATACATAGTCTATGATGGACAGGCACTGGAAAAGGAGTGTAAAATGAAGTGAAGATGAAGATTTCTTGCAATGGATGGCAATTTTCGACATTCTACTGAAATAGCCAAATGGATTGGCTGCTTACGATGGTGGGAAACTGCCAGCAAAGGACCCTCCCATTACAACAGAAATGGAAAGTTGGTCAGTGGGTTGGAACTCCCAGTAATCACCTAACAAACCCGTGCCAGTATCAGACTTTGGAGCACTTGATGGAGCAGCAGAAAGGGGGTATCTGCCTATTTGATGAATTAGTGGGTGCATACATTACCCAGTGTGGTGCTAGGCCTTACAGACCCTAATCTCCCAGATTTGGTCACAGGGTTGGATTTGAATCAAGGAGGGGAAATCACTCAGGGTTCCTGCTCCTGCTGGTTAGCCTGCCAAAGAAGTGCTTGACCAAGCAATGGGGAGGAATTATCATGCCTCAAATGCAAACCCATTTTGTATCTTAACTGGGAAAAGCTTGAAGGGGCAGAGAGAGTATTTGGTCAATTTTTTGTATTTAATCCATGCTGTACCTGACCTGAGAGCTCTTGATGGAGCAGTGTCGATTGAGTTTGATCCTCCATCCATGCTATTGTGTCCACTGCCTCCTAGTGTGTCCATTAAAGAACCAGGGAAAGCCTATTTGATGGATTGGTGCTGCTGCTGCTTGTAGCTACTGCTACCAGAAGATCTTCCATCATGGTATGTCACGCCCTTCAAACATGTGTCATCCTCACACATCCACTGTCGCTCATCTGCAACCGCCCTATAATGTACATCATTCAACTACGCCTAGGTCGACCCCTCTTACTGCTGCCCTCCACTTTGCCCTCTGGAAGAGATTTCTGTAGCTCTTCAGCTCTGATCAAATGGCCAAAATACTGACATTTTCTTTTCTAGATGTCACTTTTTAGAGTTCTTTTCAATTTCAAGCACCTCTTCATTTGTCTAATGGTCTGTATAAGGAATTTTAAGCATATGTCTTAGCCTCCACATTTCAAAGGCCCCTATTTGCTTCCACAGATCCTTACTTATTGTCCAGGTTTCTGAGCCATACAGGAAAGTGGATAGAATGTAGCATCTTATGAATTTTTTACTTGTTAAGAGCTTGAGCTTTCTTGTTGTTAACACATCCTTCAACTTCACAAAATTACATCTGGCCATCTCTATCCTTCTTCTGACTTCGGCATTCGGCATCGCATCTACCATCTTCTGTTATCATTTATCCTAAGCAGACAAACTTATCTACCTGTTCCTGTGTGACATCATCCACTTCATTCCTTCACTCTGGTTTTTTCTAATGTATTCTTTCTAACTACCGTTGTTTTTGCCTTTTTGGTGTTCATACTCAATCCAGATTCTAAACTTTTAGATTTTATTTGATCTACAATATTTTGTAGGGCCTCTTCTGATTCTGCAAGTAACGCTGTGCCATCAGCATACAGCAAGTTTAATATGTTCTTACCTCCAATTTTTTACACCTAGGAGTACATTTAATTCTCTGAATATTTGTGCTGTGTACAGATTGAATAATGTTGGCAACAGTACACAGCCTTGTCATACTCCTTTCTTCACTTGAAACATATCAGATTGTCCATTTTCTAGTCTGATGCTTGCTATTTGGTCCCAATATAGGCTCTGGATAAATCTCACATCTTTACTGTCAATGTCACATTTCAGAAACACATCTTTTAGCTTTTAGTGATAAACATGATCGAGCGCTTTTTCACAATCTATAAAGCATGTGTAAATGTTCTTGTTTACTTCTAGATATTTATCGAAAATTTTCTGAGGCTAAATATTTCCTCTCTTGTTCCTACTTGAAGTCTAAATTCAAACTGTGTTTCACCAATTCCTGCTTCAAATGTGTTATTATTTCTTTACATTATGATTTTCAAGATCATTTTAATGAGATAACTCATTAAACATATAGTTCTAAACTGATTACACTCCATTGCTTTAGGAAACATATAAGATCCTGAGGGGTCTTGACAGGGTGGATGTGGAAAGAATGTTTCCCCTTGTGGGAGAATCTAGAACCAGGGGTCACTGTTTAAAAATAAGGGGTCGCCCATTTAAGACAGAGATGAGGAGAAATTTTTTCTCTCAGAGGGTCATGAGTCTTTGGAACTCTCTTCCTCAAAGGGCAGTGGAAGCAGAGTCTGAATATTTTCAAGGCGGAGGTAGATTGATTCTTGATAAGCAAGGGGATGAAAGGTTATCGGGGGCAGGTGGGAATGTGGAGTAATTAGTTCAGCCATGAACTTATTGAATGGTGCAGCAGGCTCGAGGGACTGAGTGGCCTACTCCTGCTCCTAATTCGTATGTTTGTATGTTCTTAGCATTGGTGAGTGCTCACATTTCCCAGTGTGGTGCTAGGCCATACAAACCTGAATGTCTCAGGTTTGGTTGCAGGGTTGGATAGGAGGTACAATCAATTGCATTTGGATCAAGGAGGGGAAATCAATCAGGGTTCCTGCTCCTGTTGATTATCCAATGACCTCTGCTGGTTAAGGGCAGGTTTGCTGTTGGCTGTGATGCCCACTTTATTTGAATGGCTCACTGTCCACCCTTGGTCACATAGACAAGATACCAGTTGTGTTACTAGTGAAGGAAAAGTTAATGACTCTAGGCAAATAGGAGGCAAATTTGGGAAAAAAGACTCTCCTAATCTTTACCATGGATGAGCTACAAGATGTTGCACCGCTGGCTGGGCAGCCCCTATGACCAAACATCTTGTTACTTCGATAAAATATTAATTCTTTGGCTATGGGCATCGCTGGCAAAGCTGGCATTTATTTCCCACCCTTAGTTGCCATTAAGAAGGTGGTGGTGAGCCTTCTTCTGGAACCGCTGCACTCATGTATGAGGGTGCTCTCACAGAGCTGTGCTACTCTCCCAGGTGTGGAGTTTCAGGATTCTGACCCAGAGATGACGAAGGAACAGCAAATTATATTTCCAAGTCAGAATTGTGTGTGACTTGGAGGGGAACCTGGATGTGATGCTGTTGCCAGGTACCTGCAGCCCTTGTCCTTCTAGACAGTTGAGGTCACGGGTTTTGGCATATCAGAAAACTGGGACCCTTTTGTTTGTGTTATGGATCTGCATAATATTTAAGAGAAAGAAGCTCACACTCTCAAGCTTCAACTATGCATCTCTTGCTTCAAAGGAAGGTCAGTCATGAAATTTGTCCATCAAAAAACTGTTACTTTCTCCTGAAGAAAGGAAAATAACTGCACCTATCCATCAGGAGTCAAGATGAGAGGATGGGCAATGAATTCTAAATGAGTCTGGTAATGATCCCTTTTTACATTACTATTATAACTTAAGTCACGGATTAAAACATGTAAAGTGAGTAGATGTTGAGCCCTGCGGCTAGTCAACACCGAATGAGAGGGCGTGGCTAAATTACCCAGACACCTCCAGAACCTGGGCTTAGGTGGATGATTACCTGGAGAAGTGTCAGTGGGACCCCTAATTGAGGAATTGCCATCAGAAGCAATGTTCCCTCTTAGCTGTGCAGCCACGCATGCACAGTAATTTAATACGCCAACTTGTATGTGGCCTGCATGAAAACCTTCCAGTTGCTGCGTGGCTGCACATCAAAACTTAAAGGGACTCCGCACTTAAAGAAAACACCCACCCATTACAAAAGAAATTAAAGGGCACATTGATCAGAAGGAGGACAGGTTAATCCTTCAACTAGCCAACAGCTTCCACAATCTGCAACAACAATAACTTGCATTTACAAAGCACTTTTAATGTAGTGAAACATCCCAAGGCACTTCACAGGAGCGTTATCAGATAAAATTTGACACTGACCATAAGCTCAGTCAAAGAGGTAGGTTTTAAGGAGCATCTTAAAGCTAGAAAGAGAAGCAGAGAGGTGCAGGGAGTGTATTCCAGAGCTCAGGGCCTAGGCAGCTGAAGGCACAGCCACAAATGGTAGGGTGATTCAAAATTGGGATATGCAAAAGGCCAGAATGGAGGAGCGCAGAGATCTCAGAGGGTTGTGGGGCTGGAGGAGATTACAGAGAGATAGGGAGGAGGTGAGGCCAGGGAATCTGAAAACAAAGCTGAGAAATTTAAAATTAAAGGATCGCTGAACTAGGAGCGAAGGTAAGTCAACGAGCACAGGGGTGATGGGTGAATGGGATTTGGTGCATGTTCGGAGACAGGAAGACAACTTTGGCACAGCAACAAGTCAATGAAAGAATGGCCACGGACAGTCTCAAACACAGCATCAGGCTTCATGTGTGGAGGACAGTCAAAGGAGTTCCGACGATACTGACAACTGTTATAACATCATGCCACGCTTTCCAAATATCTGCCACACGTAATGTAGGCAAGCATGGTATGGCTGCCAAGCAGATGAGAAATTAAACAAAGAAGGAAAGGCTTGCACTTATAAAGGGCCTTTCACAACCTCAGGACGTGTCAAAGCTCTTTCCAGCCAGTGAAGTACTTTTGAAGTGTAGTCACTGTTGTAAGTGTAGGAAATGCAGTAGCCAATTTGCGCACAGCAAGTCCCCACAAACAGCAATGTTGGTTGAGAGATGAATATCGGCCAGGATCTTCGGGAGCACTCACCTGCTCTTTTCTGAATTGTGCCATGGGATCCTTACCGCCCAGATGAGAGGGCAGATGGGGCCTAGGTTTAACATCTCATCTGCCAGTGCAGCACTCCCTCAGTACTGCACTGAATCGTCAGATGAGATTTTGTGTTTAAGTCTCCAGACCTTTGCCATCTTCAATATGTTAACCCCAAGGTAACTTAATTAAAATGTATAAGCGGATTTAAAAGCATGAGAGAAATAACCAGTGAGAATTAGCAGACGATGAAAGCAGAAATTTGCAGAGCTCTCAAGGAGGTTAGGGTCTTTTCTATTTCAGTACTGGTTAGCCTGTTGTACTTTATTTTAGACTTTGTCAGCATCAGTATTCCTATTCCCCCTTCCCCCCTCTCTCCCCAGCCTACTAGACTTTTGCATCTTTAAAACATAAGACACGCACTGCAGCTGACTCCTGATAAATGGGTGAACTACTTTGCCAGCACTTTTCTTACATTTGGATCGGGAGTGTACTTGGATCAGAATCTCTGTCAGACTTCAGACGAAAACAGCCAATTTGCAGATCTTTGCGCCAGAGCAGGCTGTGTAATCACTTAATCAGGAGTCCAATCAAAATTAAACCCAGCACAAAATACTGAACAAAAAAAAACTTAACGCTTCACACAGAAATGATTATCCTCTTGAATTATGCCACAAGCTCTAGATGAAACTTGGCAGAACACTGACTGCTTTTAATGAGCCTTGTCTGCTCAGCTCTGCAATCAGGCTAAATGACAAGATCTTTTTTGCATTGAAATTCTTTTTTTTTTGGCCTATTTTCCACTGTCAGCCCCCCTTCTGGTCCTAGGAGACACCGGGGGAGAAATTTATTGTATGGCACTGCTTTCCTGCTGCGCTACGCAGACTACGCCAAATCCTGGGGGCAGGTGGTACCTGCGTGGCCTGCATGGTTCTCTTCACTGTAGAACACTGCATGGGCTTTGCAGGTAGCCTGTGGTGCTGCATGTCTCCGGAAATCTAAATAGTCTGCGCAGCACCACAGCAATGCCAGATAAACGAGTTTCTCTCCCAGTAATCCCTAGCTAGCTAAGTTCCATGGTAGAATCATACAGCATAGAAGGAGACCATTCAGCCCATTGTGCCTGTGCCGGCTCTTTGAAAGAGCTATCTAATTAATCCCACTCCCCTGCACTTTCCCCATAACCCTGCAAATGTTTCCTTTCCAAGTATTTATCTGATTCCCTCTTGAAAGTTAATATTGAATCTGCTTTCATCACCCTTTCAGGCAGTGCATCCCAAACCATAACAACTTGCTGCATAAAAAGAATTCTCCTCATCTCCTCTCTGGTTCTTTTGTCAATTATCTTAAATCTGTGTCCTCTGGTTACCGACCCTCCAGCCACTGGCAACAATTTTTCCTTATCTACTCTATCAAAGCCCTTCATCATTGTGAACCCCTCTATTTAATTTCCCCTTAACCTTCTCTGCTGTAAGGAGATTAACCTCCCAGAGGCTATAATTTCTTCTTTTTTCACAAAGATTCTGACGAGGTGACAATGTCTCTTAATAAATGTTTTCCTTCCACACAATGCAAGAGCCCAATGTTTATTCAGGGATTTGCAGGTTTATCAACCTCCTTCATCATATTAGTGAAGACTGGATAGTGGTGTCTGAATGTTTAATGTCTTCAGATATCAGCATTTCCTCACTGCCCCCATTATCCTTTCTCTGGTTGCTAGGCCGAAGGTCAGCCTGCAGCTTTCTCCTCATCCTGGCTCTTCGCTGTGTGAGTTCGGCAGATCAAGGCCTCAAAGTGTGGCTGCATGGCAAGAGAACCAAATGGGGCTGAGGTCATTGGGTGCATGCTAGAGGAAGTTGAGCTGCAGATATGAAGTGTGTGAGGAAGGATGTTTAACTGTGGCATCAATCTGCGAAGTAATGGTGTCAAAGTTCACAGAGATAGACAACGTAAGTAGTAATCATTTAGGATTTTCTGGCAAGACCTATCTGTTGGAATTAAATGCTATTTAGGTAAACAGCCTTGGCATTGAAGTAATGCTCATGAAGAAATCCCAAACTCTGCACCAAGAGAAATATTTCATAGACAATTCACAGATGTCTGGAATGATCCACAGGGATCAATGTGTGAAATGTGAGGTTCTTACTAAAGCGCTTATGGGTAGAGGGGGTTGCTGCTGATTGTAGTGGCTGCACACTTCTCTTATGAAACAAGCGAAGTCCTGCATTATTAATGTGTGGTCATATGAACATGATTTTGCAGCGTTAACCAGGCACACTGGGTAATGCATCTGACATCAACACGTCTTAAGGTAATCAGTGACCCCAAAACGTCATTTTCAATTTTTTACATATGAACTGAAAGAAGAAATATTAAAAGTTGTAGCACGTTAACATGCATATGGCTGTGTGAATGTGTATATCTGTGTATCTGTTTGCGTTTCTGTGTGTATGTATATCTGTGCATAAAGAAGAACTTGCATTTATATAGCGCCTTTCACAATCTCAGAATGCCCCAAAGCGCTTTACAGCCAATGAAGTACTTTGAAGTCTAGTCACTGTTACAGTGTATGGAGATATGTATCAGTTTCTGTGTATATAATATAAAATGTGTGGGTGTGCAATTTGTGTTGTATATTTTTGTAGCTTTGATCTTGGTTTTTAATTTCAAGCCTGGAAATCAGATAATGGTAAAACAAAATGACAAATTGCAGTGGCTACTACAGAGGTTTCTCCAGATTAGCAGAGAGTGCAGAGGTATCCAGCTTGTTTCAGTGAAAGCGCTCTCTCTCCACTCAGTCAGGAGCTCGTGAAGTCAAACCCTACTCCAGGGCTTGTGTGCATAATCTAGGCTGGCATTTCAGTGTAGTATTGAGGGACTGCTGCACTGTTGGTGGCGTTGTTTGTAAGTTGAAATGTTCACGTGAGGTCCCTTCTGTTCCAGGAGTGTAAAAGATCCATGGCATTGTTTTAAGGAATGTCGGGATATCCACTTGATGCTCCAGCCAGCATTCATCCCCTTAATCCATACCACCAACATCAGATAAAATGGTGATTCACCTACAAATTAAATGGTCATTTGTCTCACTTGCTGAATGTAGGACCTTGACAAATTGCTTGCAAAACAGTGGCTGCACACAAAAATAATTTATTTGCCACTCAGGAGTTGCCACATGTGCCAGGGTGAGGGGAAACCCCAACTTACAGTGAAATTCAGCACCCCTAAATCCCGTACCAGTGTTAGGAGGACCTCTCAGCAGAGGGCTGGTGAACTGTAAGGGACAAAAGGGGACAGGCAGGCACAAGGCTGGCAAAAGTTTAGAAAGGGAAAAGGGGAAAAAGTGACCAAGGGGCAGGTTAAAGGAAGTCTGGGAGGAATCCCGGATGAAAACTCTTACTGTCTGGTCAGTCAACCCCGAAAATGTGAAAAGCTAGACCCCACATCCTCCTACATAAATGCAGACACTAAAACCACCCCATCAGAGTTTCTAACATCATTTACTGGAACCTGCAGAGACAAAGAAAGACCTCTAGGGGGCAGAGAAACCATGAGGGTGATGCCTCACCTAGTCGAAGTGTCACAGGGGTGTACAGTAGAGTCTGCACAAATACCTGCAGGAAGGAGTTGCTTCTGGGACAAAGGGGAGATTAGCAAAGAATCCTCCCCCACAGTCAGAAAAAAAGTGAACCACCCATCCCCTAAAGTCCTTTGCATGACTCAGCAAAGCACTGAAAGAAAGTTCAGGATAGACCTGCCCACTACTGACTCTTTTCTTTTAAATTACCTCAACAGGAACAAAGACCCTAGGCAGTCATGGAAATGGGCAAATGGAAGAGAAACTTCCCAAAAAGAAAGGAACCACATGTTTATTGGGATACCAAAAAGGGGGCAATTAAAGCAGCACTGGCACCAAGAGAAGACAGGCTGTAATAAGTTTTAGGATTTATGAATGAATGGGAATGAATGAGAGAAATGCATGGTTTTTTCTGTATCTTACATTTTTCTCTCGAACCTTTTAATGAAATGCGCTTTTCTCAAATTGCATTTCATTCCGTTGGGTGTGGAGGTGTCATGCTAGGCCCCCACCTGCCAAGAACAAGGCACATTATTTTTGTCATGAACATTGATTTTAAACTATTACTGGAGTTAAGAAAGGACTTGTTAAACAGATCAGCTATGGCTGGAAAAGACATTTGCATATTAACAGACAGTGTTTGGAAGGACAAAGCAGCCATTCCCTGACATTCAACCCACAATGAACTTTTGATCACCAGACCTTGAAGGTGGAGGAGCTCGCCAGGTTGACTGCTAAGGTGGCCGAATACACAAACGGACATGGTCAAACAGCTAGTCACATGACTTAACCTGCTGGAAAACCTGAGTTTTTTGAATTTGTACAAACATTTTGCGCAGAAAGCTGTTTGCTCCTGGACTAAGAAGATCTTTCCTGTATTTCTCACAAGTCTCTGAATCCACTGAAGCCACCTGAACTCCAAGAGAGAAACATCTCCTACAGCGAACAAGGTTTAAGAAGAATTCTGGGCCCCAACGAAAAGCAAGATCTACCTACAATCAAGGACTCTACAGTGAGCTCAAAGAATCATAACAACAACTCTTCAGATATTGCCTCAAACCTTTCCACTCTATTTTTCTTCTGCTCTTTTCTATCTCTATTTGCATGTGTGTATTGCATATGCATGCTAGCGTGGGGTGCGGCATGTGTCCATAGGCGTTAACCAAATTAGAGTTTAAGTTTAATAAATTTCAACTTTTCTTCTTTAAAGCTAAGAAAGCCTGTTTGTGCTGGTTTCTTTGCCTTATAATTGGAAAGCAGTGAACAAGGATTCACCAAAGGGGGAGCTAAAAAAAACTGTGTGTTTAAAAATAAAACCCTGTTACTGTAAAACCAGATGAAGGCTGAAAGGGAGCTCTAGACCTCTTTCTCTCCTGGTCGTAACACTCTACTGCCCATGTCCTAACTCACGCCAAACCCCTTTCACCCAACAGGGTTCATGCATCCACTGACTTATATTGGCTCCTGGTTAAGTAACACCTCAATTTTAAAATTCTTATCCTTGTTTTCAACTCCCTCCATGGCCTCACCCCTCCCTATCGCTGTAATCCCATCCAGACCTTCAACCATCTGAGATATCTGGACTCCTCGAATTATGGCCTCTTGAGCATCCCAGATTTTAATCACTCCACCATGAGTGGCCGTGCCTTCAGCTGCCCAGTGCCCTAATCTCTGGAATTCCCTTCCTAAATCTCTCCGCCGTCCTCTCTTTCCTCCTTTGAGACACTCCTTAAAACCTACCTCTTTGATCGAGCTTTTGGCCATCTGCTTTAATATCTCCTTCTGTGGCTCAGTGCCAAATTTTGTTTTATAATGTCCCTGTGAAGCACCTTGCGATGTTTTACTACTTAAAAGGCACTCTATAAATACAAGTTGTTATTCTTGAATATGAGTATTCTGATCATATGCCCAATGATGGTGTCTATTACTTAATTTTTATATACTGGTCAAGAATGCAATTAGCCACATTTGCATTCCCAATTAGCCACACGGCTAGTATACTGGACAACATTGAACTAATCCATTTTACTGAACAGTAAATAGAGTCAGATCAACTAAAGAGCTTAAAAACAGGAAACGAACCACTTGACCTTTGATTAGTCATAAATTATTTCCACTTTGGGGTGCCAAAGTTCAAGTTGCGATAGGACAGGGGTCACCATCACAGCTGGAGTGCCAAAATTAGCTTTGCTGAGATTGCATCAAATCTCTTAACACTCTCTGAGACATTTGACCCATGGTTTTCCCACCTCCACCCTTCCCTTCCTTTCTCAATCACAGATACTAAACCCCTACACTGAAAAGAAGCCTATCATCCTCTCCCCTTGCCATCCAGATTTCTGCTGAATAAATGTTGACAAATAAGCATTTGCTCTGTAGAGACATCAAGTTGATTGGGAAGTTCCTTATGCTGGTCAGATTGGAAGGGGGTCAACCATACAGAAATGGAACCCATTTATTCCCTATTGAGTTTATTGATAGGCTCGGTGAGAAACACAGTGACTTGACTGGGGCTTTGCAATGCTCCCACTTGCTCAATGGATAACTGCCCACTAAGGAAGGGGAAAGGGAATATCACCAAGGTTCCAATTGCAGCTTGCCATCATCTACTTTTTAAATTCTTGGGATGTGGTCAGCACTGGCAAACCCAATATTTATTGTCCATCCCTAGATGGACTCATGCTCATGGTCCTTCTTCTTTAATAGGTTGACTTGCTAGGCCCTTCAGTGAACCACACCGGTGTTAGGATGGTAGTCACATACAGGCCAGGTGGGGTAAGGATATCAGATCCACTTCCCTAAAGGAAAATTAGTTAACCAGTTTGTCTTTTTATGACAATCCGGCAGATTTATGGTCACTGTTAAAATACCAGCATTTTATTTCCAGATGTTTTTAAAACTGAGTACAAGCTCTCAAGAGTGGGATTTGAGCTTATATTCTCTGAAATATTAGTTCCATACTCTAACCGCAACACTACCATATCCTATGTGGAGGATAATGAGATCTGGTGACTGCCTCCAAGAAACGGCACATATGCTAACAGCAGGTGAGTCTGGATTATTACCTCACCCATGTGCAAATTGGAGTATGGCAAATAAGATTAGAGAAATGAATGTGTGTCTCAAAGTCTGGTATGGTAGAGTGGGTTCCGGGACGTGGGGAACTGGCACCAGTACTGGGGAAAGTGGGGTCTGTACTGTTGGGACAGTCTATACCTGGACCATGCTGGGACCAGTGTTCTAGCGAGCCACACAACTAGGGAATTAGAGAGGGCGTTAAAGTAAATAGAGGAGGCAAGGGATAAAATTTAGAAAGATATGGTAAATCAAAAAGTATAGGCAAGAGAGAAAGGTCTTAATATGGGAAATGATAAACAGACTGTGACAGGAAGGGACAGAGAGTACAAATCTAAGAGTAAATCAGCAGATAAGGCTAGAGGTTACAATAATAATAAAAGGACAAAACTAAAGGCTCTGTATCTGAATGCACATAGTATTTGAAACAAAACAGATGAACTGATAGTGTAAATAGAAGTAAATAAGTACAATCTGATAGCCATTGCAGAGACATGACTGCAGGATGACATAGATTAGGACCTGACTATTGAAGGGCACATGACATTTAGGAAGGATAGAAAGCTAGGAAAAGGTAGAGGGGGTGGCTCTGTTAATTAATGATGGTACTAACACAATGGAGAGGGATAGCCTAAGTTCAGGAAACCTGGATGTAGAAGTGGTTTGGGTCGAGATGAAAAATAATAAAGGCAAGAAGTCACTTGTGGGAGTGGTGCACAGGCCTCCAAACAGTATCCACATAGTAGGACGGGGTATAAAGGAAGAAATAATGGGAGCTTGTCAGAAAGGTACTGTGATAATCATGGGGGATTTTAATCTACATACAGACTGGAAAAATCATATAGGCAAAGGTAGCCCAGATGAGACATTTATGGAATGTTTTTGGGATAGACTCTTAGAACAGCACATTCTGGAGTCAACCAGAGAGCAGGCTATATTAGACCTGGTATTGTGCAACGAAATAGGATTAATTAATGACCTCATAGTGAAGACACCCCGAGGCAGCAGTGATCATAATATGATTGAATTTTACATTCAGTTTGAGGGAGAGAAGAGTGGGTCTAAGACTAGTATTTGAAATTTAAATAAGGGCAATTATGAGGGCATGAAAGCAGAGCTAGCAACAGTGAACTGACAAATTAGGTTAAGGGATAGGTAAATAGAGATGCAGTGGCAGACATTTAAGGGGATATTTCAAAATACACAGAATAGATACATTCCAACTGAAAGGAAAATTCCAAGGGGAGGATCCACCACCTGTGGTTAATTAAAAAGCATAAAGATAGTATCAAACTTAAAGAACAAGCATATTATTGCGCAAAATTGGGTGGCAGGTCAGAAGATTGGACAGAATATAAAAACAGTAAAGAATGACTAAAAGATTAATAAGGAGGGAAAAATTAGAGTACGAGACAAAGCTAGTTAGAAATATAATAAGATAGTCAGAGTTTCTATAGATATTTTTAAAAGAAAAGAGTTAACAAAGTGAGCTTTGGTCCTATAGAAAGGGAGTCTGGGAAATTAATAATAGAAAATAAAGAGATGGCAGATGAATTGTACAGGT
This sequence comes from Heterodontus francisci, assembly GCF_036365525.1. Taxonomy (NCBI): domain Eukaryota; kingdom Metazoa; phylum Chordata; class Chondrichthyes; order Heterodontiformes; family Heterodontidae; genus Heterodontus; species Heterodontus francisci. The sequence continues at coordinate 122,655,194 of NC_090377.1, forward strand.
ATTTTCATTGGTCTTCACTGTAGAGGATACAAGCAACATCCCAGAAATAGCCTTAAATCAGGAAATGGAAAGGAGGGAGGAACTCAAGAAAATTACAATCACCAGGGAAGTGATACTGTGCAAATTGTTGGAGCCGCAGGCTGACAAGTCCCCGGGCCCTGATGGGCTTCATGCAAGGGTCTTAAAAGAAGTGGCTAGTGAGATAGTTGATGCGTTGGTTTTAATTTTCCAAAATTCCCTAGATTCTGGGAAGGTTCCATTAGTTTGGAAAATAGCCAATGTAACTCCTTTAATCAAAAAGGGAGGGAGATAGAAAACAGGAAACTAAAGGCCAGTTAGCTGAACATCTGTCATTGGGAAAATGTTAGAAGCTATTATTAAAGACGTTATAGCAGGGCACTTAGAAAAATTCAAGGTAATCAGGCAGAGTCAACATGGTTTTGTGAAAGGGAAATCATGTTGAACCAATTTATTGGAGTTCTTTGAAGAAGTAACATGTGCTGTGGAACCGGCGATGTACTGTACTTAGATTTTCAGAAGGCATTTGATAAGGTGCCACATCGAAGGTTATTGTGGAAAATAAAAGCTCTTGGTGTAGGGGTAACATATTGGCATGGATAGAAGAACGGCTAGCTAGCAGGAAACAGAGAGTAGGCATAAATGGGTCATTTTCTGGTTGGCAAGATGTAATGAGTGGTGCGCCATAGGGTTCAGTGCTGGGGCGTCAACTTTTACAATTTATATAAATGACTTGAATGAAGGGACCGAAGGTATGGTTACTAAATTTGCTGATGACACAAAATAGGTCGGAAAGTAAGTTGTGGAGGATATAAGAAGGCTAAAAGGAATATAGACAGGTTAAGTGAGTGGGCAAAAATCGGGCAAATGGAGTATAATGTGGGAAAATGTGAAATTGACCATTTTGGTAGGAAAAATAAAAAAGAAGCATATTATCTAAATGGTGAGAGATTGCAGAGCTCTGAGATGCGAAGGGATCTGATTGTCCTAGTGCATGAATTGCAAAAGATTAGTATGCAGGTACAGCAAGTATTTATCGTTTATTGCGAAGGGAATTGAATGCAAAAGTAAGCAGGTTATGATGAGACCATATCTGGAGTACAGTGTACAATATTGGTCTCCTTATTTAAGGAAGCACATAAATGCATTGGAAGCAGTTCAGAGAAGGTTTACTAGACTAATACCTGGAATGGGCGAGTTGTCTTATGAGGAAAGGGTGGACAGGCTGGGCTTGTATCTGCTGGAGGTTAGAAGAGTAAGAGGTGACTTGATTGAAACATATAAGATCCTGAGGGGTCTTGACAGGGTGGATGTGGAAAGGATGTTTCCATTAGTGGGAGAATTTAGAACTAGGGGTCACTATTTAAAAATAAGGGGTCGACAATTTAAGACAGAGATGAGGAGAAATTTGTTCTCTCAGAAGGGCGTGAGTCTTTGGAACTCTTTTCCTCAAAAGGCGTTGAAAGCAGAGTCTTTGAATATTTATAAGGCAGAGGTAGATAGATTCTTGATAAGCAAGGAGGTGAAAGGTTATCGCAGGTAGGTGGGAATGTGGAGTTGAGGTTACAATGAGATCGGCCATGATCTAATTGAATGGCGGAGCAGGCTCGAGGGGCCGAGTGGCCTACACCTGCTCCTAATTCGTATGATTGTATGAGTACAAGATTGGGCCTGCCCTTGCTGGGACTTGGTGCCAAGGTCCACATGCAAAAATGTGATAATTTGGACGAGGTGCTTGTGGAACCAAATCCCCACTTCCTCCAAGAATCACCATCTTCAACAACAAATTGTATTTATGTAGCGCATTTAACATAATAAAACATCCCAAGGTGCTTCAAAACATGTTATAAAGCAAAATTTGACACCAAACGACATAAAACGATATTAGGGCAGATAGCCAAAAGCTTGGTCAAAGAGGTTTTTTTAAGGAATGTCTTAAAGGAGGAAAAAGAAGAAGAGAGGTGGAATGGTTTAGGGAGAGAATTCCACAGCATAGGGTCTAGGCAGCTGAAGAAATGCCACTAATGGCGGAACAATTAAAATCGGAAATGGTCAAGAGGCCAGATTTAGATGAGAGTTGTAGGGCTGGAGGAGAATACAGAGAAAGGGAGCAATGAGGCCATGCAGGGTCGTGAAAACAAGGATGAGAATTTTAACATCGAGGTATTGCTTAAACATGAGCCAATGTAGGTCAGTGAGCACGGGAGTGATGGATGAACAGGACTTGCTGCGAGTTAGGACATGGGCAGCAGAGTTTTGGATGACCTCTAGTTTACGGAGGCTGGAATATGGGAGACAGCTAGGATTGCATTGGAATAGTCAAGTCGAGAGCTAACAAAGGCATGAATGAGGGTATGAGGTTTTCAGCAGCAGATGAGCTGAGGCAAGGGTGGAGTTGGGTGATGTTACAGAGGTGGAAATAGGCAACAATAACAACAATTAGCCTTTATGGAGAGCCTTTGATATCGTAAAAATTCCCAAGGCACTTCACAGGAGCATTGTCATACAAAATTTGACACTGAGCCACATAAGGAGATATTAGCACAGGTGACTTTGTCAAAGAGGTAGTTTTTAAGGAGCATCGTAAAGGAGGGAGAGGGAGGGAGAAAAGTGGAGGCTTGGGGAGGGAATTCCAGAGCTTAGGGACAGGACAGCTGAAGGCACGGCCCTGTTCAAGTGAATGTGAAACATCCCATCGCACTATTCAAAGAAAAGGAGATCTTTGAGTGCACAGAAGCAAAATACTGTGGATGCTGGAAATCTGAAAATAAAAACAGAAAATGCTGGAAATAGTAAATGATATGAATAGAATCGTTACCAGCAGCTGCTGTCCAAAAAATGGGATTAGTGGTTATGATCTAAAATTGTTGAACTCAGTGTTGAGTCCGGAAGACTGTAAAGTGTCTAATTGAAAGATGCGGTGCTCTTCCTCGATGGCAGAGTTCAGTGAGGTCAAAGTGGGAGTGGGGCCATTTACAGCTCCCCTAGACACATCTTTATTACCATCTACTTTTGTCTTGCTCTATCATCCCTTTTGTCATTTCATCTCTCCTGCCTTCTATCTTATCAGGGGCCTTCCCTTTTATTCTTTCTTCCCCTCGCCCCCTCTCCCTGCCTCTGTACTTGCTTAAAACCTGTTACAGCTTTAACGTTTTCCAGACCTGATGGAAGGTCATCGCCCTGAAACATTAATTCTGTTTCTCTCGCCACAGATCTCCTGGTCTGCTCGCCAAAATTTATCCCCCAAACAACATCACCAATAGGATAAACTGTTCATTTGTCTTCTTGTTTTCTGTGGGAAATGGCTGCTGTATTTGCCTACATAACACTGTAAGTGAAGTGCTTCAATATGTTCTGGAGAGTCTTTGTAGAATCATAGAATCTTACAGCATGGGGAAAGGCAGCCATTCAAACCACTGTGCCTGTGCTGTCCCTTTGAAAGATCTATTCAATTAGATCCACTTCCCATGCTCACAGAAAGAGGCCATTCGGCCCACTGAAAGGGGCCATTCAGCCCATCTTAATGAGCTCTCTGAAGGAAAGTTTTCCTGATTAACTAAAGTCCTACATTACTTATGAGTGTGGAAAAATAAACTGTCAGATCATCCCCATGGAATATTCTCTATATAAACAAAGTGAGCTGTAAGAAAATATTGACCAACCATGGACATAATCCAACCACATATACCTCTGCACTGGTGAGACCACATCTGGAGTATTGTGTATAGTATTGGTCTCCTTATTTAAGGAAGGATGTAAATGCATGGAAGCAGTACAGAAAAGGTTTACTAAACTAATACGTGGAATGGGCGGGTTGGCTTATGAGGAAAAGTTGGACAAGCTAGGCTTGTATCTGCCGGAGGATAGAAGAGTAAGAGGCGACTTGATTGAAACATATAAGATCCTGAGGGGTCTTGACAGGGTGGATGTGGAAAGGATGTTTCCATTAGTGGGAGAATTTAGAACTAGGGGTCACTATTTAAAAATAAGGGGTCGACAATTTAAGACAGAGATGAGGAGAAATCTGTTCTCTCAGAAGGGCGTGAGTCTTTGGAACTCTTTTCCTCAAAAGGCGTTGAAAGCAGAGTCTTTGAATATTTATAAGGCAGAGGTAGATAGATTCTTGATAAGCAAGGAGGTGAAAGGTTATCGCAGGTAGGTGGGAGTGTGGAGTCGAGGTTACAATGAGATCGGCCATGATCTTATTGAATGGCGGAGCAGGCTCGAGGGGCCGAGTGGCCTACACCTGCTCCTAATTCGTATGTTCGTATGTAAAACAACACCACCACTAACTAGCCATATATAATTGGGACCTTCTAAAATGTCTTCAGGGTACAATAATTCTTTAACTTCGATGATTGATAATTTTTTTAGATTGCCTTGGCTATTTCACAAAGGTTACTTCGTGCTTTCGGATTTTCTGGACCCTTCCCTGTGGAACTGGTGCTGGTTAATTTTTAAATCATACGCTCAGATCAATTCTCCCATGAGTCAGAAGAGGATAAAAGGCAGATTAGCATTTTCCAGTTCTGTGATTTTAACTTCACCCTGATCTGCTTGTTTGCTGGTGCTTGCAAAGTACCCTGGTGGTAGGCTGTCCACAAGTATCACTCAGAGGGCAGATTCTTGCTCTCGGCACAGAGCTGAGCCCTTCCCAGCATGGGGCTCCATGTGAACCACAGAGGAAGTGCCCGGAAACACTGTGTCCACCATTTTGAGGGTCTCTGGTCTCTGGTAGCGCCGGCTCCAATGGCCAGGTGCCCACGAGAAGGATAGTCATTCACATGAGTGAATGGAGAACTGAGGGTGTTGGCTCTAGCAGCAGTGTAGAGCTGAATTTTGAAGCCAGTAACTCCGAGAGTGCAGCACACCCTCTACTGCGCTGGATTCAAAATTCTTGATAAATCTCCAAGTAGCCAATTCCATAGAGATGATTGTGATTTTATCCCCACAACTTTTTCTGCCACTATTGAAGCCTCTCCTACAAAATCAGTGCCTTAAACAGGGCTCTGGCACCAGAGGCACTATCAGTTCTCCATTCACTTACGCTAATGGCCATCCTTCTCATGGCCAATCCCTTTGGACCCTCCTCCTCTACTAGGTGTTAAATAGCAGCAGCATACCTGAGGTGTGCTTTATCTGCCTAGGCACTAAGCGCTGGAATTCCCTCCCTAAACCTCTCCGCCTCTCTACTCCTTCTCCTCCTTTAGGACATTGCATAAAAGCTACCCTGTTCTAATATCTCCTTGTCAAATTTTGTTTGATAACGCTCCTGTGAAGCACTTAGGGATGTTTCGCCGCATCAAAGGCACTTCATAAATGCATTTTGTTGTTGTAGTTGCACCTAGTCAGTCCAGCAACACCTGAACTTCCCATCCTGGGCTATTTAAATGGCCCAGGGATGGATCCATGGCCCCTGACATGAAGTCAACAACAACAGGCAAAAAATCCAGGATGTTAAAGGTTCTGAGAAACATCCTGTGGAACTCAGATCAACACATCAAAGGTCCAGGAAATCAGTCTAACAACGTGATTAAATACTGACTGATCACATTATAAATATAATGCCAGACGCACAGGAACCATCCATCGTGTTTCATCCATCATTTAACTATTTTTAATGTTTGTACCTTTCAAACTCAATGTTGAACAAAAATTCCTCCAACTCTTTCACAAAGGCCTAGATATCAGCTGTGGTTCATTAGATATCACTCTGGCTCAGTAGGTATCACTCTGGCCTTTAAGTCAAACAGTTGAAGGTTCAAGCTACACTTGAGCACAAAATCTAAGCTGACACTTCAATGTATGACAGAGGGAGTGCTGTACTGTTAAAGGACATATCATCTAGATAAGTAGTTAAATCAAGACACTATTTACCCTCTCAGATAGATGTACAAGATACCATGCCACTTGTTGTGAGGAGAGGTCAAAGGGTTTCCCTCTCCTTGTTTGACAGGTTTATTTCTTTTTGAAGTGGATATACTTGCCAATTCAGTGAGTGTTTAACTGTTTATGCAGTGTGATCATAAAAAGAACCGATCAGACAGGTTTTCTTGAGTTTAACAAAGAAAGAGGTTAGCTTTATTGTACTTAAACCAATCTAAATAAAATAATAAAATAGGCTCCGACTTTCACACACACCCACACATCGAAGTTGACACACACCCACACACACAAATAGGTTACAGAGTTGGGAAGGATAGATTGGTCAAATTAGAATCCAGAGAAATAAAAGGGGTATAAAGTCTATGGAGGTTGATGACTCGGCTGGCTTCAGGTTGAATTCGGTGGTCGTGCGACTTTCCTTTGGTGGTCCTGAGGCGTCCTATTTGAAGATGTGGACAGCTGATTCAGTTCTCTTGGACACAGTACGCAGCTGATTTCCTTCAAGGAATCTCTGTTTGCAGCAAGAGTATCCCTGGGTGGTCATGGTCAGCAGGCAGGTGCATTGGACAGTAAGAGAAAGTAAGGAGGAACCCCACTCGGGTCTTCTCTTGTCAGTATCTAGCTGCTTGGCTCTCTACTGCAGAGAAAACACCAGCTTAAGCACACGAAGGGAGGGCCTGTTACATGATCATCACCAAGTGATTCAAGCATGGTGGTTAGTAGTATGTGTATTCCCTCTTGCAACTTAATCAGTCCATTTCTAGGAATTCCCTTCTCACAGCTTGGGTCCCATTGTTCAAGTGATTAGGTCTGAGTGGTTCATTTCTACCAGTTGAATATTCAGGTAATGGCCTTGGCACCTTGCTAATCGGAGCAGGGTAGGTGGTTCACTCAGATTCCCCAGGTCATTGTTCTTGATGGGTCTGTGCAGACATGCCGTTTTCATCTCAATGCATTGGAATGTGGAAAGTGCAGTGATACACATTGGGGTGGCCATCATTAGCTGTCAGCATCAAGTTGCCTCTTATCTGTTTTTTAAAAATTCAATTCAGGTTTCCAGCCGGTGGATTAAAAATCATCATTCGACATAGCATGTTTTCATGACACATTATTCTGGCGAAGAACAGGGGCATTCTTCCCACTATCCTGACAATTAATCGATCAATCAATATCACTAAAAACATATTATTTGGTCATTTATCACAAATCATTCCACCACTGGCAGCCGTGACATCAGCTGCCGAGACCCTAAGGTCTGGAATTCTCTCTCTCCTCCTTTAAGATGATCATTCACACCCACTTCCTTCATCTGCCCTAATATCTCTTTATGTGGCTCATGTCAAATTTTCTTTGATAGCAATCCTATGAAGCGTGCCTTGGGATGTTTTAACACATTAAAGGCGATATATAAATGCCAATTGTTATTGCCGTTTGTGAGATCTTGCTGTGTATGAATTGGCTACTGTGTTTCCACATTGCAACAGTGACCACACTTCAAAAGTGGCTATAAAGCACTTTGGGATGTATGTAGAAGCTTCCAGTGGTTTGAACCAACCAGAATCAAAAGCCAATTGGAAAGAATTTCCATCTCAAAGTGGACAGCCAACATGCTCCTTAATTTTATGCGAGTAGACACACACAAACAGGTACAGAGAAAAATCAGATTTTGTATAGTTTTACAGATCCAGTCTACCTCCAGTATGTCTGAGTACTGTAACCCTTATCTAGATGTTGTAAAACTGTAAACGTTCAGACACCAACATCCCTCCTTATTCCAAAGTGGATGAGTCCATCGTCAAAGTACGATTATGCTGGACACTTTCAATCTTGGCCTTTGGACCCTGCAATGTCTAATGGCTATTATAATACAGATTTTATAAGAACTATTATTATAAGCGAGTTGTTATGATCTGGAATGCTGTGTCTGAAAGGCTGGTCGAAGCAGATTGAATAGTAATTGGATAAATTGAAGGGGTGAAAATTGCAGGGCGATAGGGAAATAGCTGGGGAGTGGGACAAATTGGATAGCTCTTTCATAAAGCCTTCATAGGCATGATGGGCTGATTAACCTGTGTTTTTTATGATTGAGGTCGTGAAGGGTGTTATAGAAATGCAGATTCTTACTTTCCATAGCAGTAACTGCTTTTGTTGGGACTGTGGTGATTTTCATGTGCTGTCCTCTCTTTGCTTACAAGAGTGAAAATTAACTTTTTGGGTCCAGTTTTAGGCCATGCAATTCGGTCTTTGAGGAGACAATCTAGAAATTTCAACAAAAAATCATTTAAGCTGGAAACAAAAATGTTGCTTTTATCAAATAAAAGACAATTCCTTTTCTCTGATGGTGTTGAGGTTTTCAATATATTTCATCGGCAGCCAAGCAAATAGCATAATTCAAGTCCCTACCCCAATACTTTCCTTTCCTTGCCCCATCCATCTCATCCCATTCTGCAGTCTCCTCTTCAACTGGGCATCCCTAATGAAAACACACTTAGACAAGTTGTGAAAGAGTGAAATTATTTTGATTAAATGGAAAAACCTTCAAATGCTACTCAAAGTCTCATCATCACCGTCGCATTATCGTCGTAACAGTACATACAAACATACGAATTAGGAGCAGGAGTAGGCCATTGAGTCCCTCAAGCCTGCTCTGCCATTTGATAAGATCATGGCTGATCTGATTGTGGCCTCAACTCTAATTTCCTGTCTACCACCTATACCTTTTGACTCCCTTGTCAATTAAGACTCTATCCAACTCAGCTTTAAAAATATTCAATGACTCTGCCTCCACTGCTCTCTGGGGAACAGAATTCCACAGACTAACGCCTCTCTGAGAGAAAAAAATTCCCTTCATCTCCATCTTAAATGGGAGATCCCTTATTTTTAAACTGTGTCCCCGGTTCTAGTCTCTCTCATAAGGGGAAACATCTTCTCAGCATCCACCCTATCAAGTCCCCTCAAGATCTTATATGTTTCAATAAGATCACCGCTCTTTCTTCTAAACTCCAATGGATACAGGCATAACCTGTCCCACCTTTCCTCATAAGCTAACCCCTCCATCCTTGGAATCAGTCAAGTGAGACATCCCTGAACTGCTTCTAATGCAATTATATCCTTTCTTAAATAAGGAGACCAAAACTGGACACAGTACTCCAGATGTGGTCTCATTAAGACCCTGTACAACTGTAGGAAAACTTCCTTACTTTAATACTCGATTCCCCTTGCAATAAATGACAACATTGGGCAGCACAGTGGTGCAGTGGTTAGCACTGCAGCCTCACAGCTCCAGTGACCCGGGTTCGATTCTGGGTACTGCCTGTGTGGAGTTTTCAAGTTCTCCCTGTGACCGTGTGGGTTTTCGCCGGGTGCTCTGGTTTCCTCCCACAGCCAAAGACTTGCAGGTTGATAGGTAAATTGGCCATTATAAATTGCCCCTAGTATAGGTAGGTGGTAGGGGAAGGTGGGGATGTGGTAGGAATATGGGATTAATGTAGGATTAGTATAAATGGGTGGTTGATGGTTGGCACAGACTCAGTGGGCCGAAGGGCCTGTTTCAGTGCTGTATCTCTAAATAAATAAATTCCATTTGCCTTCCTAATCACTTGCTGTACCTGCATACTAACTTTTTGTGATTCATGTACCAGGACACTCAGACCCCTCTGTACTGCCGAGTTCTGCAATCTCTTTCCATTTATATAATAAACTGCTTTGCTATTCTTCCTACCAAAGTGGCCAAGTTCACATTTTCCCACATTACACTCTGTCTGCCAAATTTTTGCCCACTCACTTAACCTATCTAAATCCCTTTGCAGACTTCCTATATCCTCCTCACAATTTGCTCTCCTACCCACCTTTGTGCTATCAGCAAATTTAGGAACCATACATCTTGTCCCCTCATCCAAGTCATTTATATAGATTGTAAATAGTTGAGGCCCCAGCACTGATCCCGGTCGCACTCCACTAGTTACATCTTGCTAGCCCAAAAATGACCCATTTATCCCTACTCTCTGATTCCTGCTAGCTAATCAATCCCTTATCCATGCTAATATGTTACCCCCTACACCAGGAGCTATTATTTTGTGTAGTAACCTTTGATGTGGCACCTTATCAAACGCCTTTTGAAAATCCAAGTACACCACATCCACAGGCTCCCCCTTATCCACATTGCTTGTTACTTCCTCAAAGAATTCTAATAAATTAGTCAAACATGATTTCCCTTTCACAAAACCATGTTGATTCTATCTGATTACATTAAGTGCCCTGCTATAACCTCCTTAATAAATTCTAGCATTTTCCCTATGACACAAGTTAGGCTAACTGGCTTGTAATTTCCTTCTTTCTGTCTCCCTCCTTTCTTGAGTAGAGGAGTTACATTCGCAGTACAGCCAGGTACAAGCTGCCCATTTTTGATTAATCTTATTCCCATCTGCCTGCCTTCGTCACTATATCTGCCAATCTCTTCTCTCTCCAAAAACACTTCTGACTGCCTCTTGATCCCTTTTATATTAATTATTGTTGCAATGAATTTAAGCTATTCCACCTGTCTATTATCATTTGGGCGAAAACATACCAATATACTTCTTTCATCTGAGGAGAAAAATAACACCATTATCTTCATAAGAAAATTGTCACCACCTTGATTATAAAGCCATCTCATAAAATGCTGATCTAGAATCATAGAATCATACAGCAGAAAAGGAGGCCATTTGACCCATTGTTCTTGTGCTGGCTCTTTGAAAGAGCTATCCGATTAGTCCCTTCCCCTGCTCTTTCCCAGTAGCTCTGCAAATTTTTCTCCTTCATGTATTTATCCAATTCCCTTTTGAAAGTAATGATTGAATCTGCTTCCACCACACTTACAGGCAGTGCATTCCAACTCAGGCTGAATTTTCCTTGCCCATTGGTGAGGGTCTGGGAGGTGGGAAGGCTGGCAATATGGCAGGAGAAAGCGGTGGAGGGGAACCTGACTTCTTCTCGCTGCCATGGCTTATTGCCAGCAGCGGGAATCTTAGCAGCATGGGCAGCCAACTGAGGCAATTAAAGACCACCTCCCACCCCCGCAGGCATTTTGCCCGCATCGAGAGGGCCTGCGCCTCATGGGAAAATCACCAGATAAACTGTGGCTGCCTCCCACCAGTTTCCCGGGGGAGGTAGGCCCTCCTTGATGGATGCGCCATGATCCAAGGAGGGGCCCCCGGCGGCAATGAGCGCTCCTGCCAGAGCATTGCCAGAACAAACAGCCGCCTCCCCCGCTTGCCAGGACCTGCCTGCCTGTCCCCAGCTTCCCCTAAAAACACTCACCTCTCTTTGAGACACCATCTCCCTGGTGATGCAGCCGCAGAACTGGCCAACGTGAACGGTGGCACCGCCAAGGCTGCTGAACTGCCGCCCTCTGATTGGGTCTGCAGCTCTTAGGGGCGAGCCACCGTCCTCAGTTGGACCACAGCCCTGACGGCAGCCTGTTAATTGACTGCCGCCAGCAAAATGCCACTCCAGGATCCCGTCACCCACTGGAACGGTGTCGCCTCCCACTTTTGGTCCCAGCGGCAAACCCCAGTTCTGTCAAAAGAAATGTCCCTATCTCGCCTCTGGTTCTTTTTCCAAATATCTAAAACCTGTATTCTCTGGTTATCAACCCTCCCATCAGTGGAAATAGCTTCTCTTTATTTACTCTGTCTAAACCTGATATAATCTTGAACCCCTCTGCTAAATCTCTCCTTAATGTTCTCTACTCTAAGGAGACCTCCATCATTTCCTCCCTAATTTACAAACTCCTCTGCCTCTTTTGACTCCTTCACTTGCTCTAAATTGTCAGACACATTGTCTGACGTCCATTACTGGATGAGCAGCAGTTTGCTCCAAGTAAATATTGGGAAGAGAGAAGCCATTGTCTCCAGTTCCTTTCCTAAATACCATTCCACTTACTCCATCTCTTTCCCTAGCAACTGTCTGAGGCTGAACCAGGCTGTTCACAACCTTTGTGTTATAGTTGACCCTGAGATGAGCTTCCTACCACGTATCTGCACCATCAGTTTCCACCTTCGTAACATTGTCTGACTCCGCTCTTGCCTCAACTTATCTGTTGTTGAAACCCTTACCCATGCCTTTGTTACCTCTAGATTTGACTATTCTAACACACACCTGGCCGGCCTCCATATCTGTACCCTGCACAAACTTGAGATCATTCAAAACTCTACTGCCCTTGTCCTAACTCGCATCAAGACCCATTCACTTATCTCCCCTGTACACGCTGACCTACATTGGCTCCAGGTTAAGTAATGCCTCAGTCTTAAAATTCTCATCCTTGTTTTTATGTCCCTCTATGGCCTTGACCTACCCTATTTCTGTGATCTCCTCCAGCCTTATAGGCACCTGAGATCTCTGCGTTCCGCCAATTCTGGCCTCTTCAGCATCTCCAGTTTTAATTGTTCCACCATTGGTGGTTGTGCCTTCAGCTACCAAGGTCCTAATCTCTAGAATTCCCTCTTTAAACCTTTCCACCTCTCTTTCCCCCTTTAAGATGGCCCTTAAAACCTACATTTTTGACATTTGTGGTCATCTGCCCTATATATCTCCTTCTGTGGTTCAGTGTCAAATTTTGTTTTTTTGACCAGAGACAGAGTGAGAGAGAGAAGCACGGCGGAGGTGGAGGTTTAAAAAGCACACCAAAAGCCCAGAGTCGGAGACCGGAGACAGAGCGAGAGAGAGAGGAGCACGGCGGGAGCAGAGGTTTAAAAAGCACGCCAAAAGCCCAGAGTCGGAGACGAGATGGAGCGAGAGAGAGAGGAGCACAGCGGGAGTGGAGGTGCCAAAAGCCCAGAGTCGGAGACGAGATGGAGCGAGAGAGAGAGGAGCACGGCAGGAGTGGAGGTTTCAAAAGCACGCCAAAAGCCCAGAGTCGGAGACTGGAGACAAAGCGAGAGAGAGAGAGAGGAACACGATGGGAGTGGAGAGAGAGAGAGGAGCACGGTGGGAGCAGCAGGAGCGGAGCAGGGAAAAATAGAAAGGTGACATCAGAGTAATGTCACAATCAACAGTGAGAGCAGGGAAACAGAGAGCTGCCGGGGTGAGTATACAGGTAAGCTTTTAATTTAATTTAATTTAAATCAAAAATTGCATCAAACATCACAGGCAAGCAGGTAGGTGATTGGTTTGGGAAGAAGCTGCCTGTTTGGTGAGCACCATGGTACAGGAAGCCAGTCAAGTGGAGGGAGAAAAAAGGAATAAAGGAATGTAGTGGTATTAGGGGACAGTATAGTTAGAGGGATTGACACTGTTCTCTGCAGCAAAGAGCGAGAGTCCAGACGACTGTGTTGCCTGCCCGGTGCCAGAGTTTGGGACATCTCCTCAGGGCTGGAGAGGAACCTACAGTGGGAGGGGAAGGATCCAGTCGTCGTGGTCCATGTAGGTACCAACGACATAGGCAGGACAAGGAAAGTGGTTCGGCATAGTCAGTATGAGGAACTAGATGCCAAATTAAGAAGCAGAACCTCAAAGGTAATAATCTCTGGATTATTACCTGAGCCATGTGCAAATTGGCACAGGGAAAATAAAATGAGAGAAATTAATGCGTGGCTCAAGGACTGGTGGGTAGAAGTGGGTTCCGGGTTGTGGGGCACTGGCACCAGTACTGGGGAAAATGGTGGCAGTACCATTGGGACAGTTTACACATGAACCGTGCTGGGGCTGTGTTCTAGCGAGCCGCATAACTAGGGAAGTAGAGAGGGTTTTAAATTGAATTGTGGGGGCAAGGGATCAAATTTGGGAAGATATGGTAAATCAAGGAGTAGAGACAAGGCAAGAGAGAAAGGTATTAATATGGGAAATGATAAACAGACTGTGACAGGGAGGAACAGAGAGTACAAATCTAAGAGTAAATTAACAGATAAGGTTAGAGGTTACAAAAATAATAAAAGGTCAAAACTAAAGCCTCTGTATTGAATGCACGTAACATTCAAAACAAAACAGATGAACTGAGAGTACAAATAGAAATAAATAAGTACGATCTGATAGCCATTACAGAGAATTGGCTGCAGGACGACATAGATTGGGAACTGAATATTGACGGATACGTGGCATTTAGGAAGGACAGGAAGCTAGGAAAAGGTGGAGGGGTAGCTCTGTTAATTAATGATGGTATTAACGCAATAGAGAGGCATGACCTAAGTTCAGGAGACAAAGATGTAGAAGCAGTTTGGGGCAAGATGAGAAATGATAAAGGCAAGAAGTCACTTGTGGGAGTGGTGTACAGGCTACCTAATATTAACCACACTGTAGGACGGGGTATAAAGGAAGAAATAATGGGAGCTTGTCAGAAAGGTACTGTGATAATTATGGGGGATTTTAGCCTGCATATAGACTGGAAAAATCAGACGGGCAGAGGTAGCCTAGATGAGGAGTACATAGAATGTTTTTGGGATAATTTCTTGGAACAATATGTTCTGGAGTCAACCAGAGAGCAGGCTATACTTGACTTGGTATTGTGCAATGAGATAGGATTAACAAATGACCTCATAGTTAAGGCGCCCCTAAGTAGCAGCGATCATAATATGATTGAATTTTACATTCAGTTTGAGGGAGAGAAGAGTGGGTTCAAGACGAGTATTTTAACCTTAAATAAGGGCAATTATGAGGACATGAAAGCAGAGTTAGCTGAAGTGAACTGGCAAAACAGGTTAAGGGATAGGTCAATAGAGATGCAGTAGCAGACATTTAAGGGAATATTTCAGAATATACAGAATAGATACATTCCAATGAGAAAGAAAAATTTCAAGGGTGGGACCCTTTGGTAACTAAAGCAGTTAAAGATAGTATCAAACTTAAAGAAAAAGCCTATAATTGTGCAAAGCTGGGAGGCAGATCAGAAGATTGGACAGAATATAAAAAACAGCAAAGAATGGCTAAAAGATTGATAAGGAAGGTAAAACTAGAGTACATGAGAAAGCTAACTAGAAATATAAAGACAGATAGTAAGAGTTTATATAGATATTTTAAAAAGAAAAGTTAACAAAGTGAGCATTGGTCCTATAGAAAATGAGTCTGGGGAATTAATAATGGGAAAAAAAGGAGATGGCAGATGAATTGAACAGATATTTTGCATGGTCTTCACTATTGAGAATACAAGTAACATCCCAGTATTAGCTGTAAATTACAATCACCAGGGAAGTGGTACTGAACAAATTGTTGGAGCTACGGGCTGACAAGTCCCCAGGTCCTGATGAACTTCATTCTAGGGTCTTAAAAGAAGTGGCTAGTGAGATAGTTGATGCATTAGTTTTAATTTTCCAAAATTCCCTAGATTTGGGGAATGTTCCGTTCGATTGGAAATAGCAAATGTAACTCCTTTATTCAAAAAGGGAGGCAGACAGAAAGCAGGAAACTACAGGCCAGTTCGCTTAACATCTGTCTTAGGGAAAATGTTGGAAGCTATTATTAAAGACGTTATAGCATGGCATTTAGAAAAGTGCAAGGTAATAAGACAGAGTCAACATGGTTTTGTGAAAGGGAAATCATTTTTAACCAATTTATTGGAGTTCTTTGAGGGAGTTACATGTGCTGTGAATAAAGGGGAACTGGTGGATGTATTGTACTTAGATTTCCATAAGGCATTTGATAAGGTGCCACGTCAAAGGTTATTTCAGAAAATAAAAGCTCATGGTTTTGGGGGGAATATATTGGCATGGATAGAAGAACGGCTAGCTAACAGGAAACAGAGAGTAGGCATAAATGGGTCATTTTGGGTTGGCAAGATGTAATGAGTGGTGTGCCACAGGGGTCTGTGCTGTCATATAAATGACTTGGATGAAGGGACTGAAGGTATGGTTGCTAAATTTTCTGATGACACAAAGATAGGTCGGAAAGTAACTTGTGAAGAAGACATAAGGAGGCTACAAAGGGATATAGGTAGGTTAAGTGAGTGGGCAAAGACCTGGCAAATGGGGTATTATGTGGGAAAGTGTGAAATTGTCCACTTTTGCAGGAAGAATAAAAAAGAAGCATATTATCTAAATGGTGAGAGATTGCAGAGCTCTGAGATGCAGAGGGATCTGGGTGTCCTAGTGCATGAATTGCAAAAGGTTAGTATGCAGGTACAGCACGTAATTAGGAAAGCTAATAGAATGTTATAATTTATCGCAAGGCGAATTGAATATAAAAGTAGGGCGGTTATGCTTCAACTATACAGGGCATTGGTGAAACCACATCTGGAGTACTGTGTACAGTACTGGTCTCCTTATTTAAGGAAGAATGTAAATGCGTTGGAGGCAGTACAAGGAAGGTTTACTAGACTAATACCTGGAATATGTGGGATGTCTTACGAGGAAAGATTGTACAGGCTAGGCTTGTATCCACTGGAATTTAGAAGAGTAAGAGGTGACTTGATTGAAACGTATAAGATCCTGAGGGGTGAATGTGGAAAGCATGTTTCCCCTTGTGGGAAAAATAAGGGGTTGCTCATTTAAGACAGGGTTGAAGAGAAATTTCTTCTCGCAGAGGGTCGTGAGTCTTTGGAATTCTCTTCCTCAAAAGACAGTAGAAGCAGAGTTTTTGAATATTTTTAAGGCAGAGGTAAATAGATTCTTGATAAGCAAGGGGGTGGAAGGTTATCAGTGGTAGGCGGAAATGTGGAGTAATCAGTTCAGCCATGAACCTATTGAATGGCGGAGCAGGCTCGAAGGACCGAGTGGCCTACTCCTGCTCCTAATTCGTATGTTTGTATGTACATGTGTAAAGTGCCTTGGGACCTTTTTTTACATTAAAGGTGCTATATAAATGCAAGTTGTTGTATTGTTGGGCAGACACATGTCCCCACTTAAAAACAAATCAAGTCCATCAGCGCAGATATTATTAACTTTCAGAATACAGCACAAAAATTCTGCAAAGTAAGGTCACAAAGGAAACAGCAGCTCTAATGTATACAGCTCCATTCACTCAGCAAAGATAGCCCCAGTGTGCTCGTAAATGCCTCAGTCTATGGTCTCAATGTTTAATCAGAATTTTGGGAGACACTTATTACCTCATAAATTCACCAACAATCACTTAAGTAATAGTTCGAGCACAAAACAAATGGAATCCCCTTCTATACCTGGGATTTAATTAAACAAAAAAGGCAACATTTTCAGACCTAATGTGAAGGTGGGGTTCTTCTCCTTACAGCAGAGATGGTGAAGAGGAGAATCAAAACAGGGCAACTCAAAATTATGAAGGGCTTTCATAGAGGCGATAGCGAGAAGCTATTTCCACTGGCAGGAGAGTTGGTAACCAGAGGATATAGATTTAAGATAACTGCTAAAAAATTCAGGGAGAATGAGGAGATTTATTTTCATAAATTGTTCTGATCTGGAATGCACTGCCTGAAAGGGTGGTGGAAGCAGATTCAATAGTAAGCTTCAAAAGGAAATTGGATAAATACTAGAAAAAGAAAACAATTGCAGGGCTATGGAGTATTGGTCGAGGAGTGGGACTAATTGGATAGCTCTTTCAAAGAGCCAGCACAATAGAACAAATGGCCTCTTTCTGTTCTGTATAATTCTAAGGCAAAAATAAATGTGGGCATCATAAGAACAGACCCCCTGGCATTGCACGACTAATTTATGGGTTTTCTAATTTTCTGACCTTTGATTCTCGGGCAAAAACTGAGGTTGTTACTATTGCAGTCCCCAGATAAGTGGACAGTTGCTGATTCTCACAAAAGGGGTGAGGTTCCACTAGAGCCTTCCCATAAAAAGTAGATTAGGGAGGTCACATGACCAGGCCTGCTCAGGTGGGCTGTTGTGGCAGCCAATTTGCTCACAGCAAGGTCCCACAAACAGTAATGCGATAATGAACAGATAACCTGCTCCAGTGATGTTAGTTGAGGGATAAATATTGACCAGGACACTGGGGAACATGCTCCTGCTCTTCTTTGAAATAGTCCCACGGGACCGAGAAGGCAGGCAGGGCCTTGAATTAACTCTTCAGCCTAAAGTCGGCACATCTGACAGTGCAACACCCACTCAGTACTGCATTGGAGTGCCAGCCTGGATTTTGTACAATCTTTACAAGAGTATGGGAGTCCAAGCAACAGTATAATATGGAGCTGAAAGCTAGAAGATTGGCACTGGCATGGCATGTCATAGTATAGCTCAAGCTCTAGGTCGTAACAAGACGGTTTCTGACTGGAACACTGTTAGGTTGCAAGTATCATGATACCTATCGTAGCATTTTACATAATAGACCATACAGAATGAAACACATTAATTTTATCATTACAATCAATTGGTTATTTAATAAGAGTCTCAAATTGAAGATAGTGTGAAGGGCTCATATTAAGCACCAGTGTTTGCTTTAAAGCAACTGTGGCCTAGAGAACATATGCAGTTCGCAATCTGGCTCAAGAAGCCGTTGTAATGCAGTTTTACTTTATTTTTGTTTCTTATTGGCTGGCTAGTCCTGCTTAAATTTTGTATGGCTGGAGCTTTGGAAAGGGGTGTTCTTAGAGTTACCTTATTGGTGGATAAATTCTGAATCAGAATACCGAGACTGGTTTGCTAAAGTGTCTCCAGATGCATGTAAGTTAATCGGAAAATGGTTCCAAACTTTATATGCAGCCCTTTGGGCATCTATGTGGCTGCAAAGACCTAAAGACTCAGAACACCCATGCTTTAAAGTTCAAGATGCAGCCAGCTTATACTAGGTTGTAATCTTTTGCTGTACAGGAGACAAGCAAATCCTTCGGATTTCTGTTACATCACATAAAATACCTTGCTTCAGTTTGTGCTTTAGATGGTGATTCGAGAACCTGCAAAGTCAGAGGTTACACTTATTTCACAACTGCATTAACAATACACAGCAATTTTGCTTGGTACTGGCCTAAATTGGTGTGATTCTGGCATCAGGACTCCAGAAAGCTCCAGAGTGAAGCAGTTTGTTACTTAATCTACTTCATCCCCTAGGATTCTTACTCCACTTCATTCCAATTTTAATGTGTGTATAGTGTTATGACCGAGGTGGGAGTGCACTGTTTTTTCCAGCTCCACTTCTGCACAGGTCACAACATATAGTTAAATGTGTACCCAGTTACCGATACAGTCAATCATAGACTGTATTTTTATCCCAGAATGTTCAATATTAGGGCCCAAGGTGAAAAGGATTCCATTGATCAATATGTGACTGCAATAACACATATCACAGAATCCTGTGAACTTCCGCAACTAAAAGATGATCTAATTAATGACAGGATTGTATTAGGCATAAGGCACCCCTCAGTGAGAGCACGTCTACAGAGAGAGGACAAACTTATTCTCAGGAAAGTGATTGACATGTGCAGAAGCACTGAGGTTGTAAATCAGCAGCTAGAGCATATTCATGGCAGACCAGACCAGGCCTTGCATTATGCTGAAAGACATTCCCAGCCGAAAAGGCAGAAAGACCATCGGCACAGTGGCGCAGTGGTTAGCACCGCAGCCTCACAGCTCCAGCGACCTGGGTTCAATTCTGGGTACTGCCTGTGTGGAGTTTGCAAGTTCTCCCTGTGTCTGCGTGGGTTTCCTCCGGGTGCTCCGGTTTCTCCGGTTTCCTCCCACATGCCAAAGACTTGCAGGTTGATAGGTTAATTGGCCATTATAAATTGCCCCTAGTATAGGTAGGTGGTAGGGAAATATAGGGACAGGTAGGGATGTGGTAGGAATATGGGATTAGTGTAGGATTAGTATAAATGGGTGGTTGATGGTCGGCACAGACTCAGTGGGCCGAAGGGCCTGTTTCAGTGCTGTATCTCTAAAATCTCGAGTGACTGCTAAACAGAGCACACCAGATGAACCTGAAGCTAAACAAGAAAAAATTGCAATTAAAGATGCCCAAAGACAAGTACATATTCATGTACTGACAGCAAAAGATCTTCGCCCGGATCCCGAAATAGTGAGAGCAGTAGCAGCGATGCGGGGCCAACAGAAGTAAAAGCAGTGCAATGATTTTTTTTGATTCGTCAACTTTTAGCAAAATTCTTGCCCAATTTGTCGTTGAAGTGTGAACCATTACACCAACTCACTGCCAAGGACGTGCAGTGGTATTGGGGCACAGAACAAGAAGCAGCGTTCACTAAAATCAAGCAACTAGTGATGGCAACGCCAGTGCTGAAATACAATGTCATGAATGATGAAGTCACCCTGCAGTGTGACGCCAGTGAGACAGGACTTAGAGCAACCCTAATGCAACAAGAAAAACTGGTTGCATTTTCATCCAGGGTGTTAACGCAAATGGAACGATGCTACGCTCAGATCAAGAAAGAGTGCCTGGCCATTGTCTTTGCTTGGAAATATTTTATCAATACCTACTTGGAAGAGACAAAGTGATGGTCGAGTCTGACCACAAGACACTTCAAAGCATTTTCCTCAAGTCACTACTATCTGCTGCAAAGTGTCTGCAAAGAATGTTACTCCGGTTACAGAGATATCATCTGGATGTGACATCCAAGCAAGGGAAACAGATGTACATTGCTGACATGCTGTTGAGAGCTGCACTCCCTATGAAGAAAGTAGAGGATCCTATGACAGAGAAATCTTTCAGATCCAACATGAAGCTGCAGCTCGACATGCTCTGGAAGTCATCATCCCAGAGGAGACATTGAATCTGACTGACAAGCTCCTTGCTCAAATCAAGTGAACTACCCAACAAGATGCAACTCTGCAAGTATTGAAAGAAGTAGTGATGAAATGATGGCCTGAAAGCATCAAGGACATTCCTGTGGTCACAAGGGCGTACTGGGCATGCAGAGATGAAGTGACAGCCCAAGATGGCATCTTGCACATAGAAAATAGAGTCATTATCCCTAAGGAGTTGAGAGGAGAGATGCTAAAGCGCATCCATGCAAACCACCAAGGAACTGAGTCGAGTCTGAGGAAGGTAAGCGAAGTGCTGTACTGGCCAAACATAAGCAATGAAATCAAGGACCACATCAACCAGTGCAGTGCGTGCAATGAATACCAAGTTAAGCAAGCTAAAGAGCCGCTGATGACACATGACATCCTAGACAGACCATAGATGAAGCTGGTAGTAGACTCTTCACTCTTGCAGGAACTGATTATCTTGTCACCGTAAACTACTATTCTGACTACTGGGAGGTAGACCAGCTGACCTCAAATGATTACATGTGAGATTGTAGAATGCCTGAAAGCACACTTCGGTTGTTACAGAATTCCAGACATTGTGGTGAGCGACAATGGCCCTCAGTTTACAAGTGAAGAATTCAGCCGCTTCATAAAAGATTGGGAAATTCAACATCATACATCATCTCCACACTATCCCCAGTCAAATGGAAAGGCTGAGACGTCAGTGAAAATCGCTAAAGGAAATATAAAGAAAGCAAGCAAATCCAGCACAGATGTATACAAGGCAATCCTCGATGGAGAAACACACCTACTGAAGGCATGGAAAGTAGTCCAGTACAAAGACTAACGTCACGCTGCACCCAAAATACTCTGCCAATAGCAAAAAAGCACTGAAGCCAGAATTGTAACAGGCTTGAGTAACAAAATCAAGGTGAAACGACAGAAAGCCAAATTTCATTTTGACAAAACTGCCAAACCATTGCCAGAATTGAGCATTGGAGAACCAGTCAGGGTACAAACCTTCAATGCTCTCAACAAGAGTCAGCCAAGTGACAACTAGGGACCTACGTAGAGCAGTCGATCATACGCGGTGGAAGTGAATGAACTGATATACCGCCGCAACCGCAGGCACATACACACAACTGGAGAAGCTGTTCCTTCACTGCAGGTGGCTGATCAGGAAGATGTGAACTCACCACCTGCACAGACGCAGATCAACCATCAGTCCCAGAGGTCCACAGCACCCCAACAACGGAAACAGAACAACAGTTACTTCAGCAACAAGTAACACAGGAATGACACTCTCCGGAGAAGAAAAATCACCCAGACGAACAGACAACGACAATGCGCACATGCACCATTAAGAAATCGGCATGATTTAAAGACTATGGGCTGAACTTTATAAGCCCCCTGACGTCGGGTATCGTGGCAGGGGGGCCCAGAAAATACTTCCGGGAGAGGTCCACCCCATTTTACCGGCGCTGGCAGTGAGGGCTTGGTGCGGCCCCCACCACTGGGCAAAAAACCCCTCATTAACATATTTAAATAAATGATAATAAAGGAATATGGACCTACCTTTCCATGATGGCTGTCCCATGCCAATATTCCAGCCAATAGCTGGAAGTCCCGCGCCATCTGATCTCTGGTGGGGCGGGGTGAGGATTGAAGTTTTCAGCATGAGAGTAGGGGGAGCGGGGAAAACTGTTTCAGTTGGCTGAGGGGATGGTGGGAGGGGTTGAAGGGCAAAGATCTGTACGTTCGGGGGTGAACTGTCAGGACCGGCAAAACCACGTTTTTGGGGGGTTGGGGGGAGAGGGAAATTAAAAACTTGTTAGGTAATTGCGGGGATGGAAGAGGGCTTCGTTCGTTTTTTGATTGTGAAAACTTGAAACACACTTGCATTTCTCTTTAAAAATGTAAATGCATGTAAGGGCATGAAGCCCTTTAAAAATGGCAACAGCGCCTGCATGGTGGTGCTGGATGCCATTGCCGGGGATGGTGCGCCCACCCCCTCTACGTCATCGGGGGCTGGTGGTCTGCTCCTTCCATGCTAATGAGCCGCACGCACTTTTGGAAGCTTACCAGTGGCTATGAAAATTCAGCCCTTTGTGTGCAATGCATGTGCAGAGACTGGCGAGAATAACAAATTGTTAATGCATAAGAACAATTGTGTGCATAGTGGGTAACTTGGGCATCTAACACTGTAAAGGATAATGCATGCAATTTTTTTTGGCTTTTTTGTATGAGAAGGGGGATGTTTGGGATAGAAATGCAATACGGTACTAATGTGCCTCCTGGTTTGCCATAGTCATGTGACCTCTACCATGTGGCCCTCACTGCAGGCAGCCATCACAAGGCAGTTCAATAAAGACACAGTACAAGCAAGACGGTGAGCTGGTAACAAGTGGCATTACTGCTTCCCCAATTGTGCAGTGTGTTTAAAACACAAGTGTAAATGGATGCAATTAGCTACATTTTAAAATTTTAATTGTGGTTTTCAAAGTCTATTTTCAGAAACATAGTTCAAGGGATTATTTATAAACTAAACAACTTTTAATGTCCTTGGACTGGGGTTATTGCATCCATTTCTGGTCACCACACTTTAGGAAGGATGTGAGGGTACTTGAGAGGGTGCAGAGGAGATTTACCAGAATGGATCCAAGGGTGAGGGATTTTTAGATGCAAGGTTAGGTTTGATAAGCTGGGGTTGTTCTCCTTGGAGCAAAGCAGATTGAAGGGAGATTTGATAGAGGTGTACAAGATTATGACAGGTTTAGATAAGGTAAACAAAGAAAAACTGTTCCCATTAGCTGATGGTACAAGGACTTGGGGATACAGATTGAAGATTTTGGGCAGGAGATGCAGGGGGATGTGAGCAAGAACTTTTTTACGCAGTGAATGGTAACGACCTGGAACTCGCTGCCTATGAGGGTGGTGGAAGCGGAGACAATCAATGATTTCAAAAGGAAATTGGATGGGCACGTGAGGGAAATAAACTTGCAGGGCTACAGAGATAGAGCGGGGAATGGTACTGACTGAATTGTTCTACAGAGAGCTGGTATAGACTTGATGGGTCAAATGGCCTCCTTCTATGGCGTAAGTGACTCTATGACGCTATGTAGATGGCCAAGGTTAGTTCAGTTTAGAGATACAGCACTGAAACAGGCCCTTCGGCCCACCGAGTCTGTGCCGACCATCAACCACCCATTTATACTAATCCTACACTAATCCCGTATTCCTACCACATCCCCACCTGTCCCTGTATTTCCCTACCACCTACCTATACTAGGGGCAATTGCTAATGGCCAATTTACCTATCAACCTGCAAGTCTTTGGCATGTGGGAGGAAACCGGAGAAACCAGAGCACCCGGAGGAAACCCACGCAGACACAGGGAGAACTTGCAAACTCCACACAGGCAATACCCAGAATTGAACCCGGGTCGCTGGAGCTGTGAGGCTGTGGTGCTAACCACTGCGCCACTGTGCTGCCCCCGAAGCACAGTTAGATGGTGGGAGGGCGTTTGTGGCAATCTTGATGGCAGAGCAACAATAGATGGTTGTGGGAACTGATTGAGGGAACGGCTCCTTGTTGAGATCTTGTTGCATCTGTGACCAGCCCAGTTGCAATGACTAAATGACCAACTAGATGCATTTTCTTATCAATGAGGCTCCACACTCATGTGGTTGAAACTGTCACTGGGACACTTACTTTAAATGTGGAACCTGAAAAAAATCCTTGCAACTTTCAACAATCTCGATCGCTCTTAAAAAATGTCAATCTTTTCACATTCCGCTTGATCTTTCTAAAGCATAGCCATCGTGTAAAGATTCCCTTCATCCTGACACTTGGATAACTTGTTTAGATTTGGAAGCTGAAATAGGGTCAGAGAGGAATCAGCCATTTAAAAAGAAAAACAGTTTTGTTTGTTTAATTTTCATTTGCAAAAAAGCAGTGACAGATCAAAACGGGAACCAGAAACCATTGCCAAGTAAAACATCAGCAGCAGGAGCAGACAGTTCCACACTCTGAAGATGAACATTTACAAAAAAATAAACAGTGGCTCAGCACATAAGTTTAGAAAGTACAGAGAGGGGTGATCCACACCATGGTTCATTCACTGTTGCTCTTCCTTTACTTTTGTTAAGAAAGAAAGACAGGCATTTATATACTGCCTTTCACAACCTCAGGACATTCTAAAGTGCTTTACAGCCAATGAATTATTTTTTGAAGTTTAGTCACTATGTAATGCAGGGAAAACAGCAGCCAGTTTGTGCACAGCAAGTTCCCACAAGCAGCAATATGATAATGACCAGATAATCTGTTTTCGTGATTTTGGTTGAAGGATAAATATTGGTCAGGATGCCAGGGAGAACTCCCCTGCTCTTCTCCCAATAGTGTCATTGCATCTTTTTTGTCCACCCAAAAGGGCAGACCAGCCCTCAGTTTAATGTTTCATCCAAAAGATAGCACCACCAACAGTGCAGCAGTCCCTCAGTACTGCAGTGGACTGTCAGCCTAGATTTGGTGCTCAGGTTTCTGGAGTGGGACTTAAACCCATGACTTTCTGACTTCGTAGTAAGTTACTGAGCCACAGTTGACAACCTTACCAGAAGAAAACTTGATTCTGATGATTGCAAGACATGGAATGAGGAACTTCTTATGTCAATCGGATGTTGGCAGAGACAGGGGTGGGAGGAAGGTGCAAAGAAAACATGTTACATTGTTGGATTTATTCAGTGTGATCTGTCCAATGTTAAATGTTATTGGGAGACTGCAGCATACATTAACATTCTAAGCACTTTTGTCAGTGCTTTATGCTATATGAAGACAAACCACTAAATTGAGCTGCGTCCCAGAGATTTGCAAAATGGCTGTTTTTATTGGCATTTCACAGACATCTTGATCAAAGCAGTGACCGTGATTCATGCATAACTTTTCTTGGCAAGCTAGTTATGCATTTGCTAAGATTTGGCTCTAATGGTCTAACATTATCAAATGACTAGGTGACAAAAAAGGGTTTCTGTGCCTCCTTTAGCTTAAATCAACATCCGCTGCATGGAAACAATTAATGGTAATTTACAGTGCAACAATAGGGTTGCCAACACTGGAGGTTTTGACACTGCACCCCCACCCACCACCCCCCCCCCAATCAAATAGCACATCCTTCCCAACTTCAATATTTTTATCACTAGTAGACAAAAATATTCAAAGAAAATGAAAGATCACACATTTGTTTTTCATGCCCCTATGACTTTTCTCCCCAGGTGGCTTGCAGCAGTCTCTAGGAGATTAACCTTTCATTCCTGGAGGCCCCAGACAATCCTGGAGGGTTGGCAACTCTATCCAACACAGAAGCAAGGATTTTCATTTCGCATGCTCTCCTTGAATGTGAAGATTCATGCAGGGGTACAGTCCCACATATGTTGTTATCCTTAGAACAGAGAAGGTTAAGGGGAGATTTATCACAAGTGTTTAAAATTATGGAGAGGATTGATAGAGTACATACAGAGAAACTGTTTCCACTGGCAGAAGTGTCAATCACAAGAGGAAACAGATTTAAGATAATTGCCAAAACAGCCAAGGGAGAGATGAGAAGAATTCTTTTTATGCAGCGAGTTGTTTTGATCTGGAATGCTGTGCCTGAAAAGGTGGTGGAAGCAGATTCATTAATAACTTTCAAAAGAAAGTTGGATATGCACTTGAAAAGGAAAGATTTGCAGGGCTATAGGGAAGTCAAAGTCATTTATCAAAATTACAAATTACACCCTATGTGACTATCACAAAGGTAAATTATCCCACCTCATTCTTCTTGACCTGTCTGCAGCTCTGGGTATGGTTGACCACATCATCTTCCTCCAATACATCTCCACTGTCGTCCAACTGGGTGGGACTGCACTCGCCTGGTTCTATTCTTCTCTATCTAATCATAGCTAGAGAATTGCCATCAATGACTTCTCTTCCTGCTCCCACACCATTACCTCTACTGCTTCCAAGGATCCATCCTTGGTCCCATCCTATTTCTCATCTACATGCTGCCCCTCAGTGACATCATTCGAAAACATAGTGTCAATTTTCACATGTACACTGAGAACAACCAGCTCTACCTCACCACCACCTCTCTTGACTCCTCCACTCTCTCTAAATTACCAGAGCAGTTGTCCAACATCCAATAATGGATGAGCAGAAATTTCCTCCAATTAAATATTGGGAAGACTGAAGCCATTGTCTACAATCCCCACTCCAAACTCTGCTCCCTAGCCACTGACTCCATCCCTCTCCCTGGCAACATTCTGGGGCTGAGCCAGGCCGTTCGCAACCTTGGTGACATTTTTGACCTGAGAGCAGCTTCCCACCACATAACCGCCCATCATTAACCACCTATTTCCATGTTCGGAACATCGCCCAACTCAGCCTCTACTTTAGCTGATCTGCTGCTGAAACACACATCCATGCCTTTGTTACTCCAGACTTGACTATGATTACGCACTCCTGACCAGCGTCCCACATTCTACCCTTCGCAAACTTGAGGTCATCCAAAACTCTGCTGCTCGTGTTCCAACTCGTACCAAGTCCTGTTCACCCATCACCTTTGTGTTCTCGAATCTACACTTGCTTCTGGTTAAGCAACACCTTGATTTTAAAATTCTCATCCTTGTTTACAAAACCCTCATGGCATCACCACTCCCCGCACCCTCCCCCCTCCCCCGTCTTTTGTCTCCTTCAGCCCCACGACTCTCTGAGGTATCTGGGCTCCTCTGTTTCTGGCCTCTTGAGCATCATCTATTTTAATCATTCCGCCATTAACGGCCATGCCTTCAGCTGCCTAGGCTCTAAGCTCCAGTACAGGGTCCCTAAACCTTTCCGCTTCTCTATCTCTCTTTCCTCCTTTAAGAGGCTCCTTAAAATCTATCTCTTAGGCCAAGCATATAGCCATCTGCCCTAATATTGCTTGGTGTGTCTTGGTATCCAGTTTTGCTTCATAATGTGTTTTGAAGCGCCTTGGGATGTTTTATTATGTTAAAGACACTATATAAACATAAGTTGTTGTTGGAAATAGCAGGGAAGTGGGACTGATTGGACAGCTCTTTCAAAGAGCCAGCACAGGCACTATGGGCCAAATGGCCTCCTTCTGTGCTCTAAGGTTCTATGATTTGATTTCTATAATGTTCCTGCAACTCTCCAGTAACTCACCCAAGTGATGATTCAATAAGCAGAAGCAGAAAACTTAATTGCGAGGGCAGTATTATTCAGACCAACTTTAACTCTACCCACCTGGCTGAAACAGGGTGTGGTGAGGGGGGAGTCGGGTGTAGTTTAAATGAGGGGAACAAGTTAACCTTGACCAATCACGCTGCCTTTTTGGATCACAAACACACACTTCCATGCAACATCAATGAATAGCCTTCCAAGTGTGAACCCTGCTGATTTTTCCGCTATATAACCTGGGTGTAACCAGGCCAACAGGAGCACCTCTGGTATTGTACGAGCTGGCATCAACCAATAGCATAGACCTGGGACCTTCTGGGTCTGGGCGGCACAGTTCTGCACCAACTGCTGCATCTAGCCATAGAGGCCGAGTTCTCGAGCAGTTAGAAGACTGATCCCTGGCAATAAGGAGAAGTAAAGACTTCCATTTAGATAACATCTTTCACGACCTCCAGATGTCCTACAGAACTTTACAGCCAATGAAGTACTTTTGAAGTGTAGTCGCTGTTGTAATGTCGTGGAAGTCAGCAGCCAATTTTCGCGCAGCAAGGTCCTACCAACAGCAATGTTATAATGACCAGATAATCTGTTTTTTGAGGGATAAATGTCGGCACATCTTTGAAATTGGGACCTTTTCCATCCACTTCAGAGGGCATATATAGCCTCAGTTGAGCATCTACATCCAAAAGATGGCACCTCTAACAGTGCAGCATTCCCTCAGTAAATTGCTGTGAAGTGCTCCTGGATATCCTGAGAATGTGAATGGTGCTATTTAAATGCAAGATTCTCCTCTCGTCTTTCTTTAACCTACCACTGAAACCCCTCCATCAAAGCTGGCATAAAGAATAGCCTCATACCCAGCACTAGGTGTCAGCTACTCTCACCTCTGAGGCAGGAAAGGTATGGGTTCAAACCCCATTCCAGAGTACTGAGCACAAAATCCAGGCTGACAACTCCACCACATCTTTCCAGAGTTTTGGCAATTAAACTGCTGTCTGATGTGGGCTTTGGTCTTTCGTATACTGGCATGTACAGCCGCTGTAGTCTCGTGGGCCCTTCTTAATATTTCTCTCTGGTACCTACTGGTGAACAACTGTCCACTCCTTGCTATCAGGCCTCTGAGAACTCCAATTCCTCATCAGTACCTCATTCTTTAAATAGTAGCAGTCAGGGACTCCCTCTGCTTCACTTTCAGCCTGTGCTAATTCTCGCAATATTGGGTCGGCTTGCTGAGCCTCACCGAGGGAAAATTCATTTAATTCATTCCCTGGGTCTCCTAACATTCCAAAGAAACTCTCGGACAGGCAGACCTCATGGTCATTTGCCTGCAGTGCCAATGCAGTCTCCTCTGGGGGAGTTGGTTTGATCATGGCCTGATACACTACACATTCAGGGAAACTACTGGGGTTCGTCTCCTGCGACTACCCTGTCTCTCTGACCTCCTGCGGTCTTTCTTTCACTACTGGGGTGTTACCACCTTCACCCCAACCAGATCATTACCGAGGAGCAGGTCACCCCATCCACAGGCAAACTAGGGACAATCCCTACGGTCACCGGTATCGAAACTAGGCCACCTTCCAAGTGCACCTGGTGTACACTGCCCTCCAATACCATTCACCACCATTTTGGTGTTCACTGCGCTCTCTGGGGGAGAGGTCCGGCCTTTTCCCAGTAAAAAGGATCTAGTGGCCCCTGTGTCCCTGAGAATTACTATGGGCTTGCTTGTCCCCCTTGAGGGGTATGGGGTTACTTTCCCTTCAAACACAAATCCTTCATAACCCTCAGGAATTCTATTAAATTTTCCTGCACATGCAGCCGTAAGCTTCCTTGGTCTTAGTCTTACTGCAGTTAAAGCCACAGGTTGTCTTCTTCACTAAGCGGGTGTGCCTTGATTAATCATACTGGCTTTCCCTTTAGTTTCCATCAGTCAGCTTTTAAATGCCCTACTTTATTACAATGGAAGCACACAGGTCTGCGGGCCTCACTCTTGCTCACAGCACCTTCCATTTTGGTTAGAGGAGGGCCCCTGGTGTCTCCTGCTTTCCTTTCTTTCCCAGGACTTATTGGGATTCTATCACTTTCCCACCCTTAGTGCCTTTCAGATTTGTGGGGGTGACGAGGAAAGATTCTCCCCTGGGAAACCGATTTATAAATTAAAGCAAACTCATTGGCCAGAACGGCCGCTTACCGGGCTCTCTGAACTCACTGCTCCTCTACATGGGTCTTTATGGAGAGTGGAAGAAAGTGTTTAAATTCCTCTATCTGAATTACTTCTCTGAGATTCTCATAGCTGAGCTGTACCTTAAGAGCCCTCAGCCACTGGTCAAAAGCCAGCTGCTTACTTCTTTCAAACTCCAGATAAGTTTGATTAGTTTGCGTCTTGAAGGTTCTAAACTTTTGGCGATAGGCTTCGGGTCAGGTCATTTGCACCGAGGATAGCATTTTTAGTCAGTTCATAATTTGATGAACTCTCATCTGATAACAGGGAATAAACCACATGGGCTTTTGCAGTTAGCTTGTTTTGTAGTAAAAGAGACCAGTTCTCAGATGACCATTTTAGCTGCCTTGCCAGTTTTTCAAAGGACACAAAAAAAATTTCTGCATCCTCCTCATTGAATTTTGGAATTATTTGAGCTAGTTTTAACAATTTTGTACCCAGCCCTGAATTACGCTCCTCCATATTGGCCATACTTTCACTGTGGTTACTCTGTCGCCCTTAGATAACTCAAGCCGCTTCAGCTCTCTTTCTTTGCTTTCTTTCTGGAATATTCTTTCTCTCTCACTCTTGTCCCTTTGCCTGTCTTTCATTTTCTTCGCGTTCCTTCTGGAAGGCTCTCTCTTTCTCCCTCTCCTGTCTCTCTCTTTCTCTTTCCCTGTCTTCTAATTCAAGTTTCCTTTGTTCCGATTGTATCTTTGATAGCAGTACCCTGTCTGGGTCTGCTTCTAAACCTGTTTCTGCTTCTTCAGATTCAAGGGAAAAATGGTTGGCCACTAGCCTTAGGAGTTCAGACTTCCTAGCCTTGCCACATACAGTGATCCCACACTGCTCAGCCATTTTCCTCAACTCCTCCAAGACAGTGCTTTTAACTTATCCCAAGTTACTTCACCCTGGCTTGGAGAGCTACTAGCTCCAGTTGGAGACATGTTAGTATTCAAGCACACACAACCACAAGAAAACATGTATTGAAATCTTACTTTTTTTCTTGTTGCTTGGGAACAATTTGAACATAGAACATAGAACAGTACAGCACAGTACAGGCCCTTCGGCCCACGATGTTGTGCCGAACCTTTAACCTACTCTAAGATCTAAGTAACTACCTACCCTTCATTCTACTATCATCCATGTACCTATCCAAGAGTCGCTTAAATGCCCCTAATGTATCTGCTTCTACTACCACCGCTGGCAGCGCATTCCACGCACCCACCACTCTCTGTGTAAAGAACCTACCTCTGACATCTCCCCGAAACCTTCCTCCAATCACCTTAAAATTATGCCCCCTGGTGATAGCCCTTTCCACCCTGGGAAAAAGTCTCTGACTATCCACTCTATCTATGCCTCTCATCATCTTGTACCCCTCTATCAAGTCACCTCTCATCCTTCTTCGCTCCAATGAGAAAAGCCCTAGCTCCCTCAATCTTTCTTCGTAGGACATGCCCTCCAGTCCAGGCAGCATCCTGGTAAATCTCCTCTGTATCCTCTCTAAAGCTTCCACATCCTTCCTATAATGAGGAGACCAGAACTGAACACAATATTCCAAGTGTGGTCGAACCAGGGCCTTATAGAGCTGCAGCATAACCTCGCGGCTCTTAAACTCAGTCCCCCTGTTAATGAAAGCCAACACACCATACACCTTCTTAACAACCCTATCAACCTGGGTGGCAACTTTGAGCGATCTATGGACATGGACCCCAAGATCCCTCTGTTCCTCCACACTACCAAGAATCCTGTCTTTAAGCCTGTATTCTGCATTCAAATTCGACCTTCCAAAATGAATCACTTCACACTTTTCCAGGTTGAACTCCATCTGCCACTTCTCAGCCCAGCTCTGCATCCTGTCAATGTCCTGTTGCAACCTACAACAGCCTTCCACACTATCCACAACTCCAGAAACCTTTGTGTCATCGGCAAACTTGCTAACACAGCCTTCCACTTCCTCATCCAAGTCATTTATAAAAATCACAAAGAGCATAGGTCCCAGAACAGATCGTTGTGGAACACCACTGGTCACTGAGCTCCATGCTGAATACTTTCCATCCACTACCACCCTCTGACTTCTATGGGCCAGCCAATTTTGTATCCAGACAGCCAACTTTCCCTGTATCCCATGCCTCCTTACTTTCTGAATGAGCCTACCATGGGGAACCTTATCAAACGCCTTGCTAAAATCCATATACATCACATCCACTGCTCTTCCTTCATCAATGTGTTTTGTCACATCTTCAAAGAATTCAATAAGGCTTGTGAGGCATGACCTGCCCCTCACAAAGCCATGCTGACTGTCTCTAATCAAACCATGCTTTTCCAAGTAATCATAAATCCTGTCTCTCAGAATCCTCTCCAATAATTTGCCCACTACCGACGTAAAACTGACTGGTCTATAATTCCCAGGGTTATCCCTATTCTTTTTCTTGAACAAGGGAACAACATTTGCCACCCTCCAATCATCCGGTACTACTCCAGTGGACAGTGAAGACGCAAAGATCATCGCCAAAGGCGCAGCAATCTCTTCCCTCGCTTCCCGTAATATCCTTGGGTATATCCGGTCTGGCCCCGGGGACTTATCTGTCCTCATATCATTCAAAATTTCCAGCACATCCTCCCTCTTAACCTCAACCTGTTCAAGCATATCAGCCTATTCCACGCTGTCCTCACAAACGACCAGGTTCCTCTCACGAGTGAATACTGAAGCAAAGTATTCATTTAGGACCTCCCCTACCTCCTCCGACTCCAGGCACAAGTTCCCTCCACTATCCCTGATCGGCCCTACCCTCACTCTGGCCATCCTCTTGTTCCTCACATGTGTAGAACGCCTTGGGATTTTCCTTAATCTACCCGCCAAGACTTTTTCATGTCCCCTTCTAGCTCTCCTAAGTCCATTCTTCAGTTCCTTCCTGGCTACCTTGTAACCCTCTAGAGCACTGTCTGATCCTTGCTTCCTCAACCTTAAGTAAGCTTCCTTCTTCCTCTTGACTAGCTGTTCCACATCTCTTGTCATCCAAGGTTCTTTCACCCTACCGTCCCTTCCCTGCCTCATCGGGACAAACCTATCCAGCAGTCGCAGCAAGTGCTCCCTAAACAACCTCCACATTTCTGTCGTGCATTTCCCTGAGAACATCTGTTCCCAATTTATGCTCCCCAGTTCCTGCCTAATAGCATTGTAATTCCCCCTCCCCCAATTAAATATTTTCCCATCCCGTCTGCTCCTGTCCCTCTCCATGACTATAGTAAAGGTCAGGGAGTCGTGATCACTATCACCGAAATGCTCTCCCACCGAGAGATCTGCCACCTGGCCTGGTTCGTTGCCAAGCACCAAGTCCAACATAGTCTCCCCTCTAGTCGGCCTATCTACATATTGAGTCAGGAAACCTTCCTGGACACACCTGACAAAAACTGCTCCATCCAAACTATTTGCACTAAGGAGGTTCCAATCAATAGTAGGGAAGTTGAAGTCACCCATGACAACAACCCTGTTACTTCTGCACCTTTCCAAAATTTGCCTCCCAATCTGTTCCTCCACGTCTCTGCTGCTATTGAGGGGTCGATAGAAAACTCCCAACAAAGTAACTGCTCCTTTCCTGTTTCTGACTTCCACCCATAATGACTCAGTAGACAAACCCTCCTCGACGACCTCCCTTTCTGCAGCTGTGATACTATCCCTGATTAACAATGCCACTCCCCCACCTCTTTTACCTCCCTCCCTATTCCTTTTGAAACTTCTAAACCCTGGAACATCCAACATCCATTCCTGCCCCTGTGATATCCACGTCTCCGTAATGGCCACAACATTGTAGCTCCAAGTACTGATCCACGCTCTAAGTTCATCACCCTTATTCCTGACACTTCTTGCGTTAAAATAAACACACTTCAACCCATCATACTGGCTGCAACTTTGCCCTGTCAACTGTCTAACCTTCCTCACAGACTCTCTGCACTCTGTATCTGCCTGTTCAACAGCTACCCCATCCACTGATCCGTGGCTCCGGTTCCCATCCCCCTGCCAAACTAGTTTAAACCCTCCCGAAGAGCTCTAGCAAACCTCCCGCCCGGGATATTGGTGCCCCTCCAGTTCAAATGCAACCCGTCCTTCTTGTGCAAGTCCCACCTTCCCCACAAGGTATCCCAATGATCCACGTATCTGAATCCCTCCCTCCTACACCAGTTCTGTAGCCACGTGTTCAGCTGCACTCGCTCCCTGTTTCTAGCCTCACTAGCACGTGGCACCGGTAACAATCCTGAGATTACTACTCTGCTTGTCCTGCCTTTCAGCTTCCAACCTACCCTATATTCGCTTTTCAGGTCCTCATCCCTTTTCCTAGCTATGTCATTGGTACTGATATGTACCACGACCTCTGGCTGCTCCCCCTCCCCCTTAAGAATCCTAGAAACACGATCCGAGACATCCCTGACCCTGGCACCCGGGAGGCAACATACCATACGGGAGTCTGGTTCGCAACCACAGAATCTCCTGTCTGTTCCTCTAACCATTGAATCTCCCATCACTATCGCTCTCCTATTCTCCCCCCTTCCCTTCTGAGCCACTGAGCCAGGCTCAGTGCCAGAGACCTGGCCACTGTGGCTTTCCTCTGGTAGGTCGTCCCCTACAATCGTATCCAAAACGGTATACGTTTTTGGCTTCCCATTTCCAATTTCTCTCGTTTGTCTGTGGGTAAAATTCCAGATGCTAGCACCCAAATTTCTGTTATGGCCAGGTGAGAAAGAGGTCTTAGGGTTCCCTTTTAGCCTTTGTCTGGTCTTACTGTAACAGGGTTTTATTTTTAAACACACTATTTTTTTAAACTCCCCTTTGGTGAATCCATGTTCACCGCTTTCCAATTATAAGGCAAAGAAACCAGCACAAACAGGCTTTCTTAGCTTTAAAGAAGAAAAGTTGAAATTTAGTAAACTTAAAACTTAAACTTTAATTTGGTTAATGCCTATGGATACATGCCGCACCCCACACTAGCATGCATATGTGATACACACATGCAAATAGAGACAGAAAAGAGCAGAAGAAAAATAAAGTGGAAAGGTTTGAGGTAATATCTGGAGAGTTGTTTTTAAGGTTCTTCGAGCTCACTGTAGAGTCCTTGATTGTAGGTAGATCTTTCTTTTCATTGGGGCCCAGTATTCTTCTTAAACCTTGTTCGCTGTAGGAGACTTTTCTCTCTTGGGGTTCATGTATCTTCAGTGGATTTAGAGGCTTATGATAAAGAGATGGGAGCAGACAGGAGAGATCTTCTCAGTTCAGGAGCAAACAGCTTTTTGCCTAAACTGTTTGTACAAATTCAAAAAACACAGGTTAGTCATATGACTAGCTGTTTGACCATGTCTGTTTGTGTATTCGGCCATCTTAGCAGTCAACCTGGAATGTGAGCTTCCCCACCTTCAATGTCTGGTGATCAAAAGTACATTGTGAGTTGAATGTCAGGGAATGGCTGCTTTGTCCTTCCAAACACTGCCTGTTAATATGCAAATCTCTTTTCCAGCCACGGCTGATCTGTTCAATAAGTCCTTTCTTAACTTCAGTAACAGTTTAAAATCATGTTCATGACAAAATTAATGTGCCTCGTTCTTGGCAGGTGGGGGCCTAGCATGACAAGAGGTTTACGAAGGGTAGAACATGAGAGACTGGGCAGGAGTGTGATGGAATAGTCAAGTCTAGGGTAGCAAAGGCATGGAAGAGGGTTTCAGCAGCAGATGAATTGAGGCAGGAGTGGAGTCACACAGAGTATACCTGTGAACTTTAACTTTTTTGTGCATTTGTTTGTAAAATGGTGAGACAAAGAGCAGAATGCGCAAGTGTGGACATCAGATTTCAATACTATTAACATGTGGAGATACTAGAAAGACAGAGATTGCTTTCCTTGGAGCAGAGAACGTTAAGGGGAGTTTTAATAGAGGTGCTGAAAATTATGAAGGTTATTGACAGAGTAGATCGGGAAAAACTGTTTCCACTGGCAGTAGGGTCTGTAACCAGAGGATGCAAATAATTGGCACAAGAACCAGAGAGAAATGAATTGTTACGATCTGGAATTCACTGCCTGAAAGGGTGGTGGTAGCAGATTCAGTAGTAACTTTCAAAAGGGAATCAGATAAATACTTGAAAAGGAAAATATTACATGGCTATGGGGAAAGATCAGGGGAGTAGGACTAATTGGATAGCTCTTTCATAGAGCCAGCACAGGGCACAGTGGGCCCAATGGCTTCCTGTGCCATTAGATTCTATCTCTGTAAAACAACCGAGCAGCATTGATATTATATGGTATGTAGCATTCTACTTGGCAGCCAGCACTTAATCCTGATGATTAATTCCCATTTGCACACCTCCCTTTGATCATTTTTATTGTCTGTGAAAGGCGAAGGAACCTGTCATGTATTTACTTGCCAAAGGGAATTGATATAATAAAAACTATCCCCTTAATCCGTTGGTTCAGCTTCAGGACAGGCCAGTTGCTTGTAGCAAAAGCTCAGAGTTTGGAAGTAATTTACAGCCATATTTTTTTCTCTTGTTATTACGACAGATGACAACACTGAGCTGACACTGAGGAGGCACGATTTACTGCTGAGTCCCCAGTGAGTCACTGACCCAGATAAATCAGGCTCGGCAAAAATGCTTCATTTTATGGGTGAGATACTCCACTGAAAAGTATTACATTTCCTCAAACGCCAGCCAACTGCATCAATAGTACACCAAAAGAGATCTGAGCTCCTGGGATATTGGATTCATAATAAAAAGAGAGATTTATGTATATTGTATTTTGATAGAGAAGGATGGTAAATGAAATTCTGAATCCTTATCTCTTCTCAACAGCGCAGCAACTTTATCCAGTAATTTACTGAACCATGCAAAGTCTGAATGTCCCAGGCTCAACCCCCAGTCTGTGCCGAGTTAACTGATTTCATCAGAAAAAAAAAAGACTTGTATTTCAACAACAACTTGCCTTTATATAATGCCTTTAACATATTTAACATCCCAAGGTACTTCATAAGGACATATTAGGACAGGTGACCAAAAGCTTGATCAAAGATATAGGTTTTAAGGAGCATCTTAAAGGAGGGGAGAGTGGTAGAGAGGTAAAGAGATTTAGGGATTTTAGAGCCTAGGCAGTTGGTGGAGCAAAGGAAATTGGGGATGCACAGGAGGAATTGGAGGAACATAAATATCTTGGAGTGTTGTGGGCTGAAGGAGATTACAGAGACAAGGAGGCAGGAGGCCATGGAGGGATTTGAAAACAAGGATGAGAATTTTAAATCCAAGGCATTATGGACTGGGAGCCAATGTGGGTCAATGAGCACAGGGATGATGGGTGAACGGCACTTGGCAGTTTTGGATGAGCTCATTTGCAGAGGGCAGTAGGTGCGAGGCCTGCCAGGGGAGCATTGAGAGGTAAAATAGGCATGACTGAGGGTTTCAACAACAGATAAACCGGGGAAGGGGCGGAGATGGGTGATGTTACGGACGTAGTATTAGGCAGTTTTAGTGATAGAGAGGATATCGAGTCGAAAGCTCAGCTCAGGGTCAAATGGGATGTCAAGGTTGTGAATGGTCTGGTTCAGCCTCAGACAGTTGCCAGGGAGATGAGTGGAGTCAGTGGCTAGGGGACGGAGTTCGTGACTGGGACTGAAGAGAATGGCTTCGGTCATCCCAATATTTATTTGGAGGAAATTTCTGTTCATGCAATACTGGATGTCGGGCAAGTGGCATGACAAATTTGAAGCAATGGCGGGGTCGAGTGAGGTGGTGGTGAGGTAGAGCTGGGTGTTGTCAACATACATATGGAACTTGATGCATTTTTGCATGATGTCGCTGAAGTGTAGCAGGTTGATGAGAAAATGGAGCGGTCTACGCATAGATCCTTGGGGGACTCTGAAGTAATGGTGTGGGAGCAGGAAGAGAAGCCTCTGCAGGTGACTCTCTGGCTATTGCCGGATACATAAGACACAGCTAGATGGTAGAGGAGGGATCTTGGAGAAGGATGGTGTGGTCAGATGCGTCAAAGGCTGCAGACAGTTTGAGAACGATCACACAGGATGTCATTTGTGACTTTGATTTGTGCTGTTTCAGTGTTGCAGCAGGGGCAGAAACCTGATTGCGGAGTTGAAGGAATAATGGGCATGGATTTGGGAGGCAACAGCATGTTCAAGGATTTTGGAGCTAAAGAGAGGTTGGAGATGGGGTGGTAGGTTGCAAAGATCTAGGATGGGTGTTTTGAAGAAGGTTTGATAATGACAAATTTGAAGGGGAGGGGGAGAGTACCTGAATAGAGAGAACTGTTTACAATATCAACTATCATGGGGGACAGGGAGGGAAGTTAGATAGTCAGCAGTTAGTGGGAAAAGGATCAGGGGAGCAGGAGGTGAGTCTCATGTGTTACATTTTAGGTAGCCTGGCGGTGAAGCATAGCACTGGAGCCAATCTTTACACACTTTATAAGTTTTTATTTACACATTACAAACATGCACCTCCAAATCCAACCAACGCAGTTTCAGTCCGTTCCTATATATATAGAAGCACAAGTGAATACAATTACACACCCATTTAATATAGTTATCAAGTTGGATAAGATGAGCTCAGAGAGGGCATGAGGGGAGATAGGAGAGAAACTGGAAAAAGATGCAAGTTCAGGGCTAGAGTGAGGGGAACCTTAGAGGAAGTTTGGTTCGATGGGTGAGGGGAAGGGAGAGAAGCAGCAAAGGCATTTGAACGGATGGCCTCAATCTTAGTGACGAAGAAGTGCATGAGCTCCTTGCACTTGTTGGAGGTGAGGGTGGAGGAGACAGGGGAGAGGGGTTCAAGAAGAGGTATTATAGACGGTTTGGGATGTCCTGAGGTAATGAAAAGTGCTAAATATATTGTATTCTGATTGAGAAGAAAGACTTATGCATGTTGTAATTTGATACAGAAGGATGGTAAATGAAATTCTGAATCCTGATCTCTCCTTCACAGCTTCGCAAATTTATCCAGTGATTTACTGAACCATGAAAAGTATTAACATCCCAGCTTCCATTCCCCGTCTGTGCCAAGTTACCTGATGCAACGTCTTTCATAACCTCAGGATGTCCCAAAGCGCTCTACAGCCAATTAAATACTTTTTGGAAGTGTAGTCACTGTCGTAATGCAGGAAATTTGGCAACCTATTTGTGCACAACACGGTCACAGAATCAGCATTGTGACGATGATCAGATAATCTGTTTTAGGATTTAGTTGAGCTTTAAAAATTGGCCAAGTCACAGTTGCGAACTCCCCCGCTCTTCTTCAAAATCGTGATTTGGACCTATTCCGTCCACCTGAGAGGGCAGATGAGGCCTCCGTTTAACGTTTAATCTGTAAGACAACACCTTTGCAGTGAACACTCATTACTCCACTGAAGTCAGCCTAGATTATGTGCTCAAGTCCCTGGAGTGAGGCTCAAACCCTCAACCTTCTGATTCAGAGACACTACAACTCTCTGAGATCCTTTAATATGGCCTCGGGCATCTACCACTTCCTTTGCCCCACCATTGCCAGTCATTCCTTTAGCCGTCTAGGCCCTACGCATGGAATTCCAGTTGACAAACCTCTTTGTCTCTCTATCTCCTTTAAAAAGCTGCTTAAAAACTACCACTTTAAGTATGCATTTGGTCACCTGTCCTGAAGTCTCCTTCTTTGGCTCAGTGTCAATTTTTGTCTGATTGCACTCCTGTAAAATGTCTTGGGTGATTTTGCTACGTTAAAGAGCTATATAAATACAAATTGTTTGTTATTGCTGTACTCTATCATAACTCATTAATTTTATCAACAGCATTCAAATTTGGATTTCTGTTTCCTGAGTTTCTTTCTCCTACTCCCTCCATACTTCCTTCTCTCCCTTCCTTTCCTGCATATGCCAACTTGCACTTCAGTACAGTTTCACAAGCTCCAGCAACCCTCTGTTACCTGGTCCTCGTTTTATATATGTGAGCCTCCCTAGAGGAACATCAGCAAGCCATTCAAGCACTGCAGCCTTTGCAGGCTGAGACTGATCCTGCTCTGGGTGTAGGGGAAGTGAGTTAGCATTCGGACAGTGTTGTTACCAGACTCGGTGGGAGTTATGTGTAGTTTTTTTGTATTTTTGCAATGGGCAATTGGAGAACTGGAATTTTTCTCAACCAGGACCCCATTCTGACCCTCAGTGCTCCCAACTCTGAGAAAGAAGCTCTGATCGATTGCGTTCATTAGGTGGCAGTGTCTTCACAATAATGCTTTTGGATCACACATCAGCCACTTAAACCCCTTTCATACTGAAACACAGGCAACTCTGACTTACACTGGAATTTCAGTCCTGAATTGTGAGTAATGCCACTAGTGGGTAACCCAGAAGCAAACTGTTGTGGGTTCTGCAGATTTCTCTTTATGGTTAGTGTGCCGTGATCTTGAATAGTACAGGCACGCTATAGGTTGGTTATCCAGGCTGGTTCAGGTGTCAGCTGTGGCACGGTAGTATCATTCTCAGCTCTGATTTAGAAGGTTGAGGGTTCAAAATACCACTTAGGGAGTGCTGCACTGTTGGAGGTGCTGTTTCTCAGATGAGATGTTAAACCGACACCCTGTATGCCCACTCAGATGCACATAAAAGGTCCCATGTCACTACTTCAAAGAAGAGCAGGGGAGTTCTCCCCTGCGTCCTGGCCATTACTTGTACCTCAAGCAACATCACTAAAAAAACAGTTTATCTGGTCCTTATCACATTGCTGCTTGTGGGATCTTGCTGCCCAAAGATTGGCTGCCACATTTCCTACATTATAACAGTCACTTCACTTCAAAAGTCATTCATTGGCTGTGAAGTGCTTTGGGATGTCCTGAGGTTATATAAATGCAAGCTTTGCTTCCTTTCTCTCATTTGTTGAAATGAAGCGATGTACTACATATTTTATTCACGAGAGAGTTAAAGGCTATATTATTATTTTTTTATAAAGAGGTTTGGTCACAATTTCTTTTAATCATGTACTCAGGATACCTAAACTTTAATAAGGTGTCATAGTCATAGAGATACAGCACTGAAACAGGCCCTTCGGCCCACGCCGACCATCAACCACCCATTTATACTAATCCTACATTAATCCCATTTTTTCCCTCTCACATCTTCCCTCAATTCTCCTACCACCTACCTACCTCTCACATCTTCCCTCAATTCTCCTACCACCTACCTACACTAGGGGCAATTTTTTACAATGACCAATTTACCTGCAAGTCTTTGGCACATGGAAGGAAACTGGAGCACCCAGAGGAAACCCACACAGTCACAGGGAGAACTTGCAAACTCCGCACAGGCAGTACCCAGAACTGAACCTGTGTCGCTAGAGCTGTGAGGCAGTGGTGCTAACCACTGCGCCACTGTGCCGCCCCAAAGGAATGTAAGAATTTATTGATGGAGGGAAACTAAATTTTCAATAGATTTTTTTTTTGATACATAACATCACAAATTTCCAGAAAGATCTGTATCAAGTCAGCTGGGAGACAACTGTTATATATTATACAGACTGCATAGAATCTATAGCACAGTCATAGGCTATAAGGCTCAACTGGTCTATGCTAGTGTTTATTCCCCATGTGAGCCTCCTCCGACCCCTCTTCATTTCACCCTATCAACAAATCCTTCTATTCCTTTCTCCCTCACGTACTTAGCTAGCTTCTCCTAAAATGCATCCATGTTATTCACCTCAGCTACTCCTTGTGGTCATGACTTCCACATTCTAACTACTCTCTGGGTAAGGAAGTTTCTCTTGAATTCCCTATTGGATTGAATGTTGGTTATTTATCATTCTTACACTGGAGAAGGAAAAAAGTTCAGCCATGGACACTATTCCTGATTGATATCCTGAGATTTCTGTTGGAACATGCCTTTATAAGAACATCACAAGATAATTACTGACTGGATGGCCATTCAGCATATCATACTTCTTTCAGTCAAAAGGCCCACTAAATTCTACAATTAAAGTTGTTGGTTCCAGAGTTTTTTGCCTCCAATATCCTATGTGGGAGCCCATTTCATGTATGGATCAGTCATTGTGTGTGAAAAAGAATTTTCTGAAACTAGTCCTAAATTTTCTTTTTACCAGTTTGAACCTGTGACCCCTTGTTCTACTCTTGCAAGTCCCATTGACCCATTACCTCTGTGCTTGCTGACCTACATTAGCTCCAGTTCCTCCTATGCCCGATTTTAAAATCAAGTCCCTTCATGGCCTCACCCCTTCCTATCTCTGCAACATTCTCCTGCCCTAAACCCCTCCCCCCCCAGAATCAGGTCAGAGGCTGGGTATTCTGAGGTGAGTAATTCACCTCCTAATTCCCCAAAGCCTGCCCACCATCTACAAGGCACAAGTCAGGAGTGTGATGGAATATGCTCCACTTGCTTGGATGAGTGCAGCTCCAGCAGCACTCAAGAAGCCCAACATCATCCAGGTCAAAGAAGCCCACTTGATTGGTATTGCACCTTAAATATTCACTGCTTCCCAACTTTGGCTACAGTGTGTACCAGCTACAAGATGCATTGCAGCATCTCACAAAGGTTCCTTCAACAATACCTTCCAAACCCGTGACCTCTACCACCTAGAAGGATAAGGGAACAAGCGCATAGGAACACCACCACTTGCAAGCTCCCCTACAAGTCACACACTATCCCTATTTGGAAATATATCCGTTACTTCTCTGCCACTGGGTCAAAATCCTGGAACTCCCCACCTAACAGCACTGTGGGTGTACCTAACCACATGGATTGCAACCGCTCAAGAAGGCGGTTCACCAACACCTTCCCAAGGGAAATTAGGGATGGGCAATAAATTCTGGCCTTGCCAGTGATGCTCACATCCCATGAACAAATAAAAAAAAGTGTCTGTGCTTCTCCAATTCTGGCCTT
This sequence comes from Heterodontus francisci, assembly GCF_036365525.1. NCBI lineage: Eukaryota > Metazoa > Chordata > Chondrichthyes > Heterodontiformes > Heterodontidae > Heterodontus > Heterodontus francisci. The sequence goes on from NC_090377.1 coordinate 122,697,984, forward strand.
TTGTGCATCCCCAATTATAATCATGCCACATTGGCAGCTGTGCTTTCAGCTGCCTACGCCCTAAGCTCTGGAATTCCCTCCCTACACCTCTCCACCTCTCCTCCTTCATAACACTCCTTAAAACCTATCTCTTTGACCAAGTTTTTGATTACCGGTCCTAAAATCTCCCGAGGTGGCTCGGTGTCAAATTTTGTTTGAGAACACTCCAGTGAAGCGCCATGGGATGTTTTACTATGTTAAAGGCACAATAGGAAGACAAGTTGTTGTTGTAGTTTAATATAGATTTCTGTATTAGTCTTTCCACATCGCTCACGAGTGTTTTTTGGTAAAGATCATCAGCAAGATGAATTTCACCCTGACGTGCATAAATGTGACATTTTGGCTTATCCATTATGATCAGCGGTGCAGTTAAGTCTTAACTTTTCATTAATTACAGGTCAGTCTGCTGAAGTCATTTCAGATGCTCAAGAATGTCAGGCTGTGGATCAAATAAGACAAAAGAAAAGTTAAAATCCTCTGAGGAGCAATTTCAGCTAAATGCAATTTACTTCTTCACAGAACCCCCCTTGCCTTAGAGAAATGAAAGGTAATTATGAACCTTGATAACTCTTTAGACTGACAATGAAGTACTCCTATTTCTTTTGTTCTTGACTATGATTTATAGGTTACTCATTCCCAGCAGCTGAAGTTTTGTTGCTTTTATTCTTGGGGGATTTTCAACGGGGACAGGGGGAAATGTGCTGGGAAGTTTTGTCCTGATTTCCCCTCTAAAGCTGTGACCTTTGCCCCTGTGCCTGTCTCAAACCATTGAAATCCAGTAGAATAATAACTGGACTTTTCTCCATGGCACTGAGTACCCATTTCCTGCCATGCAAAATTCGCAGTACAGTCTATGCTTTTTATTATAATATGTGAAATTGTGGCAATTTTGTTTACACATTTCAATCTTCTGTTAACTGTCTCAGGAGGGCTTGGAATGGTGCAGTTTGGTGACGTGTTCCGTCTGACTGCAATTGATCAGATGCAGGTCTAAGCATGCCTTTCTGCTCAGGAGGGAAAATTCTTGGTTTTGCAGAATGTATAGGGTTTCTATAATTTGTCTCCCTCTACATTGGAGAGTTGCTTGAAGCTTACCCTTCACTTTCAGTTGGGTCCTGCCTGGATTTCTTCTAATCCAAGGCTTCTCTTCAGCCTGTAGAATGGCTCTGTTTTGTCTTCGGACTTCCGCCTGTCGTACGATCTGAATTGCCTTCTCGCATGTAAGGTCATCTTTCAACTGTAAGAGATCGGGAAAAGACTCTTCAGCTCTTCCGACAACTATTCAGATCTGCCTTTAATTCTCCATAGTCACATCCCTCAGCCAAACTGTACAGATCATTTATAAAAGAATCTACAGATTAGCCTATCTTCAGGATTTGCTTGTTAAATTTTGCTCACTCCAGAATTTTGTTACTGTGTAAATTGAAATATTTGTCGAAGGCTGGTAACATCCTCAAATTTATCAGATGCCTCGTTTATGCTTCACAATTGCATCATCTGCATATGCACCTGTAGAGTATAAGAGGGTATTAACTTGTTCTGCTTCTGATTTAGAATGAAACAGGGAAGCAATCCTAAATTGGAGGAATCTATTTCTCCATAAAGTCCAACTTTGTTCCTGATTGGGTCCTTCCTGATTGTGGAAGCTTTCAGGCATTCTAAATTTTGAATACATTCTGTTTTCTTGGCTTTGTTAGGATTTTTTAGGGTGTTTCCCTTTCTTTTTAAAATGTATTGGCTTTAATGGAGGTGTTAATGCTCTTTCTAGGGGTTTCCCACACTTTCCGGGAATTCCTGTGCTCTCTCTCTGCGGTCTGGCTGAGTAATGGCTGCCGACTCCACCCGACTCCCAACTCGCCTTTTCGCTCAAGATCAACCTCGCTCCCCAATTTTTTCACACAGTGCGCTGTTGTCCACAATGGCCCCTTTTTAAAAATCTCTCACCCAATCCTGAAACGTCACCCGGCACTGTGAGTGGGAATCCGATTGCTGGACCTGGTGTTTCGTGGCAGACCATCGCGCTGCTGTTGCACAGTCTGAATGCCTGTACAGCTGCAGTTCTGGAGCTCTTTGCAGTCCCCTGATGAGATCTGCTGTTCTCTTGGCACTGCTTCATGAGGTAAGGTGTTCTCCATACTTTCTGGTCGTTCTAACCGGTGCCACCATATTGTGTGTTGTTGTAGCAGGAGTAGCGTAGTTAGGGCATTCTTGATAAGGTCTCGGAGTCTGGATAAGGTCAACTAATAACTCTTATATTATTTACACATACCCCACTCCTGCGCCGTGGCAGTCACCCGAGCCATTTTCCGCTTCGTCTGGGGATCTAAAATGGACCGAGTCCGGAGGGACACGATGTTCAAATCTCTGGACATGGGCGGGAAAAATGTACCTAACGTGGCCCTCATCCTGATGACCACCTTCGTGTGCGGCTGCATCAAGCTATGTGTAGATCCCCAGTACGCAAACTCCAAGTGTCACTACGTGCTGAGGTTCTATCTGTCCCCGGTGTTGCGAAGGATGGGCCTGGTCACATTGCCGCGGAACGCACCATGCAGTTGGGCGGCGCCGTACCACCTATCCTTCGTGGAGCAGTTTCTGCGGAAAAACACCTTTGACCACCAATCCATCAGGCAGTGGTTTGCACGGAATGTCCTCAAGGCCCTACGGGAAAAGGAAACGGTGGATCCTGTCGGATGGTTCCCCGAGCAGACCGTCAAAGTCATTTGGCGGAATGCCTCATCACCAGAACTTTCAAGCAAGCACCAAGACGTAGCTTGGCTGGTGGTGAGAAGGGCCCTCCCCGTCAGATCCTTCATGCACACCCGAAGTCTCGCCCCCTCCGCACAGTGCCCCCGCGTTGGCTGTGGTGGGGAAGAGACGGTCGCCCACCTCCTCCTGCAAAGCAGGTGTGGAAAGAGATGCAGTGGTTTTTGTCAAGGTTCATCCCAAGCAGCTCTGTAACACAGGAGTCTGTGCTCTACGGGCTGTTCCCAGGGACGCACACCGAGACAATCATCAACTGCTGCTGGAGGACTATCAATTCGGTGAAAGACGCCCTTTGGTTTGCCCGAAACCTGCTGGTCTTCCAGCGCAAAGAGTTGTCCACCACCGAATGTTGCAGACTGGCACATTCCAAGGTCCAGGACTACGTGCTGAGGGACGCACTAAAGCTTGGGGCAGCCGCAGCAAAGGCTCAATGGGGAAAGACCACAGTGTAAGGTTCCCCCACCAAGCTGGACTGAGGGGCTGGAACCACGGGAAGCCCCTCGAACTGTATCGTTAATATTCTCAATTGCTGTAAATGTAAAACTGTAATTGACATGACAATTGTGAAACGGAAGGGTTGGGAAGAAACTCATGACATTATTGAAAGAAACTGATCTCTTTTGCAATGTTTGTATTTTTTCGTGCTGTTTGGAAACTGTTTGGCAATGTAATTTTTACAGAGTTTTATGAATAAAGTATATTTTGGAAAAAAAAAATATTATTTACACATCCCAAGCAGCTCTGTAACACAGGAGTCTGTGCTCTTCGTGCTGTTCCCAGGGACGCACACCAAGACAAACATCAACTGCTGCTGGAGGACTATCAATTCGGTGAAAGACGCCCTTTGGTTTGCCCGAAACCTGCTGGTCTTCCAGCGCAAAGAGTTTTCCACCACCGAATGTTGCAGACTGGCACATTCCAAGGTCCAGGACTACGTGCTGAGGGACGCACTAAAGCTTGGGGCAGCCGCAGCAAAGGCTCAATGGGGAAAGACCACAGTGTAAGGTCCCCCCACCAAGCTGAACTGAGGATCCATGGGAAACCCCTCGAACTGTATCGGGAAAATTCTGTGTGCTGTAAATGTAAAAATGTAATTGGCATGACAATGAAATGGAAGGGTTGTGAGGCAACTCAAAATTGTATGGAAGGAAACTGATCACCTTTGCACTGTTTGTATTTTTTGACTTGATGCTGTTTTAAACTGTTTGGAAATGTATTTTTCACAGATTTTTATGAATAAAGTATATTTTGGAAATTTAAAAAAAAAATTATTTACACATCATTATCTACACTCTGCTCAAACCTCTCTAGCTAGCATCCTTCGTGCTGCTACTCTCATCTTCCAAAGCCCATTACCATGTGACTGTAACATCATCATCGCTACAGTGTGAGGAGTTCCTCTCACTGTTTCCGACATTAATTGTTTCAGGTCCTTAGACTACAGTGAGTACAGACCAATATTTAATTACCTAATCAATATGACCAAAAAAATGGGCTTAGAAATGGGGCTGATTTTGACTTTCTGCGGTAACGTAAAGCGGCTTATGACGATTAGACAGCCTGTTTTACAACTCTCCTGCTTTAGTTCCAAAGTTAAAATCTACGCCATTGAGTTCTTGTTAGAAGCATTTTTGAAGCTGTGAAGTACTGAGTGGCTTCGGGCTCAGAACTTTGACCTGTTTCTAATTTGCCTATGTGAGCTGGATTCTGTAACTCAATGCAAAATGGTCAAATCTGCAGCTGATACCAAACTAGAAGGGACTTGAAGCTGGCAACTCAAAAATTGAAGGATGATTTGGACAAGACCTGAAACAGCAAATCAAATGAGGTAAAAAAAGGGGAAAATATTTCACATGGAACGAAAGAAAATGGAAAGAATTGAATTTACCTGCATTTCTATGGCACCTTTCACACCCTCAGTATATCTCAAAGCACTTTAAAGTCAATTATGTAGTTCTGAAGTGTAGTCATTGTCAGCAACATAGGAGCAGAAGTAGGTCATTCAGCACATCGAGCCTGCTCCGCCATTCAGTACGATCATGGCTGATCATCCACTTCAATTCCTTTTTCCCACACCAGCCTCATATCCCTTTATGCCATTTATATTTAGAAATCTGTCAATCTCTACTTTAAACATTTTCAGTGACTGAGCTTCCATGGCCCTCTGGGGTAGAGATTTCCAAAGATTCACAACCCTCTTAGTTAAGAAATTTCTCCTCATCTTGGTCCGAGTGGCTTCCCCCTTATTTTGAAATTGTGTCCTCTGGTTCTAGACTCCCCAACCAGGGGAAACATCTTAGCTGCATCTACCAAGTATTTTGTAAGTTTCAATGAGATCACCTCTCATTCTTCGAAACTCCAGAGAATACAGGCCCAGTTTCCCCAGTCTCTCTTCATAGGACAGTCCTGCCATCCGGGAACAAGTCTGGTGAACCTTCATTGTACTCCCTCTATGGCAATAATATCCTTCCTAAAATAAGGGGACCAAATCTGCACACAGTACTCCAGGTGCGGCCTAACCAAGGTTCTATACAATTGAAGCAAGACTTCACTACTTCTGTACTCAAATCCTCTTGCGATAAAGGCCAACATACCATTAGCCTTCCTGATTGCTGGCTGCACCTGCATGTTAACTTTCAGAGACTTATGGACAAGGACACCCGGGTCTCTATGTACATCTACACTTTCTAATCTCTTACCATTTAAGAAATACTCTGCACATTTGTTCCTCCGACCTGTTGTAATATAAAAAACACACCAGCCAATTTGTGCACAGCAAACTCCCACAAACAGCAATGAGATAAATAACCAAATAATTGGGGAGAACTTAGTTTCCAGAGAGCCTCTGAAAGTTCAAAAATAACATCCATTATGCCCACATGCACTTCCGACATGAAATGCACTGGACACCATATTTGTAAAGGGATTTGCACGCACATGCCAAATGACTGCCGAAACCATGCAGAGTAGACAAATCATGATGTTCATCTGTGTGCAACGCTGACTTGACACCAGCACAGGGACTGGATCCCATGTAAAACCCCTTGGGTTGTATGCACCAGAGAATGTTTGACATGAAACATTGTAAATGTAACCTGTAATCGCAAGTGTAGTTGAGGCACCTCATGTACTGATTTGAAAGAAACTGATCTTTATTGCACTTCATGTAATGTCAAATTTAAAATGTTCTGTATTTTTTTTTACCGATTTTATGTCATTTGGTAGAACGCCTCATCACCAGAATTTTCAAACAAGCACCAAGACATAGCTTGGCTGATGGTGAGAAAGGACCTCCCTGTCAGATCCTTCTTGCATGCCCGGAGTCTCACCCCCTCTGCACTCTGCCCTCGAGGTGGCTGTGGTGGGGAAGAGACTGTTGCCCAACTCCTTCTGGAATGTGTCTTCGCAAAGCAGGTGTGGAAAGAGATGCAGTGGTTTTTGTCGAGGTTCATCCCAAGCAGCTCTGTAACACAGCAGTCTGTGCTCTACGGGCTGTTCCCAGGGACACACACCGAGATAAACATCAACTGCTGCTGGAGGACCATCAATTCGGTAAAAGACGCTCTTTGGTCTGCCAGAAACTTACTGGTCTTCCAGCGTAGACTTGTCCAGAGTCGAGTGTTACAGACTGGCACATTCTAAGGCTACGTGCTGAGGGACGCACTAAAGCTTGGGGCAGCCACTGCAAAGGCTCAATGGGGAATGACCACTGTGTAAGGTCCTCCCGCCATAGTGAACTGAGGGGCTGGACCCATGGGAAACCCCTCGGGCTGTATACACCAAATATGGGTTGGCTGTAAAATGTACATGGCATACAAAATGGGATGGAAGGGTTGTGAGGCAACTCACTCCTGTATTGAAGAAAACTGATTTCCTTTGCACTTTTAGAAATGTCATCTTGGTGCTGTTTTGAACTGGTTTGTAATGTATTTTTGTTACAGATTTTTATGAATAAAGTATATTTTTGGAAAAAAAGATAAAATTAGATAACATCAAAATTAGTTATATGGGATAAAGATTATAAACTTTATAGGAATAAGGATAGGGATTGTGAAATTTACAAGTGCAGAGGCTTAAAACTCCATATATCGTTTCAGTGGTTTGACAACTCTTGCTGGGGAATCTGCATCTCAGCTGTTGCTATTTTTTCTGAAGTTTCTCCCTCTCTGCATTCAGTTTCTGTTGCTCTGCCTTCAACCTGCTAATATACTCTGTTGCTTTTCTCAGGATGCCCACTTTTTGAGGCCTTGTTACTCTTGGAAAGTTCCGGCACCTCATCTTGAAGAGCCAACAGAAAATGCTCCACCTCATTCTTCCTCAGCCTCTTCATGACATTGCGTGTCCTTCGCCTCTCCTCATCATCTGTGTGTGAAGGTCTGGGGATTCAAGGTCGAGGATTTGTTCGGGAAAGAGTACTTGGTCTCATGGAGGTACCTGTCCGTTCTGGCTCGTTGTGGTGCTGGTGGTTCTCTAGAGAGCAGAAGTGAAGGCGCAGCATAGGATTGCTGAATTTCCAGACTGCACCGTTTGATGCTGGCCAGAGTCTGAAAGCGGGTTCCGGTCCTTGGAGATTTTCCCTCACTGCCAGCCTTTGCTTCTCAATGGTTACAACGGCAATCCCTTTTCTGAATCACTGGAGCGTGAAGAAACACTGCCTTTTGACAAAGAGTTTTCACCATCCAAATTTGGATCTTCATTCTCCTGGTGTGGCATCTCTGAGAAGAGGCTGATACTGTCCAAACCAGAACCACTGAGATCCTGCAAGAACTGTGACTCAATCTCAGATATCAAGGGGCTGGACACAGGGAGATGCAGTATGGCATCACCTTTGGAGTCTCCTGTGGCCTCAAACCTGTCTGGGTACATTTGTTGCAAAACCTGGACTGACTCAATATGGTTGTATCTTTGATTTCCAACAACCCCAGTACATATCCTGCAAGATTCGAACTGGTAGGATATTTGCACTAGCTCTGGTGTCAATCTTGACCCTGAGTGTGTGGTTTCCAGCTTTCTTTGGGCACATGATGTTAATGGTAGCAAAAGCTTCCAGTTGTTTGGCTTTATCAACAACAATGTGTCAGGTTCACAATGTGAGAAGCCTGTTCGTCTTCTGGCTGAGAATTGCTCCACTCTGAGTCTTGCTTCAGGTCTGTTTCGTTGTGGACTTCGTGTATTGGCTTGCATAGGCGGGCCCAGTGTCCTTTTGCACCGCACGCCTTGCACAGATCTTGAAATGCAGGACAACTTTGCGGTGATTGGGACAAACCACACTTACCACGCAGCTTGCTTGCTTTTTGCGATCTGGTTATTGTGCCAATACTGTTGGCTGCAACTACTGCTTGCTGATGCTGTTGTCCAGCTACAATGCCTTCATATTTCCTGCCATCTTCTAGCAGCGCATCAATGCTGTGACCTTTCTTTTTCCCCAAGAGGTCTTTCTGAAACGCTTCAATGGCTGTTGAGACAATCACCAGTTCCATTAATCACTCCGACAGCTCAGTTACTGAAAAATCGCAATTGTTGCCCTTACTATGGCATCTACTGATGAACTGATCTATTGATTCCTGTGACTGTTGCCTGTAGGACATCAATTTCAGGGGGTGAATTCTGAAATTCACTCTTATTTGGAGTTGATCTTCTAGAACTTTCCATATCTTTGTGGGATCTTTCTGGTCCTCTTCAGATAAGCCAGAGTTACTGATTCTGTATAATCCCTTATTTCCAACTGCTATTAGTATTTTTACAGCCTGCTTCTCTCATTATACAATCACTTGTTCTGTGAAACATAACTGCATTCTTTGTTTAAAAAGTTTCAACTCGGATAGGATATCAATGGCCTTCCAGTTCATGCTGGGAAATTTGGTATCACCTTTCTGCTGTTCCTTTGCTTTCTGCTCTATATTTAACTTTGTTCTTTTCACTCTGCACTGTTTCCCCTTTAAGAAATTCTCTGTTATTTAGACTAGCTGCTTGGAATGGAGAGGAGCAAGTGTTTGGCAGTGTTCTCTTAAGTGCTTGCAGTACTTAAGCCTGTCTGTTTACAGAGCTGTTCAATAGGCAATTCAATTGCTTTTTTTAGAGTTTGTTTATGTTCTTCACGCTCGAGTGGTTTAATTTTTTTGAGCTGTGGCTGAGTAAATGGAGACTCTTCTTCCTGCTCGAATGGTTTAATGATTTTTTTAAACTTTGGCTGCTTGAATGGAGACTCGTCTTCATGCTCGAGTGGTTTAATGACTTTTTTAAACTTTTGCTGCATGAATGGAGATTCTGCAGTGTTCAGAAGTTTCCCATGCTTTTTGTTATGGGGCGGCACAGTGGCGCAGTGGTTAGCACTGCAGCCTCACAGCTCCAGCGACCCGGGTTCAATTCTGGGTACTGCCTGTGTGGAGTTTGCAAGTTCTCCCTGTGTCTGCGTGGGTTTCCTCCGGGTGCTCCGGTTTCCTCCCACATGCCAAAGACTTGCAGGTTGATAGGTAAATTGGCCATTAGCAATTGCCCCTAGTATAGGTAGGTGGTAGGGTAATATAGGGACAGGTGGGGATGTGGTAGGAATATGGAATTAGTGTAGGATTAGTATAAATGGGTGGTTGATGGTCGGCACAGACTCGAAGGGCCTGTTTCAGTGCTATATCTCTAAACTAAACTAAACTAAACCTCCTGTAATGTCGCCGACCTCGATCAGCCTGGGCGAGGAATCAGATCCTCCCTGTGTTTTTTTTTCATGGAGCCTTTGAAAAAAATCAACTTTTTAAGCACTTCAAAGCTTGTTTTTTTTTTAAACCAGTATCCCTCGACTGTCGGCACGATGACTCACTCGATCACAGGAATTTGCTTGCAGCCTGTCATTCTGAAATCTGTCTTCTACAGCTGGAGGTAAGTTCTTTTTTCTTTCCACTTTTTGGGCCAGTATCTCTTTTGAACTTTCTTTCTTTTGTCTGTAGCAGGGGTCATTTTCAAAGCTATTTTACCTGTGGTCTTCAAGCTTAGCTCTTGTGTTTTCACCACAGCTGCCACCATATAATGAGTTCTTTATGTTGTCTGATGCAACATAAATGAGACACGTGGAGCTTAGTTTGCTGAAGATCTCTAACAGGTTTATTAACAGCTCAACTATTATATACAGTACAGAGCAAACTATTTACAGAACCTTCGTCTGAGCGTTACAGTTGCAGAGTGACTCTGGCTTCGAGTCACATGACTACATCCTGGTACTTAGCTCATTAGCATACTGAGATCTTAAAGGGACATCACTCTTAAGGCAATCATACAATTAGGCGGGAGAGAGAGATAGAGAGAGAGGGGGAGACAGAGAGAGAGAGGGGGGCGAGAGAGACGCAGAGATGGGGAGAGAGGGAAAAGAAAGACATATGGACATCTATCCAGAATACTCTGCATCGCTATATCAAGTGTGCAGGCAGAGACTGACTGTTTTTGCTTGCAAAAACAATGTAGGTATCTCACTAAATCAGTGTTCAACATAGTGACGAGAATGTAAGGCAATAAATTAGTCTTCTAATTTAAAGCTTCTTCACGAAAATGCCCATTTATTGACTTGCTAGGAAGGTAATTTATTAATGCCTTTCTGAAATTTTCTCACCGGCCCCCTATGTAGGACAAAAACTGTAGTGTGGCCCCGCCACATGAAAAGGTTGGACACCCCTGATATAGTGCCTTTAATATAGCAAAACGTCCCAAAGCACTTCACATGAGCATTATCAAACAAAATTTGATATTGAGTGACATAAGGAGCTATTAGGGTAAATGACCAAAAGTTTGGTCAAAGAGGCAGGTTTTAGGGACCATCTTAAATGAGGAAAGTGAGGATATAGAGAGGCGGAGAGGTTCCGGGAGAAAATTCCAGATCATAGGGCCTTAGCAATTGAAAGCCGGGTCACCAATGGTGGAATGATTAAAATCAGGAATGCTCAAGAAACCAGAATTGGAGGAGTGGAAATATTTCGGAGCTTACAGAGATAGGGTCATGGAGGGATTTGAAAACAAGGAGTGGTATTTAATGGAGGCGATGGGGGTCTCACCTGGTGGCTGAAGAGCCGGCGAGATCCCCGTGTAGCCTTGTTTCCGGAAGGTCCACCGCATTACATGCCAATCAGGCACTTAACTGGGCAGCAGTGGGCCTTCCCCAGGATCAGGACCACAGGGACAGAAGTCCCGCCTGCTGAAAACTGCCAGCCAGTCAGAGGCTGCCTGATCTTTCACTCAGCAGTGCTACCTGGGAGGTGGTGGCTGCTGCAGTAATGCACACATCCGAGGCCCAGGATTGTCGATGGACCCAGGCCACTGGTGAGTGATAGCGGGAGGGGTTTCATGGGATGGGGATTGCAGGGGAGTGGATTGTGAGGGGGTTGGCAGCAAAGGCAGGGTTTTGGCTCTCAGTGAGCTTCCACCTCCTTCCCGATGCTGGGTCCCTTGATCAGACACTAAGTGCCTTTGAATGAAGCACCCTGGCCCGGGAGCCAGCAAGCAACCCACAGGGCTTTGCTTGTTGTGCTCCCCACATGGTGACAGGCCTGCCCATTGCTGGGCTAATACCAGCAGCGGTGGGAAAAGGCCCTTAATTGGGCATTAATTGCCCACTTAATGGCCTCAATTGGTGGCCTGGTGGAAAGGCCGTCCACAGGCCTTCCCGCCATGGATTTAATTGGAGTGGAAGCAGAAAAGCAGCGGGGTCCCCATCTGCCACCATCCCGCCAAATAAAATGCTCTCCCCACCTTCAAACCCACCACAGGGGAGAGATTAAAATCCAGCCCAAGGAAGAAAATTTTAAAATTGAGATGTTTCTTAACTGAGAGCCAGATCTGTGAGCACAGGCATGGTGGGTGTACAGGATTTGGTGCGAGTTAGGAATTGGGCAACAGAATTTTGGACGATCACAAGTTTATGGAGGGTTGAAAATACTCCCAGCACCTATTCCAGCCACAATATACCTCCCTTTAAGAGGTGCAGCGCTGCCTTTAAGTAGCACTAGACACTCGCAGTATCAGACCCCCTACTGATGTGTGCAGCTAATGAACAGTGCTGGTAGCACTGGCTGCACGTAGCAATCACTTAAACAGCAGGCAGCACAAATTTGACATTCTACCTGCAATGCAGTGAATATGCACAGGTTAATTGCACATCACAATTCCTTGTGTCTATTTTCAAGGGTAATCCAATTTAACCCCCAAATTTGATCTAATGATGTTGATTGAGGGATAAATATTGGCCAGGGCATTGGGAGGAGCTCCCCTGCTCTTATTCAAAATACTGCTATAGGATCTTAGTTGTCCGCCTGAGACAGCACACAGGGCCCTTGGTTTAATGTCTCATCCAGAGACAGCACCTCTGATAGTGTAGCATTCCCTCAGTACTGCACTGGAGCGTCAGCCTGGATTATGCGCTCATGTCTCTGAACTCAATGGGGAGATGACTTGTGTACCTCATGCATGTCATTGAAATGGCTTTGGAAGAAACTGAAGGATAACTAGGAGTCTTAATAGATTAGTTGCCAAACATGGCCAACTGATGCAGAGCAGCAGTCAACAAAGCTAAATAGAGTGTTGAGCTACATGACTACGATGGCACCACTTTTCTAATTGAAAGTCTGTACACATGATGGAAGAGATGAACGTGCCCACACTCCCTATTTGCTGGAAAGTCTCAACGTGTTGACACAATGGGTAACTCAAACAATTAATTCCTGACCGGGTTGGGTTACTTTTCATTCCTGACCCGTGATCTTGCCTGCCTCAGACCACAGACGTTTGGTTCAGTTTGAGTTGAGATTCAATTCATTAAAAAAACACAGAAAATACGTTACATCAGAGGGATGAGAGTGGGGGGAGGAAAATGCCTGCCCTGACCTTGATTTTTTGGGGTTAAACCTGAGCAACAAGTCATTAAGTTGTTTTGGCATTGTCAAAAAATAACTGCAGAGCATGGTGACTGCCGACTCATTAGCACTCAGTCAGAAGGCTCTTGGAATTCAACGCCTGGCTCAATTTTCTCAGTTGCATTTGTTAAAAGTTAATGGAAAACCAAAATCAATACAATGTTTTTAAAGGCAGAAAATAAACAGTGGCTGGAAACTGCTCCCTCGGGCAAAGAAAGACATTGCAATTTACAGTTGGAGGGGATTGTTTCACATTGAAATTTAGTTCTATCACAGAGCGTGACTAATAATTTACAAGTGACAATAACCTATAGAGCACTGCTATCTCCTCAGTGTTCTGGACAAATCTTCTAGAAGGTTTTTTGAAGCTTTTCAATTATTTTTGTATTTTGGGAAAAGGATTGTTATACGTTTTTGCGCTCGTCAACAGCAGTGTTGGGGAATGGATCACTTTTGTTCCCCTTTAAGTCAGAGGTCATAGTTTAAATTCCACACCAGACATCGGAACACAAAAGTACAGGCTGGCACAGCTAGTGCAGCACCAAGGAAGTGTTGCAATGTCAGAGGTGCCATCATTTGGATGAGACATTAGACTGAGGCCCTGTCTGACTGCTTGGGTAAACGTAAGGCGTCCCAGGGCATCCTTAGGAAGAAGAGCAAGTGAGCTCTCTCTGGTGTCCCTGGCCAATATTTATCCCTCAACCTACATCACTAAATTAGATTTTCTGGTCATATCATTTATTGTTTGTGGGATCTTGCTGTGTGCAGGTTGGTTGCCATGGTTCCTGCATTTCAGCAGGGATTACACTTCAAAAGTATTTCAATGGCTCTAAAGTGCTTTGGAATGTCCTGAGATTGTGGAAGTGTGCTATAAGTGTGAGCCTTTCTTTCTCATTATACACACGCCAGCATCAAATTCTCCCAGAGTTGCATAAAAACACTCAGACTGCAGAATGGTCCAAAAACACAACCTTGGAAAGGACACCCTCTTCTCTACCCATGCCAATTTTGCCATTTCCCACACCAAGTAACATTATGGACCTCTCTGAGCAACTCTGACAGCTTGAGGCTATCTCGTCCTGATCACAAGGTAGTTTTGTTGACGAATGCCCACTAGGATCTTGGTCGGGACTTGTCCAAACTCAGTGTGCTTGCAGCTAATGGCGAGAGGAGAATTTCATCCAACCTGTCTGGGCTCTATTCAATCTTAGGCGACAGAGAGGAAAGCATGTCTCTCTGTAGTTTGCTTCAAATTCTAATAATACTTTTTTTAAACAAAAAAGCATCATTTAAAATCAATGTTGCTATACTTTCTTTTGGTTTCCAACATGCAGAACTCTTCTTATACCAGTGCTGAGTTGGGTGACATGAAGCATACAACAACTGTCTGGAGTGGCTTCCCCTCTGAACAGAAACTTTAATCTGTCCCTGGGTACTACTAATCTTCCAAATTCCAATAAATCTGCACAGCTGAGTGATTGAGGATGTTTACCTCAAGACAGGAGACTGTCTCCGGCCGTTTAGCAAAAATAAACGACCAGGTCATCTGTCTTATGTGTTGATTGAGGGATAAATATTGACCAGGATACCGGGGAAAACTCCCCTGCTTTTCTTTGAAATAGGACCGTGGGATCTTTTACGTCCATCTGAGAGGGCAGACGGGGCCTTGGTTTAACGTCTCATCACAAAGATAGTGCCTCTGACAGTGCAGCACCCCTCAGTACTGAACTGAAGGAATAGATTTTTGACAGTATAGTCACTAGCCTTTCTATTTGACCACAAAGCGTTCATTAGTATTAGTTCTTCCACAGCAAGAATTCCAGAACATCAACAACTTGAGAGGCTACCTGTCAAGTACCAAGACAAATTGCACCTTCCCTACAAGTGAGAAGTATGACCAGGGCCACAGTTTAAACACAGCAAGTGAGTTCAGACAAAGGACAGAGAATTGGACAGTTCCTTGAAAAAGTAGGGTATGTATTAAAGGGTTGGGGAGTGAGCACAAGAATGGGATTAGACCAGGTAACACGTGAAGAAAAACACTAGACCAGATTTGATAAGTTGATTTGCCTTTCTCTGTGCTGTAAATCCCCTATTTTAACCCAACCCACCCGCAGGATGTTACAGCATTCTCAATTTTATGTTCCACTGAGGATTAGATTAAGATTGGTGCTGTCGTGGGTCAGTGCAGCCCCGTCTCTTGGTAGAAAAAAAGACTTGCATTTATAAAGCAATTATCACGACCCCAAGACATTCCGAAGTGCAGTATAGCCAATGAAGTGCTTTTGAAGTGTAGTCACTGTTGTAATGTAGGAAATGCAGCAGCCAATTTACACACAGCAAGTTTCCACAAATAGCAAAGTGATAATGATCTATTTTTTAGTAAAGTTGGTTGAAAGAAAAATATTGGTCAGGGAGAATGCCCTTGTTCTTCAAAATAGTGCCATGGGACCTTTTACATCCATCAGAGAGGGCAAATGGTGCATCTGTTTTAACTTACCTCCATCTTAGCTCCAACAATACAGCACTCCTTCAGTACTGAAGTGTGTCCCTACAGAACCTTAGATTAACTGCTCAAGTCTTTGGAGTTGGGTTTGAACCCACGTCTTTCTGGCGCAGAGGCAAGAGTGCTATCACTGTCTGAGTGGAGGTTGGAGTTAAAGGCCTGCTCAGGTCGGGAAAAAGAACCCGACCCAAACCCGACTGATCCACAGCAGACCCGAGCCCGACCCGGCCCGAGTCCCTCCAATTTAGCCCCGAGCCCAACCTGATCCGAGCCCGAGCCAACCATCCCTTTACTTACCTTCCGACTGGGAAGCTCCACGAAGCTGCAGCGCATGCGTAATGATGTCATAGTGACGTCACTCGCTCACTGCACAGACTCAGTTTCGTCCTGGACTCTGCCTACCGGCAGAGCATTTACTTTGTGTGTCTGGCCTGACCCGACCCAACCCAAGCCTGACCCGGACTTGGCCCGACCTGACCCAAGCCCGAAAGCCGGATCCGGAAGAGGGGCCCAACCCGAACCGAACCCGACACATGTCATCGGGTCCCGTCGGGTTCAGGTCGGGTAGCAGGCCTTTAGTTGGAGTGTGGCTTTAATACACGAGCTGTGTCTTACTCAGTTACAAAATCCTATACAGGACATATTTTGACACCATGCTGCTTCTCATGAATAATTGCCAAATCAAGTGAAACCTGTTGGAGATCACAGCTACATATGTTGCGGAATTGTCTGATGATGCAACCCTTTGGATTGAATCCCCAGAGACACCATCAAAGAATGATAGATAAGACCATTTCCAGATGGCCCAGGCTGTGCGTACAGAAGGATAGTATCTAAAGGCACAGCCACTAGACAAGTAGAGAGTCCAATTTTAACTTTCCTTCTGGCAACAGAGAGGCAGATATCGACAGAAGGATACTCGTAATCTTTACCTAATGACAAATGTTTCAGATGAATGTTAGGGAATGTCAGTGCAGGGAAACAAAACATTTCTTCATCCTTGGCACTCATCATACACTCTCGTGTCAGGTTTAATGCAGGCTTGCTGTGGGGAAAAGCTCCTGCTGCGATGATGGCTGTCATCAGTTTATAACAGTTTACATTTACAGGTCAATTAGAAATGTATCATAATTCCTGCCACCATCCCAACCCTCCACACTCTCTCACACTTTATATAATATGTGCGTCCCATCCAAAGCTGGCTCAGATGTACACAGAAATTGTTTGAGAGATGTTTTAAGGACAACAAGTGAGGCCAAAGTTCAGTGGATTTTTTTTTTGCCAATTTAAAAAATGTATTTCCTCAGATGACTGTAAGAAATGCCTCAGCTGATAAACTTTTATATGTGAAGGTATCTGTTGCAGCTGCAACAACATTCAAGAAACTTGACCCTGTCCAGGATAATCTGCTTGATCGGAAGCCCATCCACCACCTTAAACATTCACTTCCTCCACCACCGGTGTACTGTGGCTGCAGGGTGTACTATCTAAGTCTTTGTTGTCAGCACCTCCCAAACTTATGACCTTCACCACCTAAGACGACGAAGGCAGCAGGTACGTGGGAACACTACCTCCTCCAAGTTCCCCTTCAAGTCACATGGCATCCCAACTTGGACATATGTTGCCATTTCTTCATTGTCACTGGGTCAAAATCCTGGAACTGCCACTGTGACAGCACTGCTGAAGCACCTTCACCACATGAACTGCAGCGGCTTAGGAAGGCTCACCAGCAACTTCTCATGGGGGAACAAGGAAGGAGCAATAACTATCGGCCGTGCCAATGGCACCCACATCCCAAGAATGAAAATTTTTAAAAATTGTTTTTATTTGCTTTTTTCCCTCTCCTGGTTGATTGCACGAATGGGTTGATGGTGCACTTAAACTGTACTGCATCTGAATAGGATAGATGAATAGGTCAGTTGGCCTTTCATTTCCTTTTATATTTATCTACAATGACTGATCCTATAAGTAGACCATATCTGGCAAATTTGAAATCTGCACCTTTTTCACTTTTCGATCCTCCAGGGTAACAACAATTTGTATTTATATAGCGCCTTTAATGTAGTAAAACATCTCGAAGCTTTTCACAGGAGCATTATCAAACAAAACTTGTTAATGAGCCGCAAAAGGAGATATTCGGACAGATGACGTAAAGCTTGGTCGAAAAGTAGGTTTTAAGAATCGTCTTTAAGGAGGAGAGAGCGGTAGAAAGGCGGAGAAATTTAGGGAAGGAATTCTGGGGCTTAGGGCCAAGGCTGAAATCACGGCCATCAATCATAGAGTGATTAAACTTAGGATGTGTCAGAAGCCAGAATTGGAGGAGCGCAGAGATCTTGGAGGATTGTAGGGGTGGAGGAGGTTACAGAGATACAGACGGGCAAGGCTCAGGAGGGAATGCAAACAAAGGGTGGAATTTTATGGACTGTGCAAGGGTGGATTTGGTGGCATGCAGGGGTATTCATTTAGGTGGGAGGTGTTCTTTTGGATTCCTGACAGCGGTATATTTTAGTGAAATTAAGTCAGCGGCGGGTTTGCGGCATTCCGGGGTCCTCCCAGCATGGTGGTGGGTTGCAGCTTTGCATTCATTTAAATAACATGAATACTCATTACCATACGCAAAATTACAATTCAGTCCTACCTTCCAGATTAAGTGAATGGTGAGCATTATTTCCGTGCCAGCCGGTTTACGATTGTTTTACTGTGGCGTACAGCTGTCGGATTTGTCCAGTTGAGTCTCAGGTCTGCACTGTTCTCTCCTTAACTCATCCGCTAAACTAACACCAGCATTGGAATGGATATTTGCCTCCAGGCTCGGCACCAGCAGGGGTGAATCTTCTCAGGGGATGGCGGCGAAGGCAGGGGGGTGGGGGGGGGGGGGAGGGGTTACATGGAGGATCAGGGCAGGGTACTCTGAGAGGGAAGGCTGGTGCTGATCGCATGCATGGAGGATGAGGACAGGGTACTCGGGGAGGGAAGGGTGGGGTTGCAGGAGCAGGGGAGAGTGAGTGGAGCGTCCATGGGGTGGCATGGTTGCTGTTGATGCTGAAGCTCCATGTTGTCGGCTGCGGGAGTGGTGGGTGGATTTAGGCAAAGGCCTAAAGGGAGGGATGAGTGCTGTCAATGTCGGGGAGCTGTGGGGCAAATTGAGGGTACCGGGGTAGCAAAGGGAACGGTCATTGTCAATGGGGGCAAATGGATTCTGTAGAGAGAAAATCAAGACTAATGTGTGGGTACCTGACTGCTTCATATGGAGCGGAATGGGACTCAGCAATAATGGTCAGTTCAATGTGAGGAAGTTCAAGGGTAAGAATCGGCATGTCGATAGTAACGGGAGTAGGAACTGGGGGAGGGATGGCATGAAAACATTGATAATTAGACTGTGCACAGTAATGGGGGAGGCTCAATGGTAATAGAGGGAGGAGTAACGGTAACATTGAGTAGGTCAAGGATGATGGGTTCAGGCTGGAAGGTTGCAGGAGGAGTTGGAAGTAGGGGAGACTTGCCCTGAGTTCCATGCGCACCATTTTTTCCAACGATAATGGGAACCATGTGGACAATCAAGGATTGCAAGGAGAGTGGGGAGAGACAAACTATAGCAGGTGTGTCTTGTACCTGGTTGCAATTTGAAGGAAGATATGAGGGAGCAGATCATTTCCTTGATGTTTCAGCTCACTGGCAACAGAGGGATGAATCGCCACACTCCGCTTATTTATTGTTCAGAAAAGACACAGCAACATGGATCTCATACACCCAATTTGTCAAGTACCATGGGAAGAAGAGCAAAAGGAGAGACTCAGGAGGTCTTTTTTGCCTCAACCCATGATGCCTGAGCACCAGTAACAGGCAGAACAGGAAGGTGAGGGTGCTCTGAATGATGACATTCAGGAACGGCCTTATCAAAAACGGGCACTGGCATGTCAACGCATCCTCAGGACAAGGACAAATTACCCACAAATGTCAGGGAGGCAATGCCAGAGACACCTATGGATGTCAAGTGAAATGGTCACAGAAATTTGTAGGATCCTGCGGCATGACCTGCTGCCACTCGGCTTCGGTAGGAATCCAGTGCCAGTTGCCCTCATGGTGACTGCTGCACTCAATTCTTTTGTTCGCAGCACCTTCCAGGGATCCATGGGCGACATATGTGGCATCTCGCAGTCTGCGACCCACAGGTGCATCAAAGAGGTGGCCAATGCCCTTTATTGACATGCGAATGAGGACAGCCAGGCAGCAAGGTCTGCGGCCTGTGGTATCATTGCTGAGTTCCCTATGGTGCAAGGAATGATCGACTGTACTCATGTGGTCATTAGAGCTCCCTGGAACCAGCATGCTGTCTTTGTGAATCGCAAAGGCTTCCACTCTTTAAACGTTCAATTGGTTTGCAACCACAGGAGTAGAATCATGCATGTTTCCCAGGGAGCTGTCATGACTCACCTATTTTGAGGAACTCCCAGATGCCAGCAGTTTTTGATGAACCAGCCAAAGTGTACCGCTGGATCTTGGGTGATAAGGGTTACTCCCTTTGTACATGGTTGCGTCATCCCCAAAGCGTTGCTGAAGCGAGGTGCAATCTCGCTCATGCATCCACCAGAGTCATCATTGAGCACATCATTGGCATGCTGAAAATGCGATTCCACTGCCTTGACCAGTCTGGAGGGGTTCTTTAGTACACGCACAGAGGGTGTCACGAATAATCGTTGTCTGCTGTGCCTTGCACAACCTTGTAATTAGACAGGGCAACATTCTGCAGGCAGAGGAACAGGAGGATCACCAGTCCTCCTCAAATGAGGATTACTTTGAAGAGTGTGAGGAGGAGGACATCAATCCAATGATGTTGTCATCGAGATGAGGGCCATGGAGAGATATGCAAGGGACATTATGGAGAATCTAATTGATACACACTTCGGCCAACAATAAGCCACATCATCAAGGAACGTTGGTAGGAGAAACATAACAGTTCCCCACAGAAATTCCCTTTTGCATGAGGTCTTATTCATTGCTGCAATCTTAATGAAGCGTTGCTGCACTTTCATGTGATTGGCATTTTAAATCATCTATGGGCCATGAAGACTGCGACTACAAGCAGCATTAAGTTATGACCGCAGAAACTCAAAAGAATGGCATGGCAGTAGTGGAAAAAGTTAATAATCATCAATAGAACACCAGCCATCATTGAAGACTGAACATTCAAATTTAAAGGAGAAATGGACACTAGCCATTTTCTGAGATGCTTTGCAACATTAATGCGTTCCTGCCACAGGCCACCAAAAAACATCTCTGTTTCCATCTGAAACCAAACAAAAGATTGACAGTGGATTACATTTTAAATGAAGTAAAAATGTATCAAAAATGTTTAGTATTATCACAATATATACATCAGCCATGCCACCTTTTGTGCTCAAAACTGTTTCAATTTTCTTTTTCTACCACTAGGTCTAGGTGCTACCCCAACATTAACAGCTGAGATGGAGGCAGTCTGCTCAGTGCGCTGCCCTGCTGCTTTGGATGACCATGGTGGTCATCCTCTGGAGGAACGGAATCTTGCTGGCTCCATCTTACCATGAGTCTGCAGCAATGGTGCTTGAGTATCCCCCATGTGCTCACCTGCTGGAGATAAGGTCGGGGGTGGAGGGGAGGACGAAACACTGCTTACCCTGGGGTTGTCCTGAGAGAACATGTGCTCCTCCTCCATCTGTGTGCACGATGGCACCTGCTTGTCACCCTGTGGGGAAGGGTCATCTGGAGGGAGGTTCAGGTTCCTCGTCCCCCTCTCGCATCGACTCTGCTGCATGGAGCCCACAGCAACAGCGATAGAGTACAGGTCAGGTCACATATGGTTCGAGTGCTCAACCAGACTTGCCACAGAGCTCACTAAGCTCTCAACCGAGGAAGCCATATGCTCATATGCCTGGGATATGGAAGACGTTATGGCTTGCATGGACTCCTCCATGGCACGTGCAAAGTCATGCATGACCGCAGGCATCTCTGTCATATTTTCTTCATGGCTTTGCTGCACATCCAGCAGCCTTCTCATAGCAACAAACAGAGGATCATCATGAGCATGGGGCTGAGCAGGGACCTTGTGCTCAGCAGTCCTCCAATTGACAGGAAATCCTGTGGAAAATTGCCCAGGTATGTCCTGCACACAAAAGGCAGGACAAGTCCAACCCGGCTAATTACCGCCCCATCAGTCCACTTTCAATCATCAATAAAGTGGTGGAAAATGTCGTTGACAGTGCCATTAAGTGGCACTTGCTTAGCAATAACCTGCTCAGTGACGCTCAGTTCGGGTTCCGCCAGGGCCACTCAGCTCCTGACCTCATTACAGCCTTGGTTCAAACATGGACAAAAGAGCTGAACGCCAGAGGTGAGGGGAGAGTGACTGCCCTTGACATCAAGGCAGCATTTGACCGAGGATGGCATCAAGGAGCCCTAGCAAAATGGAGTCAATAGGAATCAGGGGGAAAACTCTCCGCTGGTTGGAGTCATACCTAGCGCAAAGGAAGATGGTTGTGGTTGTTGGAGGTCAATCATCTCAGTTCCATGACATCACTGCAGAAGTTCCTCAGGGTAGTGTCCTAGGCCCAACCATCTTCAGCTGCATCATCGATGACCTTCCTTCAATCATAAGGTCAGAAGTAGGGATGTTCGCTGATGATTGCACAATGTTCAGCACCATTCTCAACTCCTCAGATACTGAAGCAGTCCGTGTAGAAATGCAGCAAGACATGGACAACATCCAGGCTTGGGCTGATAAGTGGCAAGTAACATTCATGCCACACAAGTGCCAGGCAATGACCATCTACCACAAGAGAGTATCTCACCAGCTCCCCTTGACATTCAATGGCATTACGATCTCTGAATCCCCCACTATCAAAATCCTCGGTGTTACCATAGACCAGAAACTGAACTGGAGTAGCCAGATAAATACCATGGCTACAAGAGCACGTCATAGGCTAGGAATCCTGTGGCGAGTAACTCATCTCCTGATTCCCCAAAGCATGTCCACCATCTACAAGGCACAAGTCAGGAGTGTGATAGAATACTGTCCGCTTGCCTGGGTGGGTGCAGCTCCAACAACACTCAAGAAGCTCGAAACTATTCAGGGTAAGCAGCCCGCTTGATTGGCACCCCGTCCACAAACATTCACTCCCTCCACCACCAACGCATAGTGGCAGCAGGGTGTACCATCTACAAGATGCACTGCAGCAATGCACCAAGGCTCCATAGACAGCACCTTCCAAACCCGCGACCTCTACCACCTAGAAGGACAAGGGCAGCGGATACATGGGAACACCACCACCTGCAAGTTCCCCTCCAAGCCACACACCATCCTGACTTGGAACTTTATTGCTGTTCCTTCACTGTCACTGGGTCAAAATCCTGGAACTCCCTTCCTAACACCACTGTGGGTGTACCTACCCTACATGGACTGCAGCGGTTCAAGAAGGCAGCTCACCTTCTTAAGGGCAATTAGGAATGGGCAATAAATGCTGGCCTAGCCAGCGACGTCCACATCCCATGAATGAATTTTTTTTAAAAAGATCCGGTTGGCACATGCTCCCTCAGCTGCTGGGACATGTCTATGTCACGACCACCAGCTTATGACCCAGATTCTAATCTTAAACTCCCTGCGGACCGTGTGGATGTATCTGCGCTGGTGGAGGTGGAAGAAGATGGTGCACCCTCTGATGCATTGGCTTCTTCCTCCTCCCCAGAGGAAGAGTCTTGGGCCAGGAGGTGTTCTGCTACCCGAATGCGGCCACCTACAGTGGAGACACAAACAGAGGCATTTTAAGCATCTGATGCACATGTGTTCACACAATTTCCTTTGGTGTCCACCACATATGACTGCAAGAGTGGAGATGACACTTCATCCTGCCTTGACGTCTCTGAATGACCTGCCTCCCTCCTCTCTCACGATTTCTGACACCTCCTCTTCAGCCGTGGTCAGCAACCTGATGTCAGGGACATCACCTCCCATTTTAGCATGCTCTCGCTGGTTGTGGCTGTGTTTATCCTGCAGGAGACAGTGCAGAATTAATGACATGGCAAAAGATGCATCACAACCATTGCATACATGCATCAACATCACTCTTTCTGCAGTGGCTTTTGCATGACACATCTAAGCACATAAACAAAGCCAATCTTCAACTTGGTGCACAACTTTTTAGTGAATGGCACCAAGGCTGCTCATGCATTCCACTGCATTCCTTGTGTATTCTTGGCCTTAAAGACACAGAGCCACGGAGGAAAACAATGGAGCTGCTTCACTAAGACCGCTTCCCTCGCCGATCTGAGCAAGTCATTAATGTGCTTGCGGCACTGCACCCAGGCTGTCTGTGTGTCACCCTACGGTTTGAGACCTTCTCCACTACCTCCTTCCAGCTGCCTTGGTCAGGCGGAAGGGTCTTTGGATTCCATCTGCAGGGAAGAGGACCTCCCGCTTTCCCCTGATGGCCTGGAGGAGAACCTGCAGGGAGGCATCACTGAACCGTGGAACTGGTCTCTGCCTACGGGCTGACATCTGACTCACTTTTGATGCAGGGAAAAATAAATGATCTGAAGTTGGTGGTGACTTTCATAACATAAGGAAGGCAAAAATATTTTGAATTAAGTAAAGGTTAACCATTTAGGTTAATCTGAAGATACTTACATGAAAGGAATGCTGATGATCCTTGAGGCTGCAAGCACAGAATGATTTATATCTATGGCGATTGCAGTGACGGCGGGTTCCACTAATGAAAGGCCACCCCGTCACATGATCCCATGTGTCTCCTGTGCCCATCGCTGCACAGCTCATTTACATAAAAAATGAATTGGGAATTGCCAACTTCCGGTCCCACCGTCGGGAACGCCGCAGCAATCATAAAATTCCACCCAACGATAAGAATTTTAAAATCAAGGTGTTGCCCGACTGGACTACAATGTAGGTCAGCGAGCACAGGGGTGATGGATGAAAGTGATTCCTGGGGATTAGCAATTATCCAGATTATGGTACCACTACTGGTTTATGGGTAGCACATGCTGCTCTCCCACATTTGCTTTGGATTGATGCAAACAAGAAAACTACTGGCAGTAAAAGACCAGACTGTCCCACATTCATGATGGTTGGAGCATCATGGATTAGTTACTTCCTACTAACGCCCTCCCACCCCCACAACACCTCCCCTATCCAACCAGCCATGTAATCTCCAGGGAGAGGGAAATAAACAAAGAATAAGGACCAAAAGGGAAAAATACTCTGGAAAATTCCTCTCCGACCCCCCGCCCCCCCCCCCCCCCCCCACCGCACCCAAAGCCAATTGAAACCAGGCCAAGAGATCACACGGACCAAATGCTATCTATAAAGATACTTACCTTCTATATGAAGCAATCTCTGCCCCAGTTAGGAACTGATCCAGTTCCCTCTTGCAACTAGGCATCAACTGGGCAAAACCACTAAAGAATTTGCACAATGGGCCCAGTTTTTATTCATTTAATTTCTTTGAAGAAGGAAAGCAGAAAATTTTGAAATGCACCACCAAAAAAAAATGAAATAGAATCACACTTTCTCGCTTCAGGTCAGTTCACAGTCACCTCCACGCGGGCCTGTTAGCTTTAACACACAGCCCCTGTTAAACCATATTGTGCCCGAATGTTACACAATGATGAAAGGCATTAAAAAAAAAATTTAACTGCACTTGGCACTTCTACCTAATTAACTAACCTTGGTTTCCTTATGAAGAAGGACAAGCTTCCCCCGCCAACCTTTGAATCTGAGAAAACAGTTATCTTCCCATGACCGTTATGTGGACAAATACTGCTTTTTTTTTTCTTTTACATGTATACTGAGAATCAGATTGCATAATTTTGTGATGGCATCCCAGCAAAGGGACTACCTTGTAAAGGTCTGTGATGATTACTCTGGAGGGTGGACATTTGTATGGGCAATCTGTGCATCATCCTAAGTGTAATCAGACCAGCAAGGTCCAGGGGTTTGACCTGCAAGGCATGCCTTTAGGATATGTATAAGCGTGGAGTACTGTTTTCTTACTTTGCGGCTCTCCAGGGTGTGCTGTAAAACAAAAATCAATGAACAGTTCATCAAGAAAAATGAATCTCGTATGTTTTGCAAACAAACAGGCCCTACTCTTAAGTGAAATATCTTTTCAAGGACCATTGCTATATTGTAAGGGAGAGAGAAGGTGAAAAATTTTAGCTGCAATCAGCTTGAGCTTTTAATGATAACGATGGTTGTAGCACGCATGTACTTGGCCTTCATGTGTGAGTGATATACAGTTAAAACAGGCATATTTTAAGATGAAGTAGATGGTAAAATGTAATCTCAGCAAAGGTGCAGTTATTTAAGGTGACCCAATAGCACATTAGGCCAGTACCCCCTCAGGCTGTGTCACAAGGCTCTCAGTGTTGACTGTCCCACTAGGAAGAAGTGCTCCATGGTTTCCTAAGGGAGTAGAAGCAAACTTAGATGCAAGGCACCTGAGGCCATTCTGTGTTGTTGGATTCAGAAACTCAATTGCAAGTCAATCAGCAGTTCTGGCAGCATCTGTGGAAAGAGAAACAGAGTTAACGTTTCAGGTCTGTGACCTTTCATCAAACTCTGATAAAAGGTCACTGACCTGAAAAGTTAACTCTGTTTCCCTCTCCACAGATGCTGCCAGAACTGCTGAGTATTTCCAGCACTTCCTGTTTTTATTTCAGATTTTCAGCATCTGCGGTATTTTGCTTTTATTATTGTGCAAGTTAGTCAGACTTGATACCAAACTAGGAGGGGCAGTGGAATCAAATAAGGCAATTCAGAAATTGCAGAATTTGTGGAAAATATATGTGAGGAAAACAATGGCAAGTGCGTTGAGAGTGACTGCCCTTGACATCAAGGCAACATTTCACAGAGTGTAGCATCAAGGAACCTACCAAAATTGAAGTCAATGGGAATGAGGGGGAAAACTCTCCATTGGTTGGAGTCATAACTAGCACAAAGGAAGATGGTTGTGGTTGTTGTAGGCCAATCATAGCCCCAGGACATCACTGCAGGAGTTCCTCAGGGTAGCGTCCTAGGTCCAACCATCTTCAGCTGCTTCATCAATGACCTTCCATCCATCATAAGGTCAGAAGTGGGGATGTTAAATGATAATTGCGCAGTGTTCAGTACCATTCAAAACTCATCAGACACTGAAGCAGCCCGTTCCTGCATGCAGGAAGACCTGGACAACATTCAGGCTTGGGCTGATAAGTGGCATTTAACATTTCTGCCTTACTAATGCCAGGTAATGACCATCTCCAACAAGAGAGAATCTAATCATCTCCACTTGAAGTTTAACACCATTACCATCGCTGAATCCCCCATCATCAACATCCTGGGGGTTACCATTGACCAGAAGTTCAACTGGACCATCCATATAAATACTGTGGCTACAAGAGCAGGTCAGAGGCTGGGAATTTTGCAGCGAATAATTCACCTCCTGATTCCCCAAAGCCTGTCCACCATCTACAATGCACAAGTCAGAAGTATAATGGAATATTCTCCACTTGCCTGAATGAGTGCAGCTACAACAACACTCAAGAGGTCAACACCACTCGGACAAGGGGGCCCGATTGGCACCCCATCCAGGACCTTAGACATTCAGTCCCTCCATCACTGGCGCACAGTGGCAACTGTGTGTACCATCTACAAGATGCACTGCATCAACTTGCCAAGGCTCCTTCAACTGCACCTTCCAAGTCCATGACCTCTACTACATGGAAGGACAAAGGCAGCGGACGTTCCTTCAATGTCACTGGGTCAAAATCCTGGAACTCCCTCCCTAAGAGCTCTGTGGGTGTATATACATCGCACGGACTGCAGCGGTTCAAGAAGGTGGCTCACCAGCACCTTCTCAAGGGCAAATAGGGATGGGCAACAAATGCTGGCTATGCCAGCGACACTTACATCCCATGAAAGAATACAAGAAAAGATTACATTTAACACAGCCAATGAATGCTGATCAGCAATCAACAAAGCTAATAGAATGTTGATTTATATAAAATAACAACAACTTGTAAAATGACCCAAAGAGCTTCACAGGAGAGTAATCAAACAAAAATTGATATCAAGCCAAAAAAAGGAGTACTAGGGCAGGGAACCAAAAGCTTGGTAAAAGAGGTAAGTCTTAAGGAGGATCTTAAAGAAGAAGAGAGAGGCGGAAAGGTTTAGGAAGGATATTCTGGAGCTTGGGGCCTAATCGGCTGTCGGCATGACTGCCAATAATGAGGCAAAGGAAGTAGGGGATGCACAAGAGGCTAGAGTTATAGCCAAAATAATGGAATATAGATCAGTTCACACCTTGAAAACTGCATCCAGGTCTAGTCACCCAGAGACAAGGGAGGCATTCAGTCACTGAAAGCAGTGAAGAGTCAGAAGGCTAATCCCGAGTTTTAGGGGCCTGAATTCTGAAAAAGGGCAGGGAAAAACATGAACTTTTCTGATGGAAAGTAACCAGTGTTAATTCAAGCCTAATATCCATAAGTTCTTCTTTACAAAGAGCATTCAACATTTGGAATGGATACAGCATTCTTTCTGAATGGAGCAAATGGCCTTCCTCACCCATAATTAGCATGTGGTCGACTCAATCTAATAGCACTAATAAGGACATACAGCTTCCTCTCTGACCAATTCCTTAACCAAATCCGGCTTTTGCTATGATTACCCACCACATTAAGCTTGTGTAGTAGATTTTCATGCAGAACTTGATGAAAAACTTTTTTGCAACCTAGGTGCACTCACATAAAGGCATAACCCCAGCAGCGTTGCAACTCAGGAGAAAGATCATTCAACGAAATTGTGCTTTTTTCATTTTCTTTGAATACTTTCATTTATTAGCAAGAAGAATATTGAAGATGGGGAAGATAAGGCTGATTCACTAACAGCCAAGATTAATCTAATCAGGCAACAAAGAGACCAGTTCCTTTCCAATTGGCTGTGGGAAAGCAGTGTGCTGGGCAGTTTGATCAATAGCGGTCCGTGGCAGGAGGTCATGTGATGAAACCTCCAGGAATGCACCCAAATGGAGTTGGCAGCCCTATTCCCCTGGCCAATTTGGAATTTAATAATATAATAGAATTCAACATAGCGTTTGAAAGGGAGAAATGCGAAGCAGCTACTAAGATTCTGGATTTAGGTAAGGCTGACTTCAATGCGATGAGGCAGAGATCGTTCACAGTAAACTGGGCAAGTCTGTTAAGTCTGTAAAAAAAAAAATGCAAGTCTTAATGGGCAAAACATCAGAAGATCAGTGGAAGGTGTGCAATAAAGAATTTAATATGATACGGAACCAGTTTATACTCCTAAGGGGCAAAAGCTCTGCTTGCCAAAAAAAAAGCCATGGATGACTAAAGAGGTAAGAGACAACATAAAGGTAAAAGAAAAAGCATGCAAAAATGCCAGAAAAAGCACAGAGCCTGGCAAATGGAAAAGATACAAAGAACAGCAGCGAGTGACGAAACAATAGTAAGAGTTACAAAAAGGAAGTATGAAAAGAAACTTACAAGGGATATCAAAAGAGAGTGGTCAGGAGCTCCTTAAGAAGGATATATTGACCTTGGAGGGAGTGCAGCATAGGTTTACCAGGATGATACCAGCACTCCGAGTTAAATTACAAGGAGAGAATACACAATTTAGCGTTGTATTCCCTGGAATTTAGAAGCCTAAGGGGTGATTTGATCAAAATTTTCAAAATATTAAAGGGAACAGATAAGTTAGATAGAGAGAAACTATTTCTCTTGGTTGGGAAGGGTTGGGGTGGTGCAGTCTAGGACTTAGGAACATGTTTTAAAATTAGAGCCAGACCTTTCAGGAGTGAAGTCAGGAAACACTTCTACACGTATAGGGTGGTCGAAGTTTGGAACTCGCTTCAGCAAACAGTAATTGATGCGAGATGAATTGTTAATTTTCAATCTGAGATTGATAGATTTTTGTTAAGCAAAGGTATTAAGGTATATGGGGCAAAGGGGATATGGTGTTAGGTCACAGATCAGCTATGGTCTCATTGAACAGCAGAGCAGGCTTGAAGGGCTAAATGGCCTCCTCCTGTTCCTATGTTCCTATACCACTTCTTCAAAAAGATAAAGGTTGGACAGTCAGCCCCGGTATCCATTATTCCACATGGAACAACTTCACATAATAATTATTCTCCCTATAATTCACTCTTACATGTTCATTATTCTCCCTCTGCTCCAGATTTGCAATAATAGGGTGTTAAATAAAAGTAGTCACTGAAAGGCAATTACATTCTGATAGTCTCTCTGTGAAGTATTGTTGATAATCTGAGCTCAGGGACCTGAACAGCAGAGCTGCATTTGCGGCGATCAGATATTCAGTTAGAGCGGGGAATTCAGGAAATGATGAAAAGTGGTTGTTAATTGTAGTATATGGAAAGGAGTTGGAGGACTATGGCATGTACATAAGGATTTGCAGTCTGTTCTGTTTGAAGAACAGATAACCTACCTTAAAATGGGTTGGAGTGTTTGAGGAAAACAGAGGAGAAAGGGTCATGAACAGGTCAATAGATAAATATGTTATGCTGGTAGATAGTGAAAATCAATGTAGTCAGCAACATATAGAATCTTGAAAGGTTGCAAAATGGTTGACATGGATACAATAGAGATGGGGTAGAGGAGCAATGTACGATTTCTACATCGAATCGGAAACTGATTTAAAATGTTGGCAGATGATGAAGCAGAGGGAACACCTGACCTGTGGAGGTGAAGAGGAAGAGACAGGGGTTTGATTTTCATTTTCACTGCCTAGATGGGAATCTGCTGGAACAGATTGCTTATCCTTTATGGAAACCAGCTAATTTGCATTATATTCAAATCAGTGGTATGAATCAGTGTTCCCCATTCTTCCACCAGTAGAAATACGCTTTCACTCTTTATCCAGAGTAAAGTTTGCAGGTTTCACGCACTCCTTTACTGGCTGCTTCTCTCTCAGCACTGCTCCCATTCACCATGTTGCTGCTTCTCCCGGCTCTGCACAAAATACATGTCCCCATGCCCACCCATAACCCAGTCTCCATCTCTGCTCCCTACTTAAGCCTCAATCTCCCCAGACTCCATCTTTGTCTCTCCCCAACTCCCTCAATCCCCAGTCTCCCTAGCCACTCAAATCCCTGATCCCCAGTCCTCCATTTCCCTCTCTCCTCTGTGCTTGAACCACAATCTCCAGCTCCCAGTTGCCTTCTCTCCACTCTGCTAAAACCCCAAAACCCCTGACTCCCTGTTCCCAGTCTTCCTCTCTCCTCTCTACTCAAAGCCTAAATTTCTCAATCCCCCAGTCCCCAGTCTCTCACAATCCCCCATTCCTGATCCATTTCCCTAGCCTCTCTTTCTCCCCGTCCTCGATTTACCACTGAGAACACCAGCTGATCCTGTCTTGCTGCAGGGGTGCAGGAGGTGTGGGTGGTGATGACAGCACCTAGGCTGAGGTTTTCTGTAGTGGTGGCCGATGATCTCACGGAGCAGGTTGTAATTCTTTCCCTAAAGCTCTCCACCTCCTTCTCTCCTAAACCCACATCATTGACCGAGTTTTTGGTCCCCTGACCTCTCAATCTGCCTTTCAGATGAAACTTAAACCAAGGCCCCTTGTGTACTCTCAGGGGAATATGGCAGTTCCTATCACAGTATTCGAAGAAGAGCAGGGCAGCCTTCCAGTGTTGTGGCCAACATTTCTCCCTCAACTGACATCATTAAAAGGAGATTATCTGATTATTATCTCATTGCTGCTTATGGAATCTTGCTGTGCACACATTGGCTGCTGTGTTTCATTACATTATAACAGTGACTACACTTCAAAAGTACTTCTTTGGCTGTAAAGGACTTAAGATATCCTATCGTGAAAGTTACTGTTATCTTTCTTTCATTCTTTCTATCTATCCTGTCTCTCTCTCTATCTATCTGTTTTTCCATCTCACTAACTCTGTCTGTCTCTCTCTCCCTGTCTCAGTCATTGTCTTCAGGAGGGGATCATTTCCTGTTCTTCACAAGAGGGAGTTTTAAAACAAAACATAAAAGGAGTTAGGAGAGGCATATAGCATTGAGTGTTTATCTGTAGGACCCTTTAAGACAAAAAATGAACCGACAAAAAGGGAGGGGACAAAACTCCTGAAATGTAGCTTACAGTAATAATGTGTAGTCTTGGACACTTGATGATAATTCAAGGTAGCGGGGGGAAATTCCCTCAGAGACTAATCCTCTCAGAGTCTTGTCTGGTGACAGCAAGGGCACAAATCGATCAGACATAGCTTCTAATAATAGATTATTAATAGCATTACGAGTGAGGTTAATCCAATCCTGTGTGAGTAAACTGGGCAGTCCCCAGACACTGATCCTACCATCAGTTAATGAGCGGATTGCCCTTTCCACTGATGAGGCAGTGTGTGAGATTATGCGATGCCATGCCTGAGGCAGATGTTTGATGGCATTGCTTCCCCTGTACTGTACATTATTTCGATAATGTAATAAATCACAGACACAGATTCCACACAAGAGCTTTAATGTTCAGCAAGACTTAACATTACTACTTGATCAGGTATTGTCATTCTGAGCTTGCCGCAGAGGAGGGAGTCAATGACATAAATAGCATACCTTCTATAAATTATTTATAATTCATCCACTTTCCTTCTGTTCAGATACAAATATTTTATTCAATTATAAAGTGCACCAGTGAGATTTCTTCCCATTAATCAGCTGCTACTGATTTCTCAATAAAGTTGGTGGTGACCACATTCACAATCATTAGTCCTACATTGCAAACACTATTGAGTATTAGTATTGAGTATTGGCTTCCCAGATGGCAAATCAATAAATAGTCGAGGCATACAGACAAGTTAAAGTCCCACTCCAGAGACTTGAGCACTAAAACCTAAGAGGACACTCCAATGCAGTACTGAAGGAGTCAGAAAGACTATTTATTGAATAAGACTTTAAACCGAGTCCCCATCTGCTCTCTTAACAACACCTACACTTCAAAAAAGTATTCATTTGTCTGTAAAGTGCTTTGGGACATTCTGAGGTTGTGAAAGGTGCTATATAAATGCAAGTCTGTCTGTCTGACATAGAAGATCCTATGGCACTATTTCGAAGAAGTGCAGAGGAGTTCTCCCTGGTGTCCTGGCCAATATTTATTCCTCAACTAACATAAAGAGATGATCTGGTCATTATCACATTGCTGTTTGTGGGAAATTGCTGTGCACAAATTGTATGCTACATTACCACAGTGATCACACTAAAAAAGTATTTTATTGGCTGTAAAACATTTTGGGACATCCTAAGATCATAAAAGGTGCTATATAAATGCACTATATATAAATGAAGTCTTCACTTTTTTTTAGGGATGCTATAATTGGTCTAAATACCAAAATAAAGGCAAAATACTGCGGATGCTGTAAATCTGAAATAAGAACAAGAAATGCTGGGAATACTCAGCAGGTCTGGCAGCATCTGTGGCGAGAGAAGCAGAGTTAACGTTTCAGGTCAGTGACCCTTCTTCAGAACTGGCAAATATTAGAAATGCAAAAGGTTTTAAGTGAGTAAAGCGAGGGTGGGGCAAGAGATAACAAAGGAGAAGGTGTAGATAGGACAAGGTCACAGAATAGCTGACCAGAAGGTCGTGGAGCAAAGGCAAACAATATGTTAATGGTGTGTTGAATGACAAAACATTAGTACAGTTAGGACTGAAAATTGAACAGCCGCAAGTACAAACATGAAAAAAAACAGTGGGTAAGCAAACTGAACAAACTAAGATGAAATAAATTAAATAAACACAAAAAATATTTTAAAAGGAAAAAGAAAAAAATAACTAAAAATAAAAGTAAAATGGGGGGCCCGTCAAGCTCTGAAATTATTGAACTTAATGTTCAGTCTGGCAGGCTGTAGTGTGCCTAATCGGTAAATGAAATGCTGTTCCTTGAGCTTGTGTTGATGTTCACTGGAACACTGCAGCAATCCCAGGACAGAGATGTGAGAATGAGAGCAGGGGGGAGTGTTGAAATGGCAAGCAACCAGAAGCTCGGGGTCCTGCTTGCGGACTGAGCGGAGGTGTTCCGCAAAGCGGTCACCCAGCCTGCGTTTGGCCTCCCCAATGTAGAGGAGACCACATTGTGAGCAGCGAATACAGTATACTACATTGAAAGAAGTACAAGTAAATCGCTGCTTCACCTGAAAGGAATGTTTGGGGCCTGGGATAGTGAAGAAAGAGGAGGTAAATAGGCAGGTATTACACCTCCTGCGATTGCAGGGGAAGGTGCCATGGGAAGGGGACGAGGTGGTGGGGGTAATAGAGGAGTGAACCAGGGTGTCACAGAGGGAACAATCTCTTCGGAATGCTGACAGGGGAAGGGAGGAGAAGATGCATTTGGTAGTAGCATCATGCTGGAAGTGGTGGAAATGGCGGAGGATGATCCTTTGGATATGGAGGCTGATGGGGTGGAAAGTGAGGACACGGGGAACCCTGTTACGGTTCTGGGAGGGAGGGGAAGGGGTGAGGGTAGAAGTGCAGGAAATGGGCCGGACACGGTTGAGGGCCCTGTCAACCACTGTGGGGGGGGGGAGAATCCTTGGTTGAGGAAAAAGGAAGACATATCAGAAGCACTGTCGTGGAAGGTAGCATCATCAGAGCAGATGCATCGGAGACGGAGAAACTGGGAGAATGGAATGGAGTCCTTGCAGGAGGCAGGGGGTGAAGAAGTGTAGTCGAGGTAGTTGTGGGAGTCGGTGGGCTTATAATGGATATTAGTAGACAGCCTATCCCCAGAGAGGGAGACAGAGACGTCGAGGAAGGGAAGGGAAGTGTCGGAGATGGACCATGTAAATGTGAGAGGTGGAAATTAGAACGTCCAATGGACATCCAATCTCTCGACACCTTCATCTCCCACCAGGACGGTTTGAGGGCTCTCCGCTTCTTCCTTGAACAGAGGCCCAACCAGTCCCCATCCACCACCACCTTCCTCCGCCTGGCTGAACTTGTTCTCACATTGAACAACTTCTCCTTCAACTCCATTCACTTCCTTCAAGTAAAAGGTGTTGCTAAGGGTACCCGTATGGATCCTAGTTATGCCTGTCTTTTTGTGGGATATGTCAAACATTCCATGTTCCAGTCCTACGCTGGCCCCCTACCTCAACTCTTTTTCTGGTGCATTGATGACTGTATCGGTGCAGTTTCCTGCTCCCGCCCCGAACTGGAAAACTTTATCAACTTTGCTTCTAATTTCCACCCTACTCTCACCTTTACATTATCCCCTTGTCCTCACTTTCCACCCCACCAGCCTCCATATCCAAAGGATCATCCTCCGCCATTTCCGCCACCTCCAGCGTGATGCCACTACCAAATGCATCTTCCCCTCCCTTCCCCTGTCAGCATTTTGAAGGGATTGTTCCCTCCGTGATACCCTGGTCCATTCCTCCATACCCCCACCACCTCGTCCCCTTCCCATGGCACCTTCCCCTGCAATCGCAGGAGGTGTAATACCTGCCCATTTACCTCCTCTCTCCTCACTATCCCAGGCCCCAAACACTCCTTTCAGGTGAAGCAGCGATTTACTTGTACTTCTTTCAATGTAGTATACTGTATTTGCTGCTCACAATGTGGTCTCCTCTACACTGGGAAGATCAAACGCAGACTGGGTGACCGTTTTGCGGAACACCTCCGCTCAGTCCGCAAGCAGGACCCCGAGCTTCCGGTTGCTTGCCATTTCAACATTCCCCACTGCTCTCATGCTCAAATTTCTGTCCTGGGATTGCTGCAGTATTCCAGTGAACATCAACACAAGCTCAAGGAACGCATTTCATTTACCAATTAGGCACACTACAGCCTGCCAGACTGAACATTGAGTTCAATAATTTCAGAGCATGACTGGCCCCCCATTTTACTTTTATTTTTAGTTATTTTTTCTTTTTCCTTTCTTATATTTTTTTTGTGTTTATTTAATTTATTTCATCTTAGTTTGTTCAGTTTGCTTATCCACTGTTTTTTTTCATGTTTGTACTTGCGGCTATTCAATTTTCAGTCCGTTAACACCCTATCTGTACTAATGCTTTGTCATTCAACACACCATTAACATATTGTTTGCCTTTGCTCCAGGACCTTCTGGTCAGCTATTCTGTGACCTTGTCCTATCTACACCTTCTCCTTTGTTATCTCTTGCCCCACCCCCACTTTACTTGCTTATAACCTTTTACATTTCTAATATTTGCCAGTTCTGAAGAAGGGTCACTGACCTGAAACTCTGCTTCGCTCTCCACAGATGCTGCCAGACCTGCTGAGTATTTCCAGCATTTCTTGTTTTTATTATTGGTCTAAATAGCCTTGCTTATAGATTGGAAAATAAACCAAAGTGTGTGGACTATGGGCAAGGACCATGTGGTTGATTAGCCGATCAAACTCACCGTCAAGACGTGTGTAAATTATAATTACTTGATTGCAAGCAGAGACCTTTGTGGAGACTAATAGCTGAGCTTTTGTTTTCTGGTATAAGAAAACTATTGAGGCACCCTGTAACTGATTCAGTGTCTGCAGCTCACCACGTCAACTGCTGCCTTCCATTGAGCTTTCCAAGTTCTAATTGTCACTGGCACTCTTACCCTCACCCTTGTCACTGGCTGGCATCCTATCCTTGGCCCTTTTCACTCTTTGGCTTCCTTTCCTTGGCCGCTGTCACAGTTGGCATCTGATCCAAGATGTTCTGCTTCAGTAACAGATGGTCGCTATGGATGTACACACTAGGCATACACAAATAATTACCACTAAATAATGTTTTCACCAAGCCCAACCACTGAATGATCCAGCAAATAAAGCAACTGTAATCAAGGCCAAGTGATGTAAATGGCCAATTTGGTCTGACTCTAAAATAAATCAACTTGTAATATAGAGAATATTTGATGTAGACTTGCTCTCTACTATAAAAGCAAAATACTGCGGATTCTGGAAATCTGAAATAAAAACAAGAAATGCTGGAACCATTCAGCAGGTCTGGCAGCATCTGTGGAAAGAGAAGCAGAGTTCCGAAGAAGGGTCACTGACCCAAAACGTTAACTCTGCTTCTCTTTCCACAGATGCTGCCAGACCTGCTGAGTGGTTCCAGCATTTCTTAATTTTATTGCTCTCTATTAAGTTGATTAAGAAATAGTTGGACCAGCTCTACTGGATATTTGGAGATCTTGTCAAGTTGGCAATCCGTGATGCACATTCTCTTGTCCTTCTCCTGCTCTGATTCTTCAGGTACTGAGTAAGCCTATGTACTGAGGGTCCTCTGCTCTGGGATTGGGATGGTAAGACCTCGGTCCAGAAGAGCTAAAGGCAAGAGGTACATTCAATTTGGGTGTAGAGCTGTGCCGCACTCCCAGAATCATAGAATCATAGATGCATAGAATCATACAACACAAAAGGAGGCCATTCTACCCATCATGCTAATGCTGGCTCTTTGAAAAGGTATCCAGTTAGCCCCACTCCCCTTCTCTTTCCTCATTGCCCTGCAAATTTCTCCTTTTTAAGCATATATCCAATTTCCTTTTGTAAGTTATCACTCAATCGGCATCCTTTCAGGCTTCCATTTCAGAGCGTAACAAATCGGTGCAATTTTTTTTTCCTTATCTCGCCATGGTTCTTTTGCCAGTCTTCCAGGTGGAATTTTGCTTTATTAGATTGTTTGAACTGGCTCTTGCTGTATGTAAGGAAGGACAATGAAAGGATCAACCTCCATGCCTCTGGCTCTCCGTCTCTGCTTAGTGGGTTGCCTGATTCTTATTCTCAAATGCTACATAGGCTTCATGTGTCTTCTGTGTTATGGAATTCAAAAAAAGAAAGGAAGATTTGCATTTATGTAGCAACTTTCACCACTTCAGGTCATCCCAAAAGCTTTTCAGCTATTGAAGTACTCTTGAAGTGTAGTCACTGTTGTAACGTAGGTAACCCGGCAGCCAATTTTTACACAGCAAGGTCCCGCAAATAGCTATGCGATAAATGACCAAATAATCAGTTTTATTGATGTTGGTGAAGGGCCAAATATTGGCCAGGCCACTGGGGAGAACTCGCCTGAAAGTTAGCAAATATAACAGCCCTTTTCAAGAAAGGAGGGAGAGATAAAACTGGGAACTACAGGCCAGTTAGCCTGACATCAGTCATCGGGAAAATGCTGGAATCTATTTTTGAGGAAGTATTAACAATGCTCTTGGAAAATCATAATATGATCAGAGTCAACATGGTTTTATGAAAGGGAATTAGTGCTTAATAAATTGATTAGAGATTTGTGAAGATGTTACTAGTAAAATAGATAAAGGGGAGCCAGTAGATGTAGTATACTTGGATTTCCAAAGGCATTCACACAAAGGTCAATACATAAGATAAGGGCTCATGGATTTGAGGATAATATATTCGCATGGAAGGAGGATTGGTTAACAGACAGGAAGCAGAGAGTAGGGATAAACAGAGCATTTTCAAGTTGGCAAGCTGTAACAAAGTGGAGTGCCGCAAGGATCAGTGCTACAATCTATATCAATGACTTAGATGGAAAAACCGAGAGTAATGGATCCAAGTTTGTTGATGATACAAAGCTAGTTGGGAATGTAAGCTGTGAGGAGGACACAAAGAGGTTGCAAAACAATATAGGCAGGTTAAGTAAGTGAGCAACAAGGTGGCAGATAGAGTATACTGTACGGAAGTGTGAGGTTATTCACTTTGATGAGAATAGAAAAGCAGATTTTTTTTTAACAGGCATGAAACTTCTATATGTTGTTGTTCAGAGAGACTGGGGTGTAGTTGTACAAATAACACAGAAAGTTTGCATGCAGGTACATGAAATGATTAGGAAGGCAAATGACATGTTGGCCTTTATTACAAGGGTATTGGAGTACAAAAATAAGGAAGTCTTGCTACAATTGTATAGGGCTTTGGTCAGATCACATCTGGAGTTCTGTGTGCAGTTTCAGTCTCCATATTTAAGAAAGGATATAATGGAGGTGGTACAGCTAGATTGCTTCCTGGGATGAGAGGGTTGTCCTACGATGAGTAAATTGGGTCCATATTCTCTGGAGTTTAGAAGAATGCGAGATGATCTCATTGAAACATACAGGATTCTGAAGGGGCTTGACAGGTAGGCACTGAGAGGTTGTTTCACCTGGCTGGGGAATCTAGAACATGGGAGCACAGTCTCAGGATAAGGGGTCAATCATTTAGGATTGAGATGAGGAGAAATTTCTTCACTCAAAGGGTTGTGACTCTTTGGAATTCTCTACCCAAGAGGGTTGTGGACGCTCCATTGTTGAGTATATTTGAGGCTGAGACAGGCAGATATCTGGTCTGTCAGGGAATAAAGGGATCTGGGGAGTGGTCAGGAAAGTGAAGTTGAGGCAGAAGATCAGCCATGATCATACTGAATAGCGAAGGAGGCTCAAGGGGCCGTATGGTCTAATCCTACTCCTATTTCTTATGTTATGTTCCCCTGCTCTTCTTTGAAATATTGCTATGGGATCTTTTGCGTCCACCTGCAAGGCCAGATGAGGCCTCAATTTAATGTCTTATCCAAAGGACGGTACCTCCAATTGTGCAGCACTTCCTCAGTAATGTACTGGAGTGTCAGCCTGGATTACATGCTCAAATTACCGGAATGGAACTTGAACCCATAACCTTCTGACTCAGAGAGGAGAGTGCTGCCACTGAGCCTTGACTGATACCTCAGTGGGTAACCTAGTTTTCAACCTCAAGTGCTGCACATGCTTCCTGTGTTTTCTTTGTTATGAAATAACAAGTTGGAAATGCCTGTTTTCACGAATTGCTTTGGATAGATCATATGGAAGGAGTCAATTCTGTTGATTAATCTTTGTATTAGAGAACATTGTAACAATAAAATGAACAGTCTCCTTTGCATGACGGTGTCATCATGTGACTCATGTACTCTCTACTATTTTTAATAGTACTTTACTGTCCATATGGCAAATTTAAAGATTTAGTAGGATAGTCTTTCGATAACCAGCACCCAACATGCCAACCAAACCAAATGCTTAACTGGACGACGTGATCAACCCTTCCTCTATCCCCCTTTGTCCATAAAAGTTATTCATGTCACTGTCAACTGACAACATTGAGGCTTCTGCATTGCACCAATTTGCTTTCTCTGGAGTGAATCTATCTTAACTTAATATTTCAGATGTAACATTTCTGAATTTGTTACTAGCCCAAGAATAATAATTATTTATAACCATAAATTTGTTTGCTGATAAAATGATAGTTCGATATGTGTGAATCAGATACACAACCCCTCATAGCCAACAATGCAAGTACCTTTATTGCTGTTTGTCTAACTATTTACTGAACCACAGTGTGTTATTCTTAGATGGAGTAGGCTTGAGCTGTGTGCCATTTTTAAGAAAGATGGGCTTGCATTTATACAGTAACTTTCAGGATGTCCCAAGACACATTTTACGGTTAATGAAGTAGCTTTGAAGTGTAGTCAATGTTGAAATGTAGGAAATACAGAAGCCAAATTGCACACAGCAAACTCCCGTAAACAGCAGTATTTTAATGAACCAAACATCTACTTTCAGTGATATCAGTTGGCCAGGACACTGCTCTTCTTCAAAATAATGCTGTGGGATCTTTCATGTCCACCTGAGAGAGTAGACCAGGCCTCAGTTTAACTACTCATACAAAAAATGGCACCTCCGACAGTGCAGGATTCCCTCAATACTGCCCTGGAGCGTCAGCCTAAATTTGGTGCTCAAAACTCTGGAATGTGACTAGAACCTACAACCTTTTAACTCTGAAGCAGAAGTGCTTCCCACCAAGCCACAGCATTAACAGCATCTTATAAAAATTCCTTCCACATCTCAAAAATATCGATAGCTACACATTACGCCAGAGAATCAAGTAACAGTTCTGATCTTTAGGAATGAATGGAATTGAAGGAACGCAGTGCTTCAAAGTGCTACCAGGTTTTAAGCCAGAACACAAAGCCTCAAGAGGTGTTGACAGAAGTGACTGGACCACCCACCTTAGAGCCATAGTCTGCTCTCTATCTTTGGCCACGCAGGTGCTGAAAGATTGGTATCAGACATTGCTCCCCAGCTGTGCAGGTGGCCAGGAATTAGCCTGCAGCTCATTGCACTTGCCCACGACCACCCTTAGCATTGTCACATCTTTCCTCTTCTGCTGTGCTAATCACACCATTGTGCCTGAACCGGATTAGCTGGGAGAAAAGAATTGAGATGTGGGGTAGCGGGTGGCTTCAGTGACATTTTGGAAATTAACCGGAGCATTAAGGAGAGCGAAGATGTGATGACTGAGAGAGTGGATAATCATCAGTCTTGTCAAACTATTAGCAGCTGTTCACCTCAGGGGCAAGCAGGCTTTCTCTCTCCTCCCTCACTCCCTCTTTCATGTACCACCAGGCTCATTAACGCTATAGGGGCAGCAGCAGGTTCCATCTCTCATGACAACCACTTCTGACAACTTGTTCTGAGAGAGGCAAAGAAAAGAGAAATCGTTTTGTTTATTTTTTTTTTAAATATGCTCCTGCCTAGCTTTGATGTTCAAATGTCTCTCAAAAGTGTCCCATCATTATGCTGTTGCAGAGCTGAGAAATTTTTAAAAAACCTTTATTCAAGTTTCTTCAGATTTCTGGACATTGGTTGTATGGCTGGTGGCTAACTGTAAACAGTTATCAGACTCATAATGAAGCTCAACACAAACTTGAGGAATGTCATCTCATCTTTTAATTGGGCACTTTACAACCTTCAGGTCTCAACACTGAATTCAACAACTTTAGATCACAACCACCATTCCCATTTTCTCAGACAGCAGGTGCTGGTAATGGTTCTGCTGTAACCATCAACAGTGCATTTGGATCCAATTTTTGTTGTACATAGAATTACAAAGTATTTACAACACAGAAACAGGCCATTTGGCCCAAGTGGTCTGTGCCTTCTTCCACCTCACTTCATCTCATCATATCATTCTGTCTCTATCTCCCTCTTGTACTTAGCGAGCTTCTCCATAAAGGCAACTACTCTTTGTCCTGGACAGTTTCAGTTTCTCACCACTCTGGGGAAAGAAGTTTCCCCTGAATTCTCCATTGGATTTATTAGTGATTGGACTCCCCCATAAGTGGAAACATTCAACATCTACAATATCAAACAAATTTATAATTTTAAAGACCTCTGTCAGGTCACCTCTTTGCTTTTCTAGAGAAAAGAGTCTACTTATTGGCCCTCCTCCAACTCCCCCATTTCCTGGTTCCCTCCCCCAGTTCCCCAAATTTATTGGCCACTCCCCCCAATTCCCCCATTTACTGGTGTCCTCCTGCAATCCTGCATTTACTGGCACCTTCCCCCAATTCCCCCATTTACATGCCCTTCCCCCATTTACTGGCCCCTCCCCTAATTCCCCCATTTACTGCTCCCTCCCATTCTCCCATTTACTGGTGCCCTCCTCCAATTCCCCAATTTAATGCCCCCTCCTCCAATTCCCCATTTACCAACCCCGTCCCCCAATTCTCCATTTACTGCCCCCCTCCCCTAATTACTAACCCTCCCCAATTTACAGGTACCTCAC
The DNA here is from genome assembly GCF_036365525.1 of Heterodontus francisci. Classification (NCBI taxonomy): domain Eukaryota; kingdom Metazoa; phylum Chordata; class Chondrichthyes; order Heterodontiformes; family Heterodontidae; genus Heterodontus; species Heterodontus francisci. The sequence continues at coordinate 122,739,763 of NC_090377.1, forward strand.
TCAAATTCCCCAATTTACCAGTGCCTTCTCTTATTTACTGGTGACCTCTCCCAGTTGTCCCTTTACTTTACTTGTCCCATTAGCACCTGTTTTTACCTTACACCCATCTCTTTTGTTATCCCAATCTCAGACCTTCCCCATTGTTATTTCCTTCCTGGATTAAGAGGTGACCTAATAGATGTTTTCAACATGATGAGAGGTTTCGATTGAGTAGTGGAGAAAAATTATTCCCTCTGGTGAGAGGCTACTCTGTTTTTGCTTAAAAACTGTTAAATCTCTAACCTCCCTTTTCTGATGAAAGGTCGTTGACCTAAAGCTTTAACTCTGTTTTTCTCTGCACAGATGTTGCCTGAATTGCTGAGTGTTTCCAGCATTTTATGTTTTGATTTCATAATGAGACTTGTTTGGAATCTGAGTCATTCCCATTCCTATTAAAAGCTTGGCCCTTCAGCAGGGCTGCTTCTCCAGTCTTTTCTAAGATTAGTTCTTAGCTGTGTGTCCTGGCTGTCCAGCTGTGTCCTCAGCAACCAAACAATGCATTAATTACAAGACCCATTCGATATGAACAATGATGGACAGGAAAAGACCCTCTTGTCCATCCAGCCGGTCCCATACAATTGCAATGCCCTCTGCATCACAATTCACACACTTCCTATTCCACCCAAAACCATGTGACCTCCTGGAAACGGCAAGAAAGTAGAAAAAAACTCAGGCCAATTTGAATCATAGAATTTTACAGCATTGGAGGACGTTCAGACCATCATGCTGTGCTAGCTCTTTGAAGGAGCAGTCGTGCTTAGTCCCATATGCCCACTTTGTGTTTGTAAACCTGTAAGTTCCGCATCCTCAAGTACATGCCCAAATCCCTTTCAAAATTATTTATGGAATCAGCTTCCATCTCCCTCTCAGATAAAGTGTTCCACAGCCGTCAACTCTGTAAGTGAAAAGAATTCTCTTCATATTGTTACGACCAGGTGAGAAAGGTGTCTAAAGGTCCCTTTCAGCCTTCACCTGGTCGTAACAATATGAAGAGAATTCTTTTCACTTACAGAGTTGACGGCTGTGGAACACTTTATCTGAGAGGGAGATGGAAGCTGATTCCATAAATAATTTTGAAAGGGATTTGGGCATGTACTTGAGGATGCGGAACTTACAGGTTTACAAACACAAAGTGGGCATATGGGACTAAGCACGACTGCTCCTTCAAAGAGCTAGCACAGCATGATGGTCTGAACGTCCTCCAATGCTGTAAAATTCTATGATTCAAATTGGCCTGAGTTTTTTTATACTTTCTTGCCGTTTCCAGGAGGTCACATGGTTTTGGGTGGAATAGGAAGTGTGTGAATTGTGATGCAGAGGGCATGTACACATATGCAAATAGAGACAGAAAAGAGCAGGAGGAAAATAAAGTGGAAACATCTGAGGCAATATCTGAAAAGTTTCTGTTACGGTTCTTTGAGCTCACTGTAGAGTCCTTGGTTGTAGGTAGATCTTGCTTTTCGTTGGGGCCCAGTATTCGTCTTAAACCTTGTTCGCTGTAGGAGACTTTTCTCTCTTGGGGTTCACGTGTCTTCAGTGGATTCAGAGACTTGTGAGAAAGAGATGGGAGCAGACAGGAGAGATCTTCTCAGTCCAGGAGCAAACAGTCTTTCTGAGTTCAAACTCTCTGTGGCTAGTTCAAAAGACCCTGGAACAGCCAATTAGTCATGTGACCAGCTGGTCCAAATAGTCCTGGCCCCTGTGGATTGCATCACACCAGCAGGCCCTGGAATGTGCTTCCCCACCCCCTCATTGTCCGGTGATCAACATCCATTGTGGGTTGAATGTGTCAGGAAATGGTCCTTCGTCCTTTCAAACACCATCAGTTAATATGCAAATGTCTTTTCCGGCCACGGCTGATCTGTTTAACAAGTCATTTCCTCACTCCAGTGACAGTTTAAAACCAATGTTCATGACAAACTTAATGTGCCTCATTCTTGGCAGGTGGCGGCCTCGCATGACAATATTCCCTTTACATCTTTTGCGATGATTTTGAATCTATGACCTCTAGTTATTAATGCACTCACCAGAGGGAATAATTTTTTTCTATTTATTCCATCAAAACCTCTATTAGATCCCCTTTTATGTTACAAGGAAAATAATCCTAACATTTTTTAATCATTTAAAAAAATTGAAAAGACTAATGGACCCAAAGGTGACCCTTGGGGAAGCACCACAACAAACCACCTCTTAGTCTGGAAAGCACACATCCTTCACCACCCTCTGCTTCCTGTCACTGAGCCAATTCTGTTTCCATACCACCACTTTCACCTTAACTCTATGGACTTCCATCTTCTTAATAAGCCTCCTGTGTGACACTTTGTCCAGTGCCATCCCATATATATATCCACTGCACAATTAGGGGGAAAACATCCGGGAAATTCTTCTCCAACCCCCTCAAGCAATCAAAGCTAATGTGAGAGATCACTCATGGAGCAAGTGTTATCTGTATAGCCACTTTCCTTCTAAATTATGTGATCTCTGTCCCCATCAAGAGCTTGGAGGCATGCAGAGAGTCAGCATCCACCAGCCCAGCAGGCAATGCATTCCAAAGACTCACTATCCCAGAGGCTAATGCTTAGCAGGAAGAGATCAGTGAGAGCATTCTACTTGAGGGTTCCCAAAGTTAATTACTCAGTACACCAAGCAACCAAAAAATATCGGCAAGCCTTGTTTGTTCAGTTTTTGTGGGCGTTAATGTAGTGGAGATACAGATCAGCCATGAACTAATTGAATGGCGGAACAGGTTTGAAGGGCTGAATGTCCTCCCGTTCCTAAGCCATGGTGAACATTCATGGATATCTCTAGATGTAGAGAGCCTGTGGAGTTCTGCACCCCTGAAGCACAATGAGCTCGATACAGAAAGATTAATAATTGCCAATTGATAATCTTGAAGTGATTGCATTATAACAGGCAGTTGATTATCGCAAAACAACAGAGTCAGTATATTTTACAGTAGACCAATCAATTTTTAAAAATTAAAGAATTGATTTCACATCACAGCAATACTTCTTAACAAATCTATCCTTGTAAAATGCCTTAAAGGAGCAATGACATACATGCAGGTTTCATTATTTGATGGTCATGTTTGTGGTTTCTTCAGCTGTAGTTAATCATTGTAAATATTCTATGGGCTGATGTCTTCCTCTACTAAATTAGACACCCCATTGCTCAAAGAGTTCGCTGCCTTAACATATTTACAGCTGCATATAGAGAACAAATTAAAACCACAAACTCGCCCCGCCTCCAACTCATTGGCTGACACACCAGTGTCAATATTCACTTTATATATTAATACCTGGAAGGGTTCTGAGACTCAAAGGCTGCACGCACTGGGGTTACATAACTGTGAGGATAATTGGCCTAGTTCCCATTGGCCTTTGAATGTAGACGTGAATGTTAATGTGCATTCCAGACCTGCATTGTGATTGTTCTAGGGGCTGTTCAAGGCACAGCTCTCCCTGGTATTACAATATGGCTGCATAATGATTAATCCTTGTTAATAATTCAGTCCTGCTTTGGGCTTGACAAATATTTTTTTCTTAAACCATAATTTGCCTGTGCGTTGGGAGATTGCAAGGTAAATAATGGAAAGCATACAAACTCATCTGTTATTAGACTTTTCTCCTAGTCAGTGGTGTCAGCTCTAAGGATCCCCATGTCTCATCTAGGATGCCTGGAAGACTGGGCTGAAAGGTACAGGAGATTTGCAGAACTCTATGCTTTGAATGTGGGTTTAAAAATTTAAAAATGCTGATCCTTGTTTTCAAATCCCTCCTTGGCCTTGCTTCTCCCTATCTCTGTAATCTCCTCCAGCGCTACAACCCTCCACAATCTCTGCACACCTCCAATTCTGGCCTCTTGCACATCCTTGATTTTAATCGCTCTACCATTGCCAGCTGTGCCTTCAGCTGTCTAGGCCCCAAGCTATGTAATTTCCTCCCTAAACATTTTCACCTCTCAACCTCTCTTTTCCTCCTTGAAGACACTCTTGAAAACCTGCCTCTACCACCTGTCCTAATATCCCTTTATATGGCTTGCTATCAAATTTTGTGTGATAAAGTTCCTGTGAAGCACCTTGGGATATTTTATTAAATTAAAGGCACTACATAAATACAAATTGTTATTGTTGTTGCATATGAATTCAGTCCAATCCAGACTAATGAGATTACAATCTCCTCTCTCATGGCTATTTAGTTCTAAAGTGAAATTAATTTGGATAGCATCAATTTAGCTCTTGATGGGAGTAAATGCACAGAATAAAACTACCCATAATTTGGTGCTAATTTGGTCGTCTGATTTAATAATTTGCTCTTCTGAGGCCCCTAAGTGGGTTTATCCAGTAAGTAGCTGCACAGACCAGCACAGACATCAGTTTGTTGCCAGGTCTGTGTTGAGTTAACTGATCTCAGTTGAGGTTGGTGTAGGGATGCTACAGATGGCATCAGCATCCTTGTGCTAGGGAATAGAAAATTGTTCTCGATATGTGCTGTGAACATCTGGTGAGGGAAGCTCTTCCAAATCTCTGCCCCTCTTATCCTGACTCACAACAAGTTCTGTTCACCATCGCCCCTGTGCTCGCTGAATGACATCAGCTCCTAGTAGGCAAAGCCTCAGGTTAAAAAATTCTCATCCTCATATTCAAATCACTCCATAGCTTTACCCTTGTCTATCTTTGTAAGCACCTCCAGACCTGCAACCCTCAGATCGCTACATTCCTCCAATTCTGGCCTCTTGTGCACTCCCCACTTCCTTCACTTCACCATTGGTAGCCGTGTCTTCAGTTGCCAAGGCCCTAAACTCTGGAATTCCCTCCCTAAAACTCTTTGCCTCTCTATTTCTCTCTCCTTCTTTAGGAGACCACTTAAAACCTGTCACTTCAACCAATCGTTTGGTCACATTAATAATGTCTCCTTTGTCTGATAACGCTTCTGTGAAGCCATTGTGACATTTTACTGCATTAAAGGCACTATGTAAATGCAAGCTGGTCAGGATATTTTCACTACTTTTACCTGGTGCAAGATACAATTATAATAAGAATGTAAGCAAGACCCCGAGGATTGGTGATATGGAAAATGTGAATGTCACACTGACGCAGTAGAGTGAGTCTTTCTGAGGTTTGGATTCAGGCGTCTTGTTGGAACAGTGTAGGGAAAAATAGAATTTGCTTTTATATAGCACCTTAGCACATCTCTTGGGACAATTCAAAGCCTTTCGCATATGAGTTAACCTGACAATCAGTCACGGCTGTCAGGGAGCTTTACTTTTCATCTCTGCTGTGTGCATTAACTGATTTGGAGTGCTTGATGTTGACCGTTGGTACCTGAAATGGAAAGTGTTGTATTCCCCATGCGCTTAAATTTCAATGCCTCCCAAAATAAGTGACTTATAAATACAGCTGCAATTGTGTTTATTCTTGAGCAGAAAAGCATGAATGATGCCTGGTCTTAGAACAAAATCACACATGGAATGATTAACTCCACAGAAAATCAGAAAAGGTGAATCCAATTTAGCACTTATAAAAAGAATTGACATTTAGTCTGTGAAGGGAGCCAGTCCCGGGTATATAATGTAGAAAGTACTGAGAGAGTGCTACCATTTATCAGATGAGACTTTAAACCGAAGCACTGCCTGTTCTCTCAGGTGGATGTAAAAGATCCCATGGCACTATTTTGAAGAACAGCAGTGGAGATCTCCCCAGTGTCAATATTTACTCCTCAACCAATATCATTAAAAAGAAATTATCTGGTCATTATCTCATTGCTGTTCGTGGGAGCTTGCTGTGCACAATTTGGCTGCTGTATTTCCTATATTACATCAGTGACTACACTTCAAAAGTAATTAATTGGCTGTGAAGCATTTTGGGATGTCCTGAGGTTGTGAAAGGCACTATATAAATAAAGTCCTTTCTTCTTTCTTTATGTTAGATTAGATAGATGCTGTAGAGTTTGCTCAATTTATCTTCTGGGATGAGGAGGGGCAAAGCACTGGCAAATCGTCTGCAATAGATTAAATACATTTGGCTAGGATCCATGACAGATTGTACAAGGTCCATGAAAGATGTAGGCCGGTGGGCTGAATGGCCTTTTCTTGTTCTGCGTATTGCGTTGTCACGGGTCATTTCACTTCAGACAACATAGGAACAGGAGGAGGCCATTCAATCCCTTGAGCCGGTTGCCCCCTTCCGTTAGGTCATGACTGATCTGTACCTCAACTCCATTTACCCACTTTTGCTCCCTATCCTTTGATACCATTACCCAATAAAAATATATCAACCTCAGTCTCGAAAATCTCAATTGACCCCCCAGCGTACAGAGCTTTTATGGGGGAGAGAGTTCCAGATTTTCACTCTCCTTTTTTAAGATGATGTTCCCATGCTCTACATTTCCCCACCAGAGGAAATATCTACTACATCAAATCCCTTCGTCATTTTAAAGATCCCGATTAGATCACCCCTTAATCTTCCATGTTTATGGGAAAACAAGCCTAGTCTGTGTAACCAGTCCTTACAATTTTGCCCTTTAAGCCCTGATTAATCTGCGCTGTACCCTTTCCAAGCTAATGTAGTCTTCTTGAGGTGCAATGCCCAGAACTGAACACAGTACTTCAGATGGGGTCTAACTAAGGCTCTGCACAACTGAAGCCTTTGTATTCCAGCAGCCTTGTGATCAAGGGCGACATTGCACTAGGCTTTTTGATTACTTTTTGTACCTGTGCACTAGTTTTTAGTTATCGGTCTGCACAGACTCTCTAATCCTTTTGCTTCTCCACAGCTTCTAGTCACTCACTATTAAGAAAATATTTAGATTTTTCTTTCTTAGATCAAAAGGGGACGCCCTCACACTTTCCTACGTTGAACTCTATCTGTCACCGCTTTGCCCACACCTAATCTGCCTGACACATTGTAACTACCTGCTCCCATCTATGCAACTTGCAAGCTGCTGCATTGGTGATTTACCAGCAAGTAGTAGTGATGCAACATCTAAGAAAGACAATGGCAACTCTCAGTTTAGGACTAAAATGGGACAATATCACACACCTACCATTTTCGTACGGGTGCTGACCAGCTTTGCAATCATACAACAACTTGCATTTATATAGTGCTGCTAATGTTGTAAGACATCCTGAGGCACTTCACAGTAAAGACCCGCTACCCGACCCGAAACCGACAGGACCCGACGACATGTGTTGGGTTCGGGTTGGGTCGGGTCGCGCTTCTGGGTCCAGCATTCGGGTTCGGGTCCGGTCCGAGCGGACATGCTCTCTCACGACCTCAGGCAAATGACTCTAATGTTAACTTACTTTTTGGACTTTAAAGGTGGTTTTGTTACAGTTATTTTAAGCTTGTGCGGGTCGGGTTGGGTCGGGCGCGGGAAAAAATGGAAGGACTCGGGTCGGGTCGGGCTCGGGCTCGGATAGGATCCTGTCGGGCTCGGGTTGGGTCTCATTTGCAGACCCGAGCAGGCCTTTACTTCACAGGCGTGGACTCAAGCCAAATTTGACACCGAGCCACATGCGGAGATATTAGCACAGGGAACCAAAAGCTTGGTCAAAGAGGTAAGTTTTAAAGTGCATGTTAAAGAAGCAGAGAGAGAGCTTTCGGGAGGAAATTCCAGAACTTAAGGCCTAGAATGCTGAAGGTATGGTCGCCAATGGTGAAGCAATTAAAATTCGGGGTATGCAAGAGGCCAAAATTGGAGGAACACTGAGACCTCAAAGGGTTATAAGGCTGGAGAAGGTTTCAGAGATAGGGAGAAAGGAGCCATGAAGGTTAATTTTGAATATTCCTTGCAAGTAGACGCAATACAGGAAGGTAATAATAATTCATCGAGACTGAAGGATGGAATTTCGCTTGGAATCCATGTGAAATGAGTAGGAGCCGAGACAATTGCTGAGGAAAGAGGTGTGGCATGATCAAAAATGAGAAGGGAAACTGATAACAATGAAGGTGAACAAGGTAAAAGAGACAGAGTTTTGATGAGAGCTCATCAACTTTAAACATCAACACTGTTTCTCTCTCCACTGCAGCTGACTGACCTGCTTAAGTGAGCTCCAGCACTTTTTGTGCTTATTTCAGATTTCCAGCATCCGCAATATTTTACTTTGCTTTTCATCGTTGCTGTGTGCCACTAGGCGTCAGGCTTGTACTGTGCATATCAATGGTTGCATCAAGCTGTGGGGAGTCTGAAAGGAACATGGAGAGAAAACAGAAATCTTAAACAATATCGTTAAGGAACATGAATTTTTAAAGTGCTGGTGAAGATGGGTGCTTCAAAAATGCACTTAAAATCACTGACAATTATCATTTATCTTCCAAAGAGGGCTGAAGAAAATGATTGCGGCTGTCTGTGTGTGCCTGTCTGTCTGTTTTGATGAGGGGATGATTCTGGCTGTGATTGTGTGTGTGTTTTAGTGAGAAGCTGTATTAGGGTTTTCACCGTGACAGCCTTGCCCACCCCGAAATTGACACTGGTTGCGGGTTGAAACTTGTAACTGCTGATAGAATAGCCATTTAAAAAAATATTGCATTATAATTTCCAAACAAAGTTGAAATATTTGCTATGAACTTTACGGTATTAAGATATTATAAATTCGATTAAAAATACATATGCTGTTGTACCTGCTGTAAGTTTAATACTAATTATGGTCTTATTTAACAGGCACAAGTGAGGAGGATTGTATTGCAGAAAGAGGCTCGCGAGTACAGCAGGCACATATTGTGCAATCTGTGTGCATGTCCTACTGCATCATACAGCTTCTGCTGCCTCAAAAGTTCTATGTGGCCATTTTTGGGACAAATCAATGATCGCAGCCCCCAGTCAAACAAGAAGTTGCATTACACAAGACCCTGGGGTACAGTTCCATGGGCTCTCATCACCCTCTCGTACCCTGCACAAGTGACCACATGTAAGTGCAGACAGTACATGTTGACAGACTATTTTAACTGGAGGATATCAGAGGTGATCTAAATCGTGTGCTCTTTCAACTTGCACGGGGGTTCACTCCTTGGGTTATCAACCCTCCAGGGTTGCCATGGAGCCTACAGGAATTGAAGATTGATCTCCAGGACACTGGAGGGAGCAAAAACCTGGGAGAAAAAACATTGGGACGTTAAAAAAAAAGTTGTGCACTTTTAAAAAATATTCTTTGAACACTTGCGCTTACTAGTTATAAAAGGATCTTTGGAGATGGGGAGAAAGGGACGTTTGACTGAAGTTGGGAATCATTCAGTCAGTTAATGAAGAGTCTGTTTTCTTCTCAATTGGCTGTGTGAAGGTGAGGTCTGTGAGGATAGACATGTTGGGTGACCAATGTCGAGACTGGGGTGGTGAGAGGTCATGTGATGAAACCTTCAGGAATATGTCCAACCAGAGGTGGAAACCCTATTCCACCAGCTGTGTTCATTGGACTGTGATCAGGTGTGGGAACTGGGGCTGATTTCTTTATTACATTTCCCCACCGTTGGCTTAGACCAACTTTGGCACGCAAACCCGGATCAGCTAACTCAGCACAGAGTAAGGAACAGGTTTGGACCGTCTGCTCTTTAAGGGTTTAAGACCGACCCCATTCTGTGAATTTATTCACGAAACATTGGGAAAACCACAGCTGAAGAGAGGTTGCGGGGGTTGGTGGTAGGGAGATCACTGGGACCCATACTTCATAATAGTTACGACGGCAACAGGTTCAGTTTGAGTCCACCCAAAATGGTGGCCAATTTTTAGCTTGCCACCATCTTTATAATCCAATGTTTCCAAGATCTGATCTTCGTACAAGAAGACCTTCGCAGCAATCACACCAAAGTTTCCAAAGGAACAAAATGCCCGCTGAAATCCTTTATTCATTATTTGTCATTTTGATATCATGGCAAGCCTGAATCTGTGCAGGGAATGGATGGGCTATGTTTGAAAGAAAGACTTGCATTTATAAAGTGCCTTTCATGAGCTCAGAAGATCCCAAAGCATTTTACAGACAATGAAGTGCAGTCACTGTTGTAATGTAGGAAACACAGCAGCCAATTTGCACACGGCAAGGTCCCATAAACAGCAACACGATAACTACTAGATGATCTGTTTTCATGATGTTGGTTGAGTATTGACCAAGAGAACTCCACAGCTCTTCTTCAAAATAATGCCAGGGGGCTCTTTAATGTCTATCTGAGGGGGCAAAAAAGGTCTGATCTAAAGTCTCACCCAAAAGGTGGCATCACTGACAGTGCAGCACCCTCTCAGTATTGCACTATGCTCAAGTCTTTGGAGTGGAGCTTGAGCCCACAACCTTCTGACTCTGAGGCAAAGGCACCAGTCACTGAGCCATGGCTGACACATGCTTGACTTGCTAACTCATCAATAATGTGCCTCTCACACGGTCCCTTTAAAAACACACACGTAGAAACCTACTGTTGATGCTTCCAATTTTAAAACTCCTTTAAGTAAGTATATAAAAAATCAAGAACATGCCTTCAAAGACCAGGGCAACTTGTCAGAGTAATGCGTCAATTCAGTGAGAACAATTAAAAAGTGTAATTTGAATACATTACAATATGACTGAGCTAATATATTGCAGATTGAGCTAATCGTTGCTTTGGCTAATTTATATCATTTAGGCCCCTGTAGTGTCTCCATAAGGAAGATAATGATGGGGTCAGTCTGCCTGTTACACATACATCGGGGTTAGTGCTAATTGAGCTGTCAGCCATTTTTCATCCTGAATTATGATAGAATTCCATTAACTCCAAACCCTGGAAGAAAACGGCACCTGCCAATTGGGACCAAAAAGAAACAAAGAGGAATTAAACATGCAACTTGCTACTGGAGAGCCCGGGTGTCTGCAATTACGGGGGATTAGCAAGTGCTTTCTGTCTGTCTGCAAGAGTGTCAGTCTTTTTTTAAGAGTGGAGGCTGAATTGGTCAGACATAAAGATAAGAAAAAAAGACTTGCATTTATACAGCACCTTTCACGACCTCAGCATACCCTACACGGTTGAGGGAGAAATGTTGGACAGAACACTGGAGAGAACTTCCCTAGCTTTAGTCCAAAATAGTACCATGGGACATTCTGCAGCCATCAGATGGCTCGGTTTAACATCGCATTGTAAAGGGAAGCGCCTCGAACAGCGTAGCACTCCCTCAGTACTGTACTGGGAGTGTGAGCCTGGATTTTACACTCAAGCCTCTGGAGCAGGTGAACCCATGATATTCTGACTCAGAAGCACGTGGGCTATCAACTGACTTCACTTTCTGTGGTGAGTTTAATAGGCAACCATTGGACAAATACAACAAATTCCTAAAAAAAAAAGGCTAAGAGTGAGATGGCGTTTTCGCAAAGCTGACAGTGGAGCGGCACAACTCAGACAGTAACTTGTGGACATTCACAATTAATCATACATCTGCCCCTCGCCTGAGGTTGCTGTGCCATTTACCCATAGATAATGGCAGGTGCCATTGACCTTGCCATTATAGTGACTGAACATTCTGGTCCTAACATCTAATGCTATACAGTATTAGTGAGGGATTTTACAGAGTGTAACACAACTGTAAACCCATAGGATTGCATAGAATTACATGCAGACAGATAATTATCACTTGCAACTTCTAAAGACTACTTCTAAAGCCCAAGGCTGAGCTGCAGTGCTAAACAATTGTGACATTAATGAGCTATGAACTGAGAATCCACAATGGTAAAAGGAAATCACTTAGGGAGTGAGTGCTAATATCTGCAACACACAAAAAAGAAAAATAGATCCCAAATCACTTTCTCATAGATTTTAACTGAGGAAGAGTTTGATCTTTTCAAGTCGCTACTGCAACAATTGTATCCATATAGCACCTTCAAAAAACACTGTGAGGTATTTCACATGGGCGGAAGACAATAAAGGACCAGATGCTGAGCTATGGTGCAAGAGTTGGGAGAGGAGACTGAAACTATGTTGAAAAGATGGGGTTTGAGAAGGTTATTAAAGATGGAGAGGTGGAAGCATTTAGGGAAGAAAATGCATAAGGCGTGATTTTACGCAAGATGGACATTCCACATTGGATTCAGAAGGTGTGATGAACAAATCCCAACATTTTGGGGAGTAATTTTAACCTAGCTTGCCAGGAATCCCATGGGATCGGGTGAAAATCTGGTTCTAAACTCCACCCAATATCACTGCCCGTTGACTCCAATGGCAAGAGAAATCGAGCGAGATATAAAACCGTGTGGCACCTGATCCTATCAGTTTTCCAATGGATGAGTGAGGTTAAAACTGCCACCAAAGTTTACATTTTACAAAGCCAGTTGGCAACTGAGAAAGACCTTCCAATTGTTTACACTGGCACTGTCACTTTGATCTTTGTACTCTCACCCATCCAGCCTTACTGTCTAGGATCAGTCCCTTACCCACCCCCCACCCACCCCACCCCCTATAGTCCTCTGGACAGGAGCACATATGTTGCAATGTGGTGGCTAAAACCCACTTGATATTCGGCTCCTGCCCACTGCACTTGTCAGCTGACCTTGTGGAGCAGTAGCTGGAGCGAGCCAGCGAGAGAGATGGTGCCACGTGTGTAGCTGGCAAACACAGCTGGCAAGCATGGGAAAGTAGTGGGGAACTACTCATCCTTGTTTTCAAATCCCTCCAAGTCTTCGCCCCTTCCCATCTCTGTAACCTCCTACAACCCTCCATGATCTCTGCACTCCTCCAATTCTGGCCTCGTGCATCCCAATTTTAATCACTCCACCATTGGCAGCCATGCCTTCAGCTGCCAAGGCCCTAAGCTCTGGAATTCCCTCCCTAAACGTCTCCACCTCTCTACGGCTCTCTCCTTAAGTTGCTTCTTAAAATCCAACTCTTTGACCAAGCTATTGGTCGGATGTCCAAATATTGCCTGTTTGGCTTGTTGTCAGATTTTGTTTGATAACCCTCCTGTGAAGTACCTTGGGATGTTTCCTTGCTTCCTCCTTTCCTCATGTCTTCCTCCTTTCCTCATGTCTTCCTCTCTTTCTCACTCCATACTAAATTCCTAGTTATCAGGCAAAAACAAACACAGGGTATTGGATAAAGCACATCTGGGATATGTTGAAAGGCTGTGATACATCAAGAGTTTAACATGGCAGAATACACCATAACAGCTACACTTGAGGTTTGACATTCTTGTATTTGTGCTCAGCAGGAGTAAATTCCTGCACACTCTGTGGCCCCCATAGCCTCTCCTCAACAATCCAAACCCTTTCTGAAGCCCAGCCAAGGAATGTGCGGTTTGTATGCTCGGTCTTATGGCAGCATCCAAATTTCAGGGTTTTATTTGTGTCTCTGTGGCATTTCATTCCTAATCAGAAATGCTACAGTACCACAAGTCTGGATTGTGCATGATGTTGTTGGCCTGGTGTATTTAATTTTAATATCTCACTCTTCTGTTTGCAGCCTTTTAATTACTCAGTGGCTTGCTCAGTTCAAAGTACCATAGACTTGAAATATACTGGAACCCAGCAAAGTAAAGAAAGCGAGCAGTTAATAGTGCCCGTGCACTGCAATTACTGGTTTGAAATCATGAGTGCTTTTCAAGCAAGCAAGTACACAGCAATGAGTATTTCTGCTTCAGTAGCTCCCTCACTTATATCATGATATCAAGAAACGACTGAAGGCACTGGATACTGCAAAGGCTATGGGCCCTGACAGCATTCCAGCAATAGTCCTGAAGACATGTGCTCCAGAACTAGCTGTGCCCCTAGCCAAGCTGTTCCAGTACAGCTACAACACTGGCATCTATCCGTCAATGTGGAAAATTGCCCAGGTATGTCCTGTACAAAACAAGCAGGATAAATCCAATCCGGCCAATTACCGCCCCATCAGTCTAGTCTCTATCATCAGTAACGTGATGGAAAGTGTCGTCGACAGTGCCATGAAGTGCACTTGCTCAGCAATAAGCTGCACAGTGACACTCAGTTTGCGTTCCGCCAGGGCCACTCAGCTCCTGACCTCATTACAGCCTTGATTCAAGCATGGACAAAAGAGCTGAACTCAAGACATGAGGTGAAAGTGACTGCCCTTGACATCAAGGCAGCATTTGACCGAGTATGGTATCAAGGAACCCTAGCAAAACTGGAGTCAATCGGAATCGGGGTAAACTCTCTGCTGGCTGGAGTCATACCTAGCGCAAAAGAAGATGGTTGTAGTTGTTGGAAGTCAATCATCTGAGCTCCAGGACATCACTGTAGGAGTTCCTCGGGGTAGTGTCCTAGGCCCAACCATCTTCAGCTGCTTCATCAATGACCTTCCTTCAATCATAGGGTCAGAAGTAGGGATGTTCGCTGATGATTGCACAATGTTCAGCACCATTCGCGACTGATCAGATACTGAAGCAGTCCATGTAGAAATGCAGGAAAACCTGGACAATATCCAGGCTTGGGCAGATAAGTGGCAAGTAACATTAGCCCTCACAAGTGCCAGGCAATGAGTATTTCAAACGAGAGAATCTAACCATCTCCCCTTGACATTCAATGACATTACAATCACTAAATCCCCCACTATCAACATCCTGGGGTTACCATTGACCAGAAACTGAACTGGAATAGCAACATAAATTCCGTGGCTACAAGAGCAGGTCCGAGGCAAGGAATCCTGCAGTGAGTAACTCACCTCCTGACTCCCCAAAGCCTGTCCACTATCTACAAGGCACAAGTCAGGAGAGTGATGGAATACTAGGCAACTGAAAGCATGCTGCCAATGGTAGAGTGATTAAAATCGGGGATGCTCGAGGCCAGAATTAGATGAGTGCTGATATCTCAAAGGGTTGTGGGGCTGGAGGAGATTAGAGATCGGGAGAGGCCTTTAATTCTGGAATTCCCTCCCTAAATCACTGCCTCTCTACCTCTCTCACCTCCTTTAAAACGCTCTTTTCCTTGTTTTTAATGCCTCCATGTCCATGCTCCTCCCAATCTCTGTAATATTCCCCAGCCCTTTTCCCCTCTGATATAAATGCACTCTTCCTATTCAGCTCTTTTGCGCATCTCCAATTTTAATCATTTCACTATTGGTGGCCAGGCCTTCAGCTGCCTAGGCCTCTCCGCCTCTTTACCTCTCTCTCCTCCTTTATGACGCTCCTGAAAACCTACCTCTTTATATCTCATGTGGCCCGGTGGCAAACTTTGTCTGATAATGTTCCTGTGAAGCGCCTTGAGCCATTTTGCTACATCAAGGCATTCGATAAATGCATGTTGTTGTAAATACTGGAAACTAAAAGCTGAGGGTACTTTTGAACATTTTCATTTTGCAGCACATTTTGTCTATTTTTGTGCTTATCAAAGTGGGTAATGGAGAATTGAACTCTTACCATTTCAGGAACTGCATCAAATACTTCTAATTGGACAGTAAGGTTTGCTCTACTCTCGTCCATCCTTGGGAAAGAACCCTATGCAACAGCATGTAATTTTTTTTCCTTTTTTCCCGCCAGCCAGTCTGCCCACTCTCTGGGCTGAATTTTATGGACCTTGGGAGATGGGCTTGGAGGCAGTGGGGAGCCCATAAAATAGCACGGGAAGGTGGGAGGTGGAGAGCCCGTTGCCTTCCCAATGCCATGTGATTTCATCGGGGGAAGGGAAGGCGCCCAGAGCCCAATTGAGGCCCTTATGTCCAATTAATGGCCACTAAAGGGCCTCTTCCCACTGCCGCTGGTATTTTACCAGTGGCTGATGACAGCCCAGCCACGAGGGGAGGTTGCCCAGTAAAACAAGACAGTCTCCCTGTGGGCTGTGGGAGGGCCTCCTCCATGGGCAATCTGTGGCCCCTGGAGGGTTCCCAGCGGCAAAGGCTGCACCTCCACAAACAACACCCCACCGCCCTCAACACCACCCTCTCCTCCACCCCT
This sequence comes from Heterodontus francisci, assembly GCF_036365525.1. Taxonomy (NCBI): domain Eukaryota; kingdom Metazoa; phylum Chordata; class Chondrichthyes; order Heterodontiformes; family Heterodontidae; genus Heterodontus; species Heterodontus francisci. The sequence continues at coordinate 122,755,647 of NC_090377.1, forward strand.
TACTGGGGACTGCCGGACTGGCTCCAGTAAGCCCGACCCACTTACCTGAGGTCCAGGCTCCAGCGCTGGTCCTGGTCCCAATCCTCCTGTAGTTCCAGCAGTGGCTACCGCTCCCAGTGGCGTTGCTGGTACTAGTGAACTGCCAACCCTCTGATTGGCTGGCAGCTCTTAGAGGCGGGATCCCCGTCCTTAAAGGAATTCGACCAGGGGTCCAAAACAGGACCAAAGGCGGTGTCGGCCCCTGCCTTCCAGCTCATTGCCAGGACCCCTGCCATCAAGGTAAAATTTCAGCCCACTGAGTACAATTGCCAGTTTATCACCAAATGAAGGACAGTTTTATGCTGTAGGCCCATGGTCACTAGGAACTGCTCTGAGACTGTCAAACTCATAGAATGTTATAGCACAGAAGGCGGCCATTCAGCTCATTATGGTCTGTGTTGGCTCTTTGAAAGAGCTATCCAATTTGTCCCATTCCCCTGTCATTTCCCCATAGCCCTGCGAGTTTTTCCTTTTCAAACATATGTTCAAATCCTTTTTGAAAGTTATTATTGAATCTTCTTCCACCACCCTTTCATGCAGTGCGTTCCAGATCACGCTCATCTCCTCACTGTTTGACACATTTCACATAGGACCCTTAGAAAAAAGAACTTCAATTTGTATAGCACGTCTTCAGGACATCGCATAATACTTAACAGTCAAACTTTACTTTTGTTGCATAGGCATATGTCAGTTTCCACACAGCATTATCCCATAAAAATAACGAATGAATAACCAACTAATCTGCTTTCAGCCATTGGGCCCATCATTCCTCTTCTGTTTCCCCATCGCCCTGCAAATTTTCCTGTCAAGTATTCATCCAATTCCCAATTTAAAGTTACAATTGAATCTTCTTCCACTACCCTTCCAAGCAGTGCATTCCAGATCATAACAACTCAAAAATTCTCCTCATATTCTTTTTGGTTTATTTGCCATCTGAAATCTACATTATTTGGTTACTGACCCAATTGAAACAAAATATCTTCTAGTACACATCTTAATGGCATATCCTTCATTCTCCATTACCATTAAGTCAGGCCTCCAAGCCTGGTTCAATGAGGAGTGTAGAACAGCCTGCCAGGAGCAGCAACGCTGAGGTGCCAACTTGGTGAAGCAACAGATCACAGGACTACATGCATGCTAAACAGCAGAAACAGCATGCTACCGACTGAGCTAAGGGATCCCATAAAAAACAAATCAGATCACAGCTCTACAGTCCTGCCACATCTTGTCATGAATGGCAGAGGACAAATAAGCAACTAATGGGAGGAGGAGGCTCCATGAACTGTACCATCCTCAATGATGGCGGAGCCTAGCATGTGAGTGCAAAAGACAAGACTAAAGCATTTGCAAACATCTTCAGACAGAAGTGCTGAGTGGGTGATCCATATCGGCCTTCTCCCGAGGTCCCCACCATCATAGATGCCAGTTTTCAGCCAATTTTATTCACTCCACATCAAGAAACAGCAGGGCACAGTGGATACAGAAAAGGTCAAGGGCCCCAACAACATTCCAGCTGCAGCGCTGAAGACTTGTGCTCCAGAACTAGTTGCACCTCTAGCCAAGCTGTTCCAGTACAGCTATAGTACTGCCATCTACCTGACCAAATGGAAAATTGCCCAGGCATGTCCGTCCACAAAAAGCAGGACATATCCAATCTGGCCAGTTACTGCCCTATTACCCAACTCTCAATCATCAGCAAAGTGATAGAAGATGTCATTGATCGTGCTATCAAACACCGCTTACTCGCCAATAAACTGCTCACTGATGTTCAGTTTAGGTTCTGCCAGGACCACTCGGTTCCAGACCTCATTACACTCTTGATCCAAACATGGACAGGACAGCTGAATTTCAGAGGTGAAGTGAAAATGACTGTCCTCAATATCAAGGCAGCATTTGACCAAATGTGGCATCAAGGAGCTCTAGTAAAATTGAAGTCAATGGAAATCAGGGGGAAAATCTCTTCACTGATTGGAGTCATACCTAGCACAAAGGAAGATAGTTGTGGCTACTGGAGGCCAATCATCTCAGCCCCAGGATATCACTGCAGGAGCTCCTCAGGGTAGTGTCCTAGGCCCAACCATCTTCAGCTGCTTCATCAATGACCTTCCCTCCATCATAAGGTCAGAAGTGGGGATATTTGCTGATGATTGCACAGTGTTCCGTTCCATTTGTGACTCCTCAGATAATGAAGCAGTCCGTGTTCACATGCAGCAAAGCATTCAGCTTTGGGCTGATAAGTGATAAGTAACATTTGCACCATGCATCTGTCATTTCCAACAAGACAGAATATAACCATCTCCCCTTGACTTTCAACGGCTTTGCCATCACTGAATTCCCAATCATCAACATCCTGCAGCTCACCATTGACCAGAATTAGGCACATAAATACTATAGCTACAAGAACAGGACAGAGGCTGAGAATTCTGCGATGAGTGACTCACCATCTGCAAGGCATTAGTCAGGAGTGTGATCAAATACTCTCCACTTGCCTGGATGGGTGCAGTTCCCAACAACACTCAAGACATTTGATACCATCCAGAACAAAGCAGCCCACTTGATTGGCACCCGATCCACCATCCTAAACATTCACTCCCTCTACTACCAATGCACAGTAGCAGCAGTGTGTACCATCTACAAGATGCAGTGCTGCAACTTGCCAAGCCTTCTTCAACAGCACTTTCCAAACCTGCGACCTCTACCACCTAGAAGGACAAGGGCAGCAGATGCATGGGAACACCACCATCTCCAAATTCCCCTCCAAGTCACACACCACCCTGACTTGGAAATAAATCGCCGTTCCTTCAATGTCACTGGGTCAAAATCCTCGAACTGCCTCCCTAATAGCACTGTGGGAGTATCTTCACCACACAGACTGCTTCAAGAAGGCAGCTCACCACCACCTTCACAAGGGCAATTAGGGATGGGCAAAAAACACTGACCTTGCTAGCGATGCTCACGTCCTGTGCATGAGTATAAAAATATCTTGACAATTGGGGTACTTTTGCTTGACCTACTACATGATCACAATTTGAACCTTCATAAAATGTAAAATATAAGGGAATGTGTCTCCAACAGATAAAACCCATCCCAATATTAATATTGGGTGTCCTCAATTGCCATTAGTAGCCTGGCATAAGGAGAGGTAAATCTGCCAGGATTCCTGGTCCTGATCACTTATCCAGTGATCCCTGCTGGAAAAGACCACTCTATGGATGCTGCCTGAATTGAGGGCAGGGTTGGTCTCAGCTCTGATGAGGCCCCAACTTTTAACAGCTTTGTCGCCATGCTTAAAAGTGTTGAATGTGAGGTACCAGACAGCAGGCAGGAGCCCAGCATGGGTCGGCCTGTTCAGGGTAAATATACAAATTACAATGTCACAAGGTGATACTGAATGGAAACAGTGAAAGATTATGGGCTGGATTTTTACCTCTGGGAGCAGGAAACAGAAATAGGGACTATTTCCGGATCCCGAACCCGCCCCAGGGAGGACACAGTCACTCATTGGGATTTTCATGGATGCGCCACCTTAATTGGCATGGACACAGGTTCCCTGTCCAATTAAGGGTGGCAGACAGACTATCGAAACTGGAGGGTCAATCAGATGCCTTCCAGCTTGAGAGAAGCAGCAGGTAAGTAACTGAGAGGACACTTCAACATGGCTCTCTCACCAACTTTTTGAAACTTTAAATAAAAAATGGTCTTGCAGGCAGGCCACCACTGTCGCGGGGCGGCGGGAATCCCTCTATAGGGCAGCCTGTGGCTGCTGTCACACCCAAGCAGGCAGTGAGGGCCTCTTGGCCTGCCTGGAGCATTGGCCCCTCGGCCTGCTGCTGGGTGCCCACCTCCAGGCAGTTAAACTGCCCCCTTGCTGGCTCGGAAAACTAGTGGCTGAATAGAAAATTCAGCCTCCTTTAATTGCAGCTAACAGCTCTTAACGAGCCTAATTGCCTACCACCCCCACCCCCAGCCCTCGTGGTGGCATGTAGCCCTGCCGGCCCCAAACCTGCCTCCCCAAACGTGGCTGGCGCTGGAAACCTGCACGCCAGTATTTCCAGGCCCTTTGCGCCTCCATTCTCACCCTGAGCTAGGCCCAAAAATTCAGCCCTCTGTGTCACCCTACCGCGTAGCACTCTGGCCTCTGAGTCAGAAAGTTGCAGATTCAAGCTCCACTCCAGAGAGTTGAGCACGGAATCTCGGCAGGTGCTCTCGGAGGTGCGGTCTTTCAGATGAGACATTAAACGGAGGTCCCATTTACCCTCGCAGGTGGATGTAAAAGAGCCAGGATACTGTTTCAAAGAAGAGCAGGTGAATTCTCCCCGGTGCAAAATAAATGCATTTTTTTTTCTCTTTCCCTTTTACAGAAATAAATGTATCTGTTTGGTCGCCTGCAGTGCATTCTTTAGTCACTGTAACAAGGTTTATATATTTTTTAAATCCCAGGAAGTAGAAACGCCTGGCTCACATTTCACCTTCCATCACGTTGCTGTACAGAGAGAGACAAAGAAAATAATAACTTAATTCATCTGCAAAGGAAACAGACAGGAAGGGCGCACAAGAATGAAATAGCTTCTTCTCATCAGTTCCTTTCGCGACGCGTCGAGTGTTATCTTTATTTTATATTTTAAGGTGCTCCCGCTTATATTGCCAGTTTCATGGAGTCTAGGCCTGGAAACTCTCAACCTGCACATTACGTTCCGGCAATCCGGTAATAGTCACGATACCAATTTTAATCTTGATGAAAATATCTTCACAAGCCAATGAAACTGTGTCCTGGCGATTTATATCAATCGTAGGAGCCACTGCTTGAAAACTGCCTTATGCAGACCGCCAGCCTACTCATTTAGTTATTAATATCACTGTTAGCATTTAATGCTGTGTCGGTGGAAGTGGCTGCAATGAATCTATATAAAAATATATAAACCTTGTTACAGTGACTAAAGAATGCACTGCAGGCGACCAAACAGATACATTTAATTCTATAAAATGACATATGCAGGTTTACATGAGCTTCACTCTCTCGTATGCAGTGGGATCATTCCTTGTAACTCTTTCCAGGCATCCATTATTCTTTATATGAACCAACTGAATCCCACAATTAGATTCCAGCCTCAAACTCATTCTTGGGTACCATTATTCTAAATATAAACCACCTGAACTCCTCAGATTGTTGCCTCTAACTCACTCCTAGGTATCCTTGATGCTCCCATACCTCACGACTGAGTATCTTATGGTCTAGGTAACGACATCCATTATTCTCGATGTAGTTGCTTTCATCATGTTCATTACATTCTCCGATTACAAACAGTAAACTATTCAACCCACTAAATGTAATTTGCCAGCAGTTGTCTATTGTCTAGCCTATCCATTATTTCCATGTAACTCCCTACCAGTTATTTGTTTTTCTGTTTGCTTGAGACCCTCTGTATATGTTGTATAATTTCTGGTAAAGGGAAGGAACTGGAGAATATACTGCATATAAGGGTGGAATTAATTCCAGCTAACGATATTTGGTCTCCTGCAGTGCCTCAATAAGGCAAAGCAATAATTAGCTCAGCCACACAGGCTAGCAAAATCCTGCTCTGGGCTATGACAGGGACAGTGCTGCAGTTGGCCTCGGCGTTCTGAGAATCTAAAGTTGACCAAGGTTCCCGCTCCCGATTGCTGTCCGCTGCCCCTGGAAGTGCCGTTACATGATTTTCGCCTGAGGGCAGGATCTAGGACATGTGCGATGCCCCTCCCTGTCGCATGGCCCGACAACCGTCACCAATGGCTCAAGCGCTCCAGGAATGGCCATTTGGGCCACGTATCAGAGGCTGGACTCCGACACGGAGACGAAGAGAAGGTCGGCAGAAAAAGGAAGGATAAAAACGTTCAGATTTCAGCAATTGTTCAGAGTGAAGCCTTGCTTGAAAAACAATATAAAGGCAAGCTCTGGGAGACTTTGTCTTTTTCATTAGTGTCTAATTTTGTAGGTTTTGACCTGAGTGATAATGCGATTGTTTGGGACAAATGGAGTAATCAGGAAATCACACTCCCCATATGATTAACTGTTCAATAGAGGTAATAAGAGAGTCTTTTTTTATTGGATCACCACTGTCCTTTCTTCAAACAGTCCAATTAGTGCAGTAGTTTGCTTTAATGCAGTGAGATGGCGGAGGTGGAAGATCTTTAATCATTGTGTATCATGTAGATCTTCATCACGAAACCCTGCATTATAACAAAATGTAATTAATTCCTGATGTGCCTCTATCCAGGGAGACTGTATATTTAACATTTTTCATTACAACTCATTTTTCATTTGAGTTTCTTAATACAATGATACCCTATTTAAAAAAAAAACCTCAAAGTTCTTCTAATGATATTTATTCAGCGATAAGGATGTGAGAGCGGGATATAGAACTACTCATTACGTTATTTTCCTCAATTTCTTTCTGTCTTTTGCTGTCAGCTGTGCCTCAGTGGGTAGCACTCTTGCTTTTGAGTCAGATGGATTGCGGGTTCAAGTCCCACTTCAAAGATTTCACGTAATCTAGACTGCCACGCCAGTGCCAGTATTGAGGGGGTGCTGCACTGTCCAAGATGCTGTCTTTTGGATGTCTTTGTGCCCGTTAGCCCTCTCAGCTGGATGTAAATGATCCTGTGGCACGATTTTGAAGAGCAGTGAAGTTCCCTGGTGTCCTGGACCAAAACGTCCCTTAGCTTAGGTCAAAAACAGATTATCTGGTCATTATCATATTGCTGTTTGTAGGAGCATGCTGTGTGCAAATTGGTTGCTGCGTTTCCTACATTACAACAGCGACTACAGTTCAAAAGTACTTCATTGGCTGTAAAGCACTTTGAAATGGCCTGAGGTCGTGAGAAATGCTATATAAATGTAAGTCTGTCTTTCCGCCTGCTCCACATGCCATCCAGCTGTGATATTTTACTACATTAAAGGTGCTATATCAATGTACGTTGTTGTTGTGAGGCTTGTTCAGAGATCTCTGAGAACAAGCCGAGACTAATTCTTCACCAGTATCCTCCATCTCCGCAAACTTGTAAGGAAGCATCACTATACAGTACGAGGAAATGGAAAGGCTTTTGACTCACAAAGCATTATCCTTACAATGAAATTCAGGTTCCATCGGATGGTCCATTTATTTGGAATAGGCTGCATTGGCTCAGTGGATAATATGAGTACAGGTCAATGAGCTTGGGTAGGATTATGTTCAAAGCAAATTCAACAGAGGTCCGGTTACTTATCCCAGTTAAAGCATAGAAGACAGCCCAGCGAGGGGGACTGGAGGCGGCCTAGTGTGGGAGGAGACTGGCCATTCAGTGAGGGTGAAGAAGGGTATAGCAGCATTCTGTGCTATAAAGTAGAGGCACAGAAAGTGCAAAAAGGCAAGGCAGTTCTCCTCAGAGGCAAGGTGAGACAATTGGAAGAGGAAACCCTTGTTATGATGGTATAATTTGAAGCAGAGAAGCATTTGGGAACATTATGTACAGGCAGCTGTTAAAGTCAAGTAACTGGAACCTGAGGACATTAGAAATATGCTTTAAGTGCCCAATATAGCTTCAAAATGTTCACAGCTTAAAGATGGACTTTTTTGGATTTGGCTGTGTTGTGTTGAAAGTGTATTGGTATGTAACTCCTGCAGATTTTCTGGTATCAGTCTTATTACACTAATGGGAAGCAGCTGCAGCATTATTAGTGCTAGCTTTTGGGTGCTTGCCTCTAGAGTGGGGATGAGTAGTCTGTTGCTGGTGCAGTCTGATAACAGGACTTAAAAGGGTTATATTATGAAGACTGGTTGCATAAACGTGGCTTGTATTCCATGAGTTTGGAAGGTTGAGGGGTGGTCTAATCAAGGTTTTTAAAATGATTAAGGGATTCGATAGATTAGATACAGAGAAACAGTTTCCTCTGATAGGAAATTCAGAACAAAGGGAGTCATAATCCTACAATTAGAGCTATTTCATTTAGGAGGGAAATCAGGAAGCACCTTCATACAAAGGGGAGTTGAGCACTGCAGCCTCCTAAAAAGGCTGCAGATACTGGGTCAATTGGAGCTTTCAAGACTGAGATTGATAGATTTTTTATTAGGTAAGGCCACCAAAGGATATGAAGCAAAGGTGGGTAAATAGAGTTGAGGTAAAGATCAGGCTTGAGGGGCTGAATGGCCCACTTCTGTTCCTAATGTTCCTAAATGCATGACCTGTTGTGAACCACAATGGGAAAGTAGGTTTGAGGGCACAACAGTTGGTTTCATTGAATTAATGAGGGGAAACATTTCAGTCAGGCGTCTGGTTCCTGATTTTTTTTTTACTCGTTCATCGAATGTGCGCATCGCTGGCTAGGCCAGCATTTATTGCCCATCCCTAATTTCCTTTGAGAAGGTGGTGATGAGTTGCCTTCTTGAACCATTGCAGTCCATGTGGGGTAGGTACACCCACAGTGCTGTTAGGAAGGGAGTTCCAGGATTTTGACCCAGCGACAGTGAAGGAATGGCCATATAGTTCCAAATAAGGATGGTGTGTGGCTTGGAGGGGAACTTGCAAGTGGTGGTGTCCCCATGCATCTGCTCCCCTTGGCCTTCTAGGTGGTAGAAGTCGCAGGTTTGGAAAGTGCTGTCGAAGGAGTCTTGGTTGACTGACTACTTGCCAGTGACTCTGTTGGAAAGTGTATGGCTGTTTGTGTACTTCAGGTGATGATGAGGTCAACACTTGGTCATGCTGCCCCTGCCAGTGGTGGAATAGCATGCCAACACGCTCTGTCTACATCGATACATGAAAACGCACCAAATCCTGTTCACCCATCAGTCCCTGTGCTCACTGACCTACATTGTCTCCTGCTCCGACAATGCCTCCATTTTAAAAAGTCTTATCCTTGTTTTCAAGTCCCTCCACGGCCTCACCCCTCCCTATCTCTGTACCCTCCTGCAGCCTTACAACCCTCTGAGATCTCTGCGCTCCTCCAATTCTGACCTCTCTGATTTTCATCAATCCACCGCTGGTGGCCGTGCCTTCAGATGCCTAGACCCTAAGCAATTAAATTCCCTCTCTAATCCTCTCTGCCTCCACCTCTCCTCCTCCAAGTTGCTCTTTAAATCCTATCTTTCTCATCAAGCTTTTGATCATCTCTCCAGCTATCTCCTTATGTGGCTCGGTTTCAAAATTTGTTTCATAACACGCTTGTGAAGCATCTTGGGATGCTTTAACTACGTTAAAGGTGCTATATAAATGCAAGCTGTTTTTTGTGAGGTACAGGCTGGCTGAATGCTTTGGAACCATAACCCAGCACGAGTCACCACTTTTGCGAGGACAGGGGGCGCGAAAAGAGACACAATTTTCATGTTTAAAATTAAAACTACTTGTAGTCCACTGCCATTTTGGTTACGAGCAAACAAGTGTTTTGCTATCAGTAACAGCTTAGGCCCTTATGAGCCAGAATCGCTGTCTTAGAATTTCACAGCACAGAGGAGGTTATTCAGCCCATCATGCTTGTGGTGGCTTTTTGAAAGAGCTATCCAATTAGTTTCACTCCTCTGCTCTTTCCTCATAGCCCTGCAAACATTTCCTTTTCAAGTATATATCCAGTATGTTTTGGATGTGATTATAAAATCTTCCTACACCACCTTTTCAACCAGTGCATTCCAGCTCAGAACAACCTGCAGAGTAGAAAATGTTGTTCTCATCCTCCCCTGGCTTTTTTGCCAATTACCTTTAAATCTGTGTCCTCTGGTTATGACCCTTCTGCCACTGGAAACAATTTCTCCCTATCTATTCTAACAAAATCCCTCATAATTTTGAACACCTCTAGTAAATCTCCACTAATCCTCTGCTCAAAGGAGAACAACCCAGCTTCTCCAGTCTCTCCACATAATAGAAGTCCCTCATCCCAGTACCATTCTAGTAAATCTCCTCTGCACGGTCTCCAAGGGCTTGACACCCTTCCTAAAATGTGGTGCCTAGATTTGGACACAATACTATAGCTCAGTCCTAACCAGCGTTTTATAATGGTTTACCATCTACAACAAGATGATGTGTGCCTTTAATGGAGGTTCTTCTACAACAGTTAATCCTGCCTCTGCTCTCTATACTGTATTAATTGCTGTGGTTGTGGATAAACAAAGCCACAAAGGCGATTAGAGAATCAGAAAATGATATTCATTCCAAAAGCTTTACATCAAAGACACCTGGGACTTCCGCCCAGCCACGGTACTAATGTCTTAATCACTCAAAACCCAGACCATTTAATACTTCAAGCTTTCATCTCTTAAAACCTGTGAGAAAAATCTAGAAACTCGCTGTCTCCATTCTCCTCCACCCCCACCCTCTTTCACACCCAAATAACATTGCAACCTGTGATGCATACTGATTAAGAATGCCAGCAGAATCTAGTTTAATGCGAAAGAATTAAATAGGAACAGATATCCACTGACTGAAAGAAATGTTATGATTTTAGGAGATCAGGAGAAATATTTTAATGCAGCATGTTCTTATGATACAGGAATGCTAGCATAATGGTTAGGTTACTAGACTAGTAATCCAAGGGCCTGAACTTGGTGACAGTTCAAATCCTACCTTGGCAATTTAAATTAATTTAGAACTGAAAAACTAGTATCAGGAGTGGTGACCATGAAACTACCAGATTAGTTGTCATGTAAATCCCTCTGGTTCACTAATGTCCTTTAGGGAAGGAAATTTGCTGTCCTTACCTGGTCAGGCATAAATATGATTCCAGACCCACAGCAATGTGGTTGACTTTGAACTGGCCCCTGAAATGGCCTAACAATCCACTCAGTTGTTGCAAAGGCAGTTGGGGATACACAATAAATGCTGGCCTTTCCAATGACACCATCATCCCGAGAAAGAATAAAGAAAAGATCTGGAATGCATTGGAGCAATGGGGGGAAGCAGTAGGAGGGTTAGAAATTTAAAAAATGAGAAACTCTACTCCAATGCAACCACCTCCAGTTCCAATAGTGGCGTGGGAAACTAACGCAGATTTACCAGCTAGGTTTTCTGCGCCCCAGGAAACCCAACAGCTGAGGAAGGCCAGAATGGCTGGATGGAACAGGTAAATGGTTCCTCCAGCCCACCAGGCTTACTTGCTTCCAGCCCTCTCATGATCAGGCTCTCCCTAATGTCTGACTGCCCCCCCAACACCTCCCCTCCATGTCTGACTCCCTCCCCTTTTGATGTCTGATGACACTCCACACCCCGATGTCCGATCTCCACCCCTCCCGCCCCCCAATATCCGACTTCCAGCATCCCCACCAATTTCCAAGTGCCGCAGGTCTAACTGCCTGATGACCAGTAACCCTCTCGATCTAAAATAAAAGCAAAATACTGCAGATGCTCTAAATCTGAAATATAAACAAGAAATGCTGGAAATACTCAGCAGGTCTGGCAGCATCTGTGGAGAGAGAAGCAGAGTTAACATTTCAGGTCAGTGACCCTTCATCAGAACTGGCAAATATTAGAAATGTAATAGGTTTTAAGCAAGTAAAGCGGGAAAGGGGCAATAGGTAACAAGAGAGAAGGTGTTCATAGGACAAAGTCACAGAGAATAACTAACCAGAAGGTCATGGAGCAAAGGCAAATGGTATGTTAATGGTGTGCTGAAAGACAAAGGGTTAGTACAGTGAGGGTGTTAATGGACAGAAAACTGAACAGGCTGGCCCCAAGCACAAACATGAAAAAAACAGTGGATAGGCACAGTAGAAACAAACTAAACAAACTAAAATAAAATAAATACATAAAAAAGAAAAATAAATAAAAATAAAAAGGGGGGCCCATCATACTCTGAAATTATTGAACTCAATGTTCAGTCCGGCAGGCTGTACAGTGCCTAATTGATAAATGAGGTGCTGTTCCTTGAGCTTGTGTTGATGTTCACTGGAACACTGCAGCAATCCCAGGACAGAGATGTGGGCATGAGAGCGGAGGTGGGGGGGAGCGGGCGGTGGGGGGGGGAAAAATGTTGAAATGGCCAACACCTGGAAGCTCGGGGTCATGCTTTCGGACTGAGTGGAGGTGTTCAGCAAAGCAGTCACCCAGTCTGCGTTTGATCTCCCCAGTGTAGAGGAGACCACATTGTGAGCAGTGAATACAGTATACTAAATCGAAAGAAGTACAAGTAAATCGCTGCTTCACCTGAAAGGAATGTTTGGGGCCTTGGATAGTGAGAAGGGAGGAGGTAAATGGGCAGGTATTACACCTCCTGCGATTGCAGGGAAAGATGCCGTGGGAAGGGGACGAGGTGGTGGGGTATGGAGGAGTGGACCAGGGTGTTGCAGACAGAACGATCCCTCCGGAATGCTGAGGGGAGGGGAAGATGCGTTTGGTAGTGGCATCACGCTGGAGGTGGCGGAAATGGCGAGGATGATCCTTTGGATGTGGAGGCTGGTGGGGTGGAAAGTGAGGACATGGGGAACCCTGTCGCGGTTCTGGGAGGGAGGGGAAGGGGTGAGGGTAGAGGTACGGGAAATGGGCTGGACACGGTTGAGGGCCCTGTCAACCACGGTGCGGGGGGGAGGGGGAGAATCCTTGGTTGAGGAAAAAGGAAGACATAACAGAAGCGCTGTCATGGAAGGTAGCATTATCAGAGCAGATGCGTCAGAGACGAAGAAATTGGGAGAATGGAATGGAGTCCTTACAGGAGGCAGGGTGTGAAGAAGTGTAGTCGAGGTAGCCGTGGGAGTCGGTGGGCTTATAATAAATATTAGTAGACAGTCTATCCCCAGAGATGGAGACAGAGAAGTCGATGAAGGGAAGGGATGTGTCGGAGATGGACCATGTAAAGGTGAGAGAAGGGTGGAACTTGGAAGCAAAGTTGATAAAGTTTTCCAGTTCCAGGTGGGAGCAGGAAATGGCACCGATACAGTTATCAATATACTGGAAAAAGAGTTGGGGGAGGGAGCCTGAGTAGGACTGGAACAAGGAATGTTCGACGTATCCCACAAAAAGACAGGCATAACTAGGACCCATGTGGGTACCCATAGCAACACGCTCTCAATCTGGCTGGCTCTGGCCAATACACAGATTCGAACAATTTTAAGTTTAAATCCGCTTAACCTCCTTGCCTCCCTCCCCTATCCTCAGCTTATTATTCAGGGCATCTGCTTCTGTAAAGCTGCCTCTACTCTACTGCAAAGATGTGCATGGGTGCACGCTCAAAAGTGTACCCCTGACTGCACCAGTGCTTTATTTATGTTTCCAACACCAGGCATCCTCATTGCTTCTCGGAGTAAGATCGGTAATTTAAAAGAAAGAAAGATCTGCAGTTATATAGCGCCTTACACAACATCAGGTTTAATATCACATCTGAAAGGTGGCAAGAGTGCTACTCACTGAGCCATGACCAACACTACTTCTGATCTGGAGAAGTGTCTCTACACCCTCCCAGTTACTGGGTTGAGTCTGTTAAGTAACAGTCTTTCCAGCCATTGGAGGGAGAGGAGACTCAGTAATATCAGCCCAGAACAACATCCCGTTCCTTTTTGTTTTCCTTCTCCTCCTTCACGCTGCATGTCACCCTCAAACGAGGGCTATGAACCCTCCCAGATTGTCCTGGAGTCCACCCGTGTGGAATACCATCGTCCCACATCAAAGCAAACAGACTCTTACTCAAGAATCATCCTGTCAATTACCCCCTTCTAATTCCGATGACATCCCGCCGTGTCTCACTCTGAACCTACTCTTTTGAACAAGCGAGCGGGGCACCCAAAGGAAGACAGAGGGATCTTTCATTAAATATGTAGAACAGGGTCCCATGAGATCATTGGACCCTGACTTATGATTTTAGTCAGAAACCTAAGCAGGTGGATTGGTGACACATTCTCCCCAGCCTATACCTGCCTGGAGGGAATCATGATCCAGTAATGACCCAGGCAGGAGCAAGTGCCCCTCCAAGCATCACAGGGATACCTTGAGCTTCCTTTGCTGGGGGCTTTCTTCGGCGCCACCCAATTCCATTTCCAATCATGGCCAGACCCCACCCTTCTCCCTATTCTACAAGGAATTAATTATGTGCAGTGTCTTTGAAATATTTTGTCAAAAGGTACTAGATAAGTGCAAATATTTTGTTATTCCATCAGTGCTACTGTTTGTTCATTTTTGTTAGGCATCATGTGCCTTTGTATTATCCTTATCCTTAGAATATTTATGGGTTGTTTGGAATTCTAATCTGCATTAAATAACAATTATTTAAAGCTGACTCCATGGAAACATCTGATTCCAGGTTATGCACTTAACCTAAGGTTATGCTTCAGTTATACAGAGCACTGGTGAGACCACATCTGGAATACTGTGAACAGTACTGGTCTCCTTATTTAAGGATGTAAATGCTTTGGAAGCAGTTCAGAGAAGGTTTACAAGCCTAATACCTGGAAATGCGTGGGTTGTATTACAAGGCCAGGCTGAACAGACTAGGCTTCTATCTGCTGGAGTTTAGAAGAGTAAGAGACTTAATTGAAACATATAAGATCCTAAGGGGTCTTGACAGGGTGGATGTGGAAAGGATGTTTCCTCTTGTGGGAGAATTTAGAACTAGGGGTCACCCATTTAAGACAGAGATGAGGAGAAATCCTTTCTCTGAGGAACTCTCTTCCTCAAAAGGCGATGGAAGCAGTGTCTTCGCATATTTTTAAGGCGGAGGTAGGTCGATTCTTGATAAGCAAGGGGGTGAAAGGTTATCGGGGGTAGGTGGGAATGTGGTGTTGAGGTGACAATCAGATCAGCCGTGATCTTGTTGAACGGCGGAGCAGGCTCGAGGGGCCAAGTGGCCAATTCCTGCTCCTAATTCGTATGTTCGTAGGTAAATCCTATATTAAAATTTGTGTAACCAGAGCATATACCACATGTTAGAAGGCACATGGTAACTGGGTGACTTGAGATAGACGTGAGCTGATGACAGAGCTGGGAACCACACTGCCACGACCTGACTATCTCAGCAGTGCAGACATGGAAGATTTCACATTTGATCCTTGGTTCAGATTGAGTGAGCTGCTCTGAGGATGGTATAGGGCTGTAAACAGTTAGCCACAGTTTCTCAACTCGCCTTGCCCTCTCTCCACTTTACTGCCCTCCTGTGCTCCCTTAACCTCTTCCCTCTATATAAACTCTCCCAGCCACATTCATGGTCACCCCCTCAACCTTGCTATCTCAAATGGCTTCTCTACTTTGTGTCAATCACAGATAAAGCCAGCTGATATCACTTCCTTGTATCTCTCCATTCACATCCCCCTTCCACCTCCCAACCCAACTTCCTTCCGCAACCACCCCTGGCAAATGCCCTTCCCTAAGCCATCTGTGCCAGCACTTTCAAATTCCCAATTGCCTAGCTGTTGGCTCTCAATTCACCATAATATTTCTGCAGCTACTGATCTGTTCAACTACAGCCTCACCTCCACCTTTGATGCCCTTGTCTACAGTCAATCCATAAGAACATAAGAAATAGGAGCAGGAGTAGGCCGTACGGTCCCTCAAGCTTGCTCTGCTGTGTAATAAGATCATGGCTGATCTACCTCAACTCCATTTTCCCATCCTATTTCCATGTCCCTTGATTCCCTTAGTGTCTAAAAATCTATTGCTCTCTGTCTTGAATGTACTCAACGACTGAACATCCACAGCTTTCTAGGGTAGAAAATTCTAAAATTGCAGTGTAATCCCACTTGCCCTGTCGTCGCTGACCCACAATGGTTCCCAATCTAAAATTCTCAGTCTCCTGTTTAAATCCATTCATGATTTTATCCCTCCCACTACTGTAACCTGCTCCAACTCTAGAATCCCCCTGTCTCTCTGCTCAAACTCTCCCTTCCTCTGCCCTTTTTTTGCCCCCCACCCTGTTCTTCACCCCACTATTTGCAGCCATGCCTTCAACTGGCACAGACCTCCCGATACCAGCTTAGGCACCACTTGCCACCTCCTTTAAGCCGCTCCTTAAAAACTAAGCTTTCGGTTGCTCCTCCTAATATTTCCTTTGGCTCAGCAGTCAATTTTTTAAAATTACATGACGGACTTTGGGACATTAATACTGGCTTCTTGTGCATCCCTGATTTCCCCCACCCTTACCAATGGCAGCTGCGCCTTCAGCTGTCCAGGCCTTAAGTTCTGGAATTCCCTCCCTAAACCACTCCGCCTATGTACCTCTCTTTCCTCCTTTAAGATGCTCTTTAAAACCTATCTCTCTGACTGAGCTTTTGGTCACTTGTCCTAATGTCTCCCATGTAGCTCGGTATCCAACTATGTTTAATATCGCTCATGTGAAGCACCTTGGGACGTTTTTCTATGTTAAGAGTGCTACATAAATGGAAGTTGTAAACCACTGCTTTCTGGAACAGAGGGGAGAAAACTGGGCATGGAGCGCAGGAAGCTATATTGAAACTAAACCTCAGTAATAAAGTGAGGGGACTAAAAAGAAATTCAACTTGGACACAGATAAAGTATGCAGTGTCCCAGGGAAAGCACTCTCCTTCACAGCAACAGTAATCTGATAAACCAGGTTATAGTAATACAAATAAACTTCTTAAAGACCACCTGAATGCAAAGACCACCTGGCTAGAGATACTGGCTGTCAACAGTATTTAAATTGAAAGAATTTTGAACTCCCGTAAGCTCATTGTGCCCTGAACACAAGGGGGAAGAAAGGAAGGTGGTGGAGCATGCAAGAATACTCAGTCACCTTATCTGATGAAACATACTGTTGGCTGTATGTTCCTCAAGCAAATGCTTCTTAGTTTCTCACTCACTGTTTTGATTTGTCTCGTTCTGCCTTGGGGATGGAAGAAAAGAGAGAATTTCTATGGCGCCTTTGATGACCTCAGGATGTTGCAAAGCACTTCACAGCCAATGAAGTACTTTTGAATTGTAGCCACTGTTGTAATGTAGGAAATGTGGCTGCCAATTTGGGCACAGCAAGTTCCCACAAACAGCAATGGTTAGATAATCTGTTGTAGCGATGTGGCTTGAGTGATAAACTCCCATGCCCTTCTTCCAAATATTGCCATGGAATCTTTTACGTCTACCTGAGAGGTCAGACAGGGCTTCGGTTTAACATGACCTCCAAAAGGCAGCACCTCAGACATTGCAGCACTCCCCCAGTGTCAGCCTGGATTTTGTACTTAATGGCTGAGGCAGTATTGGTGCTGAGGGCCAACTTCATTAGGCCACTTCACCTTTAGCGCTCGGAATAAATTAGTGTCAGTATAAGCAGGGGCTGTAACAGATACTTTGTTTCACCAAGGGTATTTTAAAAGTTGCACAGATTCACTTACACACTTACCTGCACGCCTGTAGTCGTGCATCTCATACCTTGTACATTTCAATACAGGTGAATTGTGCAAGGAGTGATGTGTGGGAATTAATCAGACACAAAGCAGTGAGAATTAAACAAGTATTGACTGACACTCGTCAGAAGCAGGCATTGGCATTGGTTCTCTATGCATTGGTACCATTACAGTCACAAGGGGGTAAGCTGTTTGGAGAAGGGAAAGAAGTGGCTGGGAATGAATTCTCTGGTGGACACTGAATTTCACATAAATTTCCACTGCTATGGAATTGTGGAATACTGGAGGCCCGGTCCTAGAGTGATCCATAGACACTATACCTTTCGAGGAGGGGGTATCCACCAGCCTGCACAATCAACTGATCATCCTCCGCCATTTCTGCCGCCTGTAGTGTGATGCCACCACAAAACATGTCTTCCTTTCCCCTTTCAGCATACCGAAGGGACCGTTCCCTCTGAGACACCCTGGCCCACTCCATCACCCCAATAATCCCTCGTCTTCCCACGGCACCTTTCCATGCAAGCACATGAGTTGCAACACCTGCCCTTTACCCAACAACTCCACAGAGGCTTCCCACTTGCTTGCAAACCCGCCCAGTTAAACCCAGAAGTGGGCCGGGTCGTGTCAGGTTCCTGACCCAACTCCATTTTTCAGGGTTTTAAACTCCACTCCACCCCCTGTCCCCGCACCCGAACCCGATTCCACTTGGCAGTTAAATTTCTGCCTGTTAACTCTGTTTCTCTTTCTACAGATGCTGCCAGCCCTGCTGAGTATTTCCAGCATTTTCTGTTTTTATTACAGGTTTCTAGTATCTGCAGTATTTTGCTTCTCTATATAAATGCAAGTTGTTGTTGACGTTGGACCTCACGTCTGTGTTGTAAACGACTGGATTAAGTCGAATCTGTGCCAGCAGTTAAGGGATACTCTTAAATAAAAGTTACGTGAAGCCCGCAATGAGATTACAACTGGAAGTTTGATGAGATCCAAGACGGGTTAAAAGGACTCCAATGTTTTGCATAATTATGGGAACTAAACTGGAATTTGGGCAGATGTTCCTTATAAATTTTTAATTATTCTAATGGACCTCATGTTGACAATATTTTGAGTCCATCTGGCTGCCAGTCAGGCAGTCCAGGTCTCGCATCCTCCTGCCGTCACGGCTCGTTTTGTTTCTGTGTACCAAACCTCCTCGGCACAGTTATTTCTTGAAATAAATTTTTGATTGAAATTTACCTTTCATTATTCTGACTAGGCCCCCACCCCCTGCGGCAGCTCATTGTCTGGAGCCCTACCAAGCAAAGGGGATGTCAAATAAAGCACAAGGGGACTTATTGTTAGATATTTGTGTGTACGTGTGGTGGGGGAGGCGAAACAAATGTTTTTATACCAATATTCTCCCCTCCCCCTCAATGTGCAAAGACGTTGAACCCTTTTGTTTATCTTCCTTGTCCCCTGAAGATGCAGGCTCATGCCAAATTATGGGTTTCCCAGGTGCTGGTGTGTGTCAGCTGTGGCTCAGTGGATAGTACACTCGCCTTTGAGTCAGAGGCCATCAGTTTGAGTCCCATTCTAGAGACTTGAGCACAAAACCCAGGCTGACACTCCCTGTGAAGTGCTGAGGTAGTGCCGCACTGTTGAAGGTGCGTCTTTCAAATGAGGTGTTAAACTGAAGTCCCTTTGCCCTCTTAGGTGGATGTAAAGGATCCCGTGGTATTATTATGAAGAAAAGCAGGCGGAATTCTCCCAATAATGTCCTGGCAAATATTGATTGTTCAATCAACTCTAATTTGATAAGATCCTCCCTATATCTGCAACCTCCTCCAGCCCTACAACACTCTGAGAAATCTGTATTCCTCCAATTCTGGCCTCTTGTGCATTCCTGATTTTAATTGCTTCACCATTGGCAACCGTCCCTTCAGGGGCCTCGACCCTAAACTCTGGAATACCCTCCCTAATCCTCTACTGCTGTCTACCTCTCTTTGCTCCTTTAAGATGCTCCTTAAAACCACCTGTCCGATTATCTCCTCAAATGGCTTGGTGTCATATTTTATTTGATAACGCTGCTGTGAAGCGCCTTGGGACATTTTATTATGTTAAAGGGGCTATATAAATGCAAGTTGTTGGTATTGCACTCAGTGGAACCTTATCCAACCAGACCAATGGGGGAAAGGTGGGAGATAGAGAGTGGGGAGAGGAGGGTTACAGATTTAATCAGTACATTCTCTAGCTTTGTACATTGGTCCAAAACGGAGACACCGACTCGCATATTGTAGAATCCTGATATAACGGCAGAAACCCTTCGTCGGGTATAGCAAGATGGAAATTGAAAACCATAATGGATTTCTGATCCTAAAGGTATGGAAAATTGTTCTTCTTTTCTGCCCACAAGCTCTGGGATTGTACCTGGATTTTGTGCCACATCACATGCGGCGCATTCTCAGCATTATTTGTACCTTATCTAAAAGTGCACATTTGAAAAGTTTCACATATCTGCCTAACCAGTAACTAAACTCTCTGTTATATGGCTGTGGGTTTCAGTCCCACTCCAGAGACTTGAGTGCAAAATTTAGGCTGACACTCCCAATGTGGTACTGAGGGAGTGCTGCACTGTCGAAAGTGCAGTCTTTCAGATAAGACGTTAAACCGAGGCCCGGTCTGCCCTCTCAGGTGGACGTAAAAGATCCAATGGCACTATTCGAAGAAGAGCAAGGGAGTTCTCCCCAGTGTCCTGGCCAATATTTATCCCTCAAGCAACATCACTGAAACAGATTATGTGGTCATAATCACATTGCTGTTTATGGGCGTTTGATGTGGACAGTTGACACATGTTTCCTACAGTAGAACACTGACCACAGTTTAAAAGTACTCCACGACTGTAAAGTGCTTTGGGATGTCCTGAGGTCATGAAAGATGGTATAGAAATGCAAGTCTTTCCTTTCATTTCACATCCCTCCTTCACTGTTCCTTTACCTCAATGTGGTACCTTTGTGTTCTGGGATCACTTTGGAATTGGGGGAGTGGGGTGCTGTACAGGTGGTGGGCAGTGGTGGACTTGAATATACAGCCTTCTATTTTCTGGTGTTTGGTGCACATTTGTGCCAGAGCATGGTGAGTAATTAATAAAGAATGATGCTTCTCAGTCAGAAGCAACATCTGTTTCTAAGTCATTTTCCCTCAGTTATTACTAGTGTCTCGTGATGTGGAGTTATTACTTTGGAAGATTTTTTTTATTCAACCTTTATCTTCAGCCAAACTAACCATGGAAACAAGCCACAAGTCCCAACCCCTTTGCCCCACTTTTCTCCTTCCAAGTTTAGTGCTGGCAAAAATGACAACTTTACAAGGGGTTTGCATCAACTCTTGAAACATATGCAAACCAGATACACCAGTGGAGCCCAGTAAATGTGAGTATTTGTAAAATTAAGTGAAGAAAAATTAAAAGCATCACGAAAAGATGATGGGAGAGTTGGCAAGCACTCACCATGCCTGACACTTATCCTAAGGGTGACTGTCCTCTTTATTCAGCCAATGGCAAACTCAGCACAATCCTCTTTAAGGAATATTGCTGATAAGCACTTTAGTCTAGATGAAAAGCAGGTTATTCAGTTTCACGGCAAAAGGACAGGACAAAATAAGGATTGCTGACTTTTGGCTGCCTATTTTGCTCTTTTTCAGATAGATTCCCATTTCAAAGAGAGTTAATCCATTAATTACTAGGAAGGTAATCCACTGACATCCAATTTACCACAAGGATTTCACAATAAGGATCCGTGAGCTATGACAACACTATCAGCTAAGTGTCTTAACTCTTCAATGTCAAAAGATGAAGGTTCTCAGAACTTTGTGCAGCTCATTCGAAAGTACAATTTCTTTTCCTAATTGACTGGCCATAATCTTCCGCCTATTTTGGCATTCTTCACATTCCCTCTCCTCCCCTTACCACTCTATTAACATGTTATAACAAAATATAAGTTTATAGCTATCCTGGCAAAACACAGCATCAAAGCATTATTTATTCATTCTCAGGATGTGCGCATCATTGGCAAAGCAGATATATATTTCACATCATTAGTTGCCCTGTGAAAGTTTGGGATGACTGAAGGACTTGCTACTTCATAGGGCAGTTAAAAGTCAACCAACTTGGTGTGGGAATGGAGTCACTTGGCCAGACAGGGTAAGGACGGCAGGATTTCCCTAAAGGGACATTCGTGAACCAATTGAGTTTTTACAACCATCCTACAGCTTCATGCTCACTTTTACTGACACCAGTTTATTATTTCCAGATATTTTGAACTGGCAGGTTGTTGGTGAGAGCGACAAAAACATTTTCTGAATGCTGTTCGTCACCCAGAGTTCTTCTGATGAAAATGAATTATAACAGGTCCCCAGTATGTTAGAAGCAAACTCAAATGTGGGTTGGATGTTGTATCCCTTTAAACTTCCTCCATGGTAAATCTGCAGGCCATCAACACATGCTGTCCAGTTTATAACAGATAAGATAATGAATTCAGGCCTTACCTGCATATAGACAAATAAACACTTGCATTTCTATAGTGGCTTTCAGCATGTCCCAAAGTGTTTTACAGCCAATGAAATACTTTTTGAAGTGTAGTCACTGTTGTAATGTAGGAAACGTAGCAGCCAAATTGCGCACAAAACTAGGTTCCACATGCAGCAAGGTGATAAGATCCAGATAATCTGTGTTAAAACAGAAAATGGTGTTTCTGTTTTTATTTCAGTTTTCCAGCAACTGCAGTGTTTTGCTTTTGTATCAGTTTTAGTAATGGAGTGATAAATATTAGCCAGGACATAGGGGAAAACTCCCTTGCTGTTTTTCAGATAGTGTTATTGGATCTTTTACGTCCCCCTGACTGGATAGCCAGGGCCTTGGTTACCATCTCATCCAAAACACAAGGTATGGATCATGATATCATTTTAATATCTGAATAAAGCTCTGATTCTGGAGGGGACTTCATGTTCCGCCCCAGACTCATCGGGACTGCATGCCAGGTGTAAATAAGGTAGAGAAGTTGTTACAGGACAGTTCTCCATCTCTTTTCCACCCATGAATTTGCACACTCAGGTCCGAACAGACACAAAAATTCGCCCCATTGATTCATTGTCATGCTCCCTAATTATGTCCTCCTGGTTTCGCAGAGAAAGGAAAACCTCTCGATGTCCAGTCTCAAGCTGTCTCCATGAGGGATCTCAGTAACCAGTCTCTTCCACCATTGTGCCCCAGCTCCCCAACACTAAATCCTAACAGAACCCATGGAAAGGGCACTCACCCAGTAGTGAGGCACAGGAGTTGGGAATCTCCTCACACAACCCTCACTCACTTTCCAATAGAATCTCACTGAAAGAAAGACTTGCATTTATATGACACCAGGACATCCAAAACCCTTTACAGTCGATTACCTTTGAGGCATAGTCGCTGTTGTAATGTAGGAAACGTGGCAGCCAATTTATGCACAGCAATGTCCCACAAGTGGCAATGTGATAGTGACCAGATTATCTGTTTTAGTTATGTTGGTTGAGGGATATACATTGGCCAGGGCACCAGGGCGTACGCCCCCTGCTCTTCAAGACAATGACATGAGATCTTTTATGTCCAGCTAAGGATGCACACAGGGCACACAACATCCCCAACCCTTCCCCTGATGGTCCACTTGGAAAAGGCTTCACACAGTGTAACAGCAACAACTTGCATTTATGCAGCACTTTTAACACCGGAAAACATTCCATCGTGCTTCACAGGAGTGCAACCAAACAGAGCCACATAAAATATTAGAACAGATGACCAAAGGTTGGACAAAGAGGTAGGTTTTAAGGAGCGTCTTAGAGGAGAGCAAAGTAGAGTTCCAGGGAGGGAATTCCAGGGCTTAGGGTCTGTGGAGCCGAAAGCATAGCTTCCAATGGTGGAGCAATAAAAATCAGGGATCCACGAGATGCCAGAATTGGAGGAATATAGATTCCTCAGGGAGCTGTCAGACTGGAGGAGGTTATAGATAGGGAGAATCTTATCAAATAGGAGTTGAGTGAGTGATCAACTTTGATGAGGACATAGGGGGAACTTCCCTGCCCTTCTTCAAAACAATGCCACAAGATCTTTTACGTCAAACTAAGAAAGCAGACCGGGCCTTAGTTTAACGTCGCATCAAAAACACAGGTCCTCTGACAGCATAGCACTCCCTCAGTGCTGTACTGTCAGTGTTAGCCGAGATTTTGTGCTCAAGTCTGCAATGGGATTTAAACGCACAACTTCTTGATTTAGCAGCATAAGGATGCTACTAACTGAGCCACAACTGACATTGGATGCAGTCAGAGATGAGAATCCAAGCTGTTTTTTTAATTGCCTTCTATCATGAGAACACTGAGAACAATTGTAACTGTTGTGAAGACTGGATAACTAAATACAAACAAGGGATTGAAGCTGAGACCTTCTAAATACATATGATCAATACCAGACTGGACAATACGTTTAATTACTCAGCCACCAATGCCCAAAGATTCCCCCAAAGATGAAGGCCACCTTTTTAGCAAAAACTCTAATCTCTTAATACTTTGTTTATTCTGGCAATTGGATGTGGAACAGACCCAGAACTGCCTCAATTCAGCCTCTTAAAAGGCAATGTAAATTCAGCAAAGTCTGTCTTTGACTCAGGCCCAGCATCAAGAACTTGGATTCACAGCTGCCTCGGATCCATTCCTTTTATCCACTGCACATAATAAATGGAAGAGCAAGGGAATTTGTGCATGCATGCTGCATCTAACATATGCAAGCACCATCTGCCCCACATACGTGTGAAAGATCACATATGTCAGCAGGCACTTTTAAAAAAATGACACCCATGGAGCTAACCCATAAACTTGCAGATTTTTTAAGCAGGGAGCAGGTTTGGAAAATAGAAATTGATCTGTACCAGCTTTTATAAATGCAAACACCCTATAGAAAGACAGATTGCAATGGATGCTGAACACATTCCTAAGGGTTACTCCACTTAAAGCATCCCAGCATGCCTGGTTTGGAACTGTTGGGTTACAAAATGAATCTTCCTTGTTGATAAGCCCACTGTGTGAGCGCAGGGGTCATTGCTTTGTCTGTGAACACTTAAAGAGGAACTAGTCTTTCATTGTCTTATCTTCTCATCCCAATCTGTTGAGCAATGATGAATGGGAGCATCCATTTTGTGTAATACTCTCCGTACTTTGTACTCTTGCCCCATGACTCAGAAGGTTGTGGGTTCAAACACCACTTCCCAAGACTTAACCACTAAATCAAGCTGACAATCCCAATGCTGCACTGTCAGAGGTGCTGTCTTTCAGATGAAACATTGAAACATGCTCTCGTTTACCCTTCCAGGTGGACATAAACAATCCCATGGAACTATTTTGAAGAAAAGCAGGGGAGTTCTCCTCAGTGTCCTGGATAACACCAATTTATTTAGCCATTATCACATTGCTGTTTGTGGGACCTTGCTAATATGCTTCTGTGTTTCCTACATTGCAACAGTGGCTACACTTCAAGAGTACTCCATTGGCTATAAAGTGCTTTAGGGCATCCTGAAGTTGTGAAAGGTGCTATGTAAATGCTAGTTCCTTCTTTCCTGCACCTCACAACGTTCAGGCCCAGTGACGTCGTGAAGAAAGAAACGTTGCCCACAATTCCCAGTTCCCGTGATGCCACTGGAATGCAACGTTGGCATAGTGTGGATTTTCGTTGCACCGATGAAACAAAGTTTTCAAAACACTTTTTCTTCATGAATTGAATGTGCCCCTTTAAATTGACACCACTGATGGAGCAACATGCCTGGCACTGAAAAAACAAAAGAAAGGCACAGATCAGAATTGCTAAAAGAAACAGTGATATGCAATTCAATCTGCTTGACACAACCTGGGGCGGTGGGAGGTGGGGAAGGGGATTTAAACTTTCTGTAGCAACACGCTCAGCAGGAAGTGGGGAAAAGCCAACAGAACCATTGCACTGCAAATCAGGATGACAGATAAATGTCGATCGTATTAATTCAACTGCAGATCACGTGGGAGTCAGAATAGTTCCAACTTCTTCGGAATAAAACTATTGCTCCTTTTCCTTCCCTGTTCTTTTGGTACAAAAACTGGAGTTCGTCTCCATTGTGCCTGGTGAATGACAGCAATGCATGCTCTGTAGAATGTGCCAGGTTTCATATCTGACTGAGCTGGCTGGTATCAGAAAAATTGAAAGAAATTGCATTTCTGTAGCTCCTTGCTTCTCCTTAGGATACCCAAAGTGCTTTACAGCCAATGAAGTACTTTTTGAAATATAGTTGCTGTTATAACGTAGGAAACACAGCAGCCAATTTTTGCACAGCAAGCTCCCACAAACAACAATGTAATAGTGAGCAGATACTCTGTTTCAAGTGTTGGTTGAGGGATTTGCCAGGACACTGGGGAGAACTCTCCTGCACATCTTCAAAGTAGTGCTACATGATTTTTATATCCACCTGAGAGGTCTTCAGTTTGATGTATCGTCTAAATATATAAATATATGAATATATGAATTAGGAGCCCCTCGAGCCTGCCCCGCCATTAATAATATCATAGTTGATCTGATTGTAACCTCGACTCCACATTCTCGTCTACACCCGATAACCTTTCACCCCCTTGCTTATCAAGAACCTATCTACCTCTGCCTTAAAAATATTCAAAAACTCTGCTTCCACTGCCTTTTGAGGAAGAGAGTTCCAAAGACTCACGACTCTCTGAGAGAAAAAAATTCTCATCTCTGTCTGAAATGGGCGACCCCTTATTTTTTTAGTGACCCCTAGTTCTAGATTCTCCCACAAAGGGAAACTTCCTTTCCCCTTTCCACGTCAAGACCCCTCAGGATCTTGTATATTTCATTCAAGTGCCTCTTACTCTTCTAAACTCCAGTGAATACAAGCCTAGCCTGTTCAACCTTTCCTCAGAAGACAACCCGTCCATTCCAGCTATTAGTCTAGTTCTCTGAACTGCTTCCAATGCATTCTTCCTTAAATAAGGAGACCAGTACCGTACACAGTACTCCAGGTGTGGTATCACCAATACCCTGTATAACTGAAGCATAACCTCCCTATTTTTGTATTCAATTTCCCTCACAATAAATTATAACATTCTATTCGCTTTCTGAATTACTTGCTGAACCTGCATACTACCCTTTTGTAATTAATGCACAAGGATACCCAGATCCCTCTGTATCTCAGAGCTCTGCAATGTCTCACCATTTAGATAATATGCTTCTTTTTATTCTTCCTGCCAAAATGGACAATTTCACATTTTCCCACATTATACTCCGATTGTTAGATCTTTGCCCACTCACTTAACCTATCTATATCCCTTTGTAGCCACCTTAGGTCCTCTTCACAACTTACTTTCCTACGTAGGATATGGGTAAGGTTTTAAATGATTACTTTTCATCTGTGTTCACTATGGAGAAGGACGATGTAGGTGTAGAGATCAGGGAGGGGGATTGTGATATACATGAACATATTCGCATTGAAAGGGAGGAAGTATTAGCTGTTTTAACGGGCTTAAAAGTGGATAAATCCCCAGGCCCAGATGAGATGTATCCCAGGCTGTTACGTGAGGCAAGGGAGGAGATTGCAGGGGCTCTGACACAAATTTTCAAATCCTCTCTGGCCACAGGAGAGGTACCAGAGGATTGGAGGACAGCGAATGTGGGACCATTATTTAAGAAGGATAGCAGGTAATTACAGGCTGGTGAGTCTAACATCAGTGGTTGGGAAACTATTGGAAAAAAATTCTGAGGGACAGGATTAATCTCCACTTGGAGAGGCAGGGATTAATCAGGGATAGTCAGCATGGCTTTGTCAGGGGGAGATCGTGTCTAACTAACTTGATTGAATTATCGAGGCAGTGACGAGATGTGTAGATGAGGGTAAAGCAGTTGATGTAGTCTACATGGACTTCAGTAAGGCTTTTGATAAGGTCCCGCATGGGAGATTGGTTAAGAAGGTAAGAGCCTATGGGATCCAGGGCAATTTGGATCCAAAATTGGCTTAGTGGCAGGAGGCAGCGGGTAATGGTTGAGGGTTGTTTTTGCGAGTGGAAGCCTGTGACCAGTGGTGTACCGCAGAGATCGGTGCTGGGACCCTTGCTGTTTGTAGTGTACATTACTGACTTAGACGTGAATATAGGAGGTATGATCAGTAAGTTCGCAGATGACACGAAAATTGATGGTGTCGTAAATAGTAAGAAGGAAAGCCTTAGATTACAGGATTGATATAGATGGGCTGGTAAAATGGGCAGAGCTGTGGCAAATGGAATTTAATCCTGAGAAGTGTGAGGTGATGAATTTTGGGAGGACTAACAAGGCAAGGGAATATACAATGGATGGTAGGACCCTAGGAAGTACAGAGGGTCAGAGGGACCTTGGTGTACTTGTCCATAGATCACTGAAGGCAGCAGCACAGGTAGATAAGGTAGTTAGGAAGGCAAATGGGATACTTGTGTTTATTAGCCGAGGCACAGAATATAAGAGCAGGGAGGTTATGATGGAACAAAAACAAGAAATGCTGGATTCACTCAGCAGGTCTGGCAGCATCTGTGGAAAGAGAAGCAGAGTTAACGTTTCGGGTCAGTGACCCTTCTTCGGGTCACTGACCCGAAACGTTAACTCTGCTTCTCTTTCCACAGATGCTGCCAGACCTGCTGAGTGAATCCAGCATTTCTTGTTTTTGTTTCAGATTTCCAGCATCCGCAGTATTTTGCTTTTATTTTAGAGGTTATGATGGAGCTGTATAAAACACTAGTTAGGCCACAGCTGGAGTACTGTGTACAGTTCTGGGCACCACACTATAGGAAGGATGTGAATGCACTGGAGAGGGTGCAGAGGAGATCCACCAGGATGTTGCCTGGACTGGAGCATTTCAGCTATGAAGAGAGACTGAAAATGCTAGGGTTGTTTTCCTTAGAGCAGAGAAGGCTGAGGGGAGATATGATTGAGGTATACAAAATTATGAGGGGCATTGATAGGTTAGATAGGAAGAAACTTTTCCCCTTAGCGGAGGGGTCAATAACCAGGGGTCATAGATTTAAGGTAAGGTGCAGGAGGTTTAGAGGGGATTTGAGGAAAAGTTTTTTCACCCAGAGGGTGGTTGGAGTCTGGAACACACTGCCTGAAGAGGTGTTAGAGGCAGGAACCCCACAACATTTAAGAAGTATTTAGATGAGCACTTGAAACACCATAGCATACAAGGCTACGGGCCAAGTGCTGGAAAATGGGATTAGAATAGTTAGGTGCTTAATGACCGGCACAGACATGATGGGCCGAAGGGCCTGTTACTGTGCTGTATGACTCTATCTTTGTGTCATCAGCAATTTAGCAACCATACTTTCAGTCCCTTCATCTAAGTCATTTATATGAATTGTAAAAAGTTGAGGCCTCAGCACTGATCTCTGTGGCACACCACTTGTTACATCTTGCCAACCAAAAAGTGACCCATTTATGCCTACTCTCTGTTTCCTGTTAGCTAGCCAATCTTCTATCCATGCTAGTATGTTCTCCCTACACCACGAGCTTTTATTTTCTGCTATAACCTTTGATATGGCACCTACAAGAGTAGGGAAATTTGATAATTGAACAAACTTAAAGGCTTTGTATCTGAATGCACGAAGCATTCGGTATAAAATAAATTAGTTAACAGCGCAAATAGAGACGAATGGGTATGATTTAGTGGTGATTACTGAGACATGGTTGCAGGGAAACCAGGTTTGGGAATTGAATATCCAAGGGTACTCAGTATTTCGGAAGGATAGGCAGGAAGGAAAAGGAGGTGGTGTAGCTTTGTTAGTAAAGGAAGAGATCAGTGCTATAGTGAGAAACGATATAGGCACTGGAGATCAAGACGTAGAATCAGTCTGGGTAGAAATAAGAAATAGCAAGGGAAAGAGGTCCCTGGCAGGAGTAATCCACAGGTTCCCAAGTAGTTCCACAATGGGGCACACTATAAACTAGGAAATAATGGGGGCTTGTAAGAAAGGTACGACAATAATCATGGGTGATTTTAATATGCATATAGACTGGATTAATCAAATTGGCAAGGGTAGCCTCGAGGTAGAGTTCATTGAATGTATTAGAGATTGTTTTTTGGAACAATATGTTGTGGAACCAACCAGGGAGCAGGCTATTTTAGATTTGGTATTGTGTAATGAGGTGGGATTAATTAATGATCTCATAGTTCAGGATCCTCCAGGGAAGAGTGATCGTAGCATGCTAGAATTTCAAATTCAGTTTGAGGGTGAGAAACTGGAGTCCCACACTAGCGTTCTGGAGTTAAACAAAGGTAATTACATAGGCATGAGGTCAGATTTGGCCCTAGTGGACTGGGCAGGAAGACTAAAAGGTAGGACAGTTGATGAGCAGTGGCAGATGTTTAAGGAGATATTCAATTCCTCCCAACTAAAATATATTCCAGAGAGGAAGAAAGATTCTAAGAGGAAGAGAAACATCCATGGCGAAGGAAGGATGTTAAGGATAATCTAAAGACAAAAACTAAGGCATACCATATTGCAAAGGCCAGTAGCAGTCAGAAAGATTGGGAAACTTTTAAAGATCAACAAAGGGTTACTAAAAAAGTAATAAAAAGAGCAACAGTAAATTATGAAAGAAAACTAGCACAAAATATAAAAACGGATAGCAAAAGCTTCTATAAATATATAAAAGGGAAGAGAGTAGCTAAAGTGAACGTTGGTCCCTTGGAGGATGAGACTGGGGAGTTAATAGAGGGGAACACAGAAATGGCGGAGACACTAAATCAGTATTTTGCCTCAGATTTCACGGTGGAGGACACTAGTACCATCCCAATAGTGACAGGTAATGCAGAGGTTATAGAAAAGGAGAAACTTAGAACAATCATCATCACTGGGGAAAAAGTACTGAGAAAACTATTGGAATGAAGGCAGTAAAGGCCCCAGGGCCTGATGGCCTACATTCTAGGGTCTTAAAGGAAGTGGCAGTGGAGATAGTGGATCCATTGATTATAATTTTCCAAAATTCCCTGGATGCGGGAAAAGTTTCAGTGGATTGGAAAAATGCTAATATAACACCCTTATTCAAAAAGGGAGGGAGGCAGAAAGTAAGAAACTACAGACCAGTTAGTTTAACGTCTATCATTGGGAAATTGTTATAATTCATTATTAAGGAAATAATAACAGGACATTTAGAAAGTCAAAACACAATCCATCAGAGTCAGTATGGTTTTATGAAGGGTAAATCATGTTTGACTAATTTGCTAGAGTTCTTCGAAGATGTAACAAGCAAAGTGGATAATGGGGATCCTGTAGATGTAGTATATCTGGACTTCCAGAAGGCATTTGATAAGGTGCCGCACAAAAGGTTAATACACAAGGTAAGATGACATGGGGTTAGGGGCAATTTATTAGCTTGGATAGAGGATTGGCTAACCAACAGAAAACAGAGAGTTGGGATAAATGGGTCTTTTTCTGGTTGACAAGATGGAACTAGTGGGGTGCCACGGGGTTCGGTCCTCAGGCCCCAACTATTTACAATCTATATTACTGACTTGGATGCAGGGATAGAAGGTAAAATAGCCAAATTTGCAGATGACACTAAAATAGGTGGGACAGTAAGTTGCAATAAAGAAATAAGAAATTTACAAATGGATATGGATAGGTTAGGTGAATAGGCCAAAATTTGGCAGATGGAGTGTAACGTGGATAAGTGTGAGGTTATTCATTTTGGTCGGAAGAAAAGAAACGCAACTCTAAATGGAGAGAAACTTCAGAGTGCTTCGGTGCAGAGGGATCTGGGTGTCCTCGTGCATGAATCGCAGAAAACTAGTATGCAGGTACAGCAGGTAATAAGGAAGGCAAATGGAATTTTGGCATTTATTGCTAAAGGAATAGAGTATAAAAGTAGGGAAGTGTTGCTGAAACTGTACAAGGCATTAGTGAGACTGCACCTGGAGTATTGCATACAGTTTTGGTCCCCTTACTTGAGGAGGGATGTAATTGCATTGGAGGTAGTTCAGAGGAGGTTCACTAGATTGATTCCAGAGATGAGGCGTTTGTCTTATGAAGATAGATTGAGCAGTTTAGGCCTTTACTCTCTAGAGTTTAGGAGAATGAGAGGAGATCTAATTGAGGTATATAAGATGATTAGGGGGATTGGCAAAGGAGACATAGAGAGGATGTTTCCTCTTGTGGGGCAATCTAGAATGAGAGGTCATAGTATTAGGTTAACGGGTAGTAGATTTAAAACAAAGATGAGGATAAATTACTTCTCTCAAAGGGTCGTGAGTCTGGAATTCACTACCCCAGAGTGCGGTGGATGCTGGGACATTGAGTAAATTTAAGGAGGAGATAGACAGATTTTTAATTAGTAATGGGTTGAAGGATTATGGAGAATGGGCAGGAAAGTGGAGTTGAGTTCGAGATGAGATCAGCAATGATTGTATTGAATGGCGGAACAGGCTCGAGGGGCTGAATTGCCTACTCCTGCTCCTAGTCCTTATGTTCTTATCAAATGCCTTCTGGAAATCTAAGTACAGTAAATCCATCGGTTCCCCTTTATCCACAACACATGTTACTTCTTCCAAGAACTCCAATAAAGACAGCACCTCCAACAATGCAGCACTCCCTCAGTTCTGCACTGGGAGTATTAGCCTAGATTTTCTATCCAAGTGTCTCAACAGAACCTTGAGCCCACAATCTTCAGACTCAGAGGTGGGTGCTGCTCATTGAGCCACAGCTGACACCTCAGTTCAACACCTTGAGGGAAAAATCAGCCTTGATTCTCGCTTCTGATCACTGTCCAGACAATCCTAACTAAAAAGTGTATCTGTGTAGTTGTTGGCTGGAAACAGCATTGGGCTCACATGTCATGTTCCTCTCCCTGCCACCCCATGGATCGAGTATTAGCTCACATACAGGTGCGATGTGGAGAGCTGCTAGTTTTCCAATGTCGGTCTTCACCTTTAGGAGAGGAGAACATTGCAGAGAGCATTGAAGCCAGGGCCAACTGCTGAGGTATAGTACGCAGCTGTACAAAGTAGGTGAGTACACTGCGATTATTTCTGGTGTCCAGAAAACTGCAAAGCTGAGGGCAGTCGGCAGGGAGGAATGCTTTCCACCTGATTTGAAGGAAAGATCAAGCAAAACAAATTATTCCTAAACTCCTGCTCCTGCCATTAATCAGGGAGCTGGGGAAGCCAGTCCCCTCTGACCTTCTATAATACCTTTTAGATTAACAAGCCAAAGCACTGTAAAGCTTCGTGCAGCCAGACACGCAACTCTAGGAACCCATGACTGACTAGCTGTGTAGCCTGATCGGGTCTTATTCCACCAGGCTGTGATTCTGTAACATAAGGGTACTGACCCGTTCCAGACCAAAAGGAGAGACATGAATGGGATAAGCCTATTAGATTACAAATAAGCACCACAGAAATTCTAGGTTACACATGGTGCACTTGTGAGAAGAAACGAATGTTTGACGACCCTGAAGGCTTTTCTCTACATCACGGAGTCTAACGTGCGTCTCAATGCTTTGGACTGAGTGAGAAAGAATTAAATTTCCCATTTCCCGACCTGTAAAATAAAACATGGACACGGTGACCTAGAAATTGTGGCCGCTCATGTTACACAGGCAGGGTTACCGACCCTCCAGATTGTCCTGAAGTCTCCAGGAATTAAAGATTAATCTCCAAGTCGCTACCACATGCAACCTAAGAGAAAATCATAGGGATACAGCAAAAATTGAGAGGTTTTTTTCCAGTTTTTTTGAACATTTTCATTAGTTAAAGCAATATTGGAGATGGGTTAAAAAGGCTATTTGACCAACAGTCAAGCATACGAATATACCAACATACGAATTAGGAGCAGGAGTAGGCCATTTAGCCCATCAAGCCTGCCCTGCCATTCAATAAGATCATGGCTGATCTAATTGTAATCTCAACTCCACATTCCCGCCTACCTCAGTAACCTTTCACCCCCTTGCTTATCAAGAATCGACCTACCTCTGCCTTAAAAATATTCAAAGGCTCTGCTTCCACTGCCTTTTGAGGAAGTTCCAAAGACTCACAACCCTCTGAGAGAAAAGATTTCTCCTCATCTCTGTCTTAAATGGGCGACCCCTTATTTTTAAACAGTGACCCCTAGTTCTAGATTCTCCCACAAGAGGAAACATCCTTTCCACATCCACCCTGTCAAGACCCCTCAGAATTTTATATGTTTCAATCAAGTCGCCTGTTACTCTTCTAAACTCCAGAGGATACAAGCCTAGCCTGTCCAACCTTTCCTCGTAAGACAACCCGCCCATTCCAGGTATTAGTCTCGTAAACCGTCTCTGAACTGCTTCCAACGCATTTACATCCTTCATTAAATAAGGAGACCAAGGGCTGGATTATATAAGCTCGCTGGGACCCCGACCACATGGAGGGGGGAGGCTGTCCATCCCCAGCAATGGTGTCAGCTGCTTGCGCACAGGTGCTGACACCATTTTTAAAGGGCAGTCAGCCGTACTGGTTTATTTTAATATTTAAAGAAATATTCAATAAAATTACATAAATACATTCCTTTTGCCCCCTCCCATCCCCCAACAATTAGATTAACAGTTTGCCATGTCCCCTCCCCAAACTAGACAAAGTTTAAAGTAGAACCCTTCCCACCATCCCCTGAACCATGACATTAATTTGACACCGTTACCAACCCCCGCACTGATAAACTTATCTCCTCCCCACTCCCCACCAGTGTTGCGCCTCGCTTCCCCAGACAGGAATCTGAAGGCGTGGGAGTGCTGGCTGCCATCCCAAAGATCGCGGTGGGCCATCAAAATTAAGGGTACGTACATGTAAATGTAATAGTTTCATTCATTTGCATTAGCTGATTGTTGTCCCATCACTGAGCGGCGGGGGGGCCGCCATGGTGCCCCACTGGCACCGGGAGGATCGAGCGGGGCCCTGCTGGAGTCGGGGTCTGTGGTGGGCCTCATCAGGCTCATCCGCCACGGATCCTGACGTCGAGGGCTTGTGCAAATCCAGCCACAATACTGTACACAGTACTCCAGATGTGGTCTCACCAATGCCCTGTATAACTGATGTTCCGCTCAGTCCGCAAGCAAGACCCTGAGCTTCCGGTTGCTTGCCATTTCAACACTCCTCCCTGCTCTCATGCTCACATTTCTGTCCTGGGATTGCTGCAGTGTTCCAGTGAACATCAACGCAAGCTCGAGGAACAGCATCTCATCTACCGATTAGGCACACTACAGCCTGCCGGACTGAACATTGAGTTCAATAATTTCAGAGCATGACAGCCCCCCATTTTACTTTCATTTTTAGTTATTTTTTCTTTTTTTCTTTTTTACATTTTTGACAATCTTTTTTTTTGCATTTATTTCATTTCATCTTAGTTTGTTCAGTTTGCTTACCCACTGTTTTTTTCAGGTTTGCACTTGCTGCTGTTCAATATTCAGTCCGTTAACACCTAATCTGTACTAATGCTTTGTCTTTCAACACACCATTAACATATTGTTTGCCTTTGCTCCATGACCTATGGTCAGCTATGTGGCCTTGTCCAATCTACACCTACTCCTTTGTTATCTCTTGCCCCACCCCCACCTCACTTGCTTATAACCTGTGACTTTTCTAATATTTGTCAGTTCCAAAGAAGGGTCACTGACCCGAAACGTTAACTCTGCTTCTCTTTTCACAGATGCTGCCAGACCTGCTGAGTGGTTCCAGCATTTCTTGTTTTTATTTCAGATTTCCAGCATCCGCAGTATTTTGCTTTTACTTTCTTACCTATCTTTGTGTCATCAGCAAATTTAGCAACCATACCTTTGGTCCCTTCATCCAAGTCATTTTTTGAACTGTAGAAAGTTGAGGCCCCAGCACTGATCCCTACGGCACACGCTCCTTACATCTTGCCAACCAAGCATCATCCGATTGGATAATTAAGAGCCTGTTTGCAAAGACTTACATTTATATAGTACCTTTAATGACCTCAGGATGTCCCAAAGCACTTTACAGCCAATAGAGTACATTTTGAAGTGTAATCTCTGTTGTCATGTAGGAAACATTGCAGCTAATTTGAGCACAAGGTCCCACAACAACAATGTGATAATGACCAGATAATTTGTTTGCACAATATTGGTTGTGGTGCTAATTATTGGCCAGGACATGGGGGAGAATCTCCTGTTCTTCTTCATATAGTGTCATGGGATCTTTTCAGTCCACCTGAGAGGACAGATAGGGCCTCAGTTGTGAGTTGTAGCTCAGCTGGTTGCTCCTTTTCCTCTAAATCATATATTAATGCACAGGGCCCTGTTCTTTGCAGACAGAAAGAACATGTACACACATTGCGCCTGTTTCAGCTAAACAAAATAAGTGACAGCCATTCACTGGCTCATTCCTCAGGGCAGTGCCTTGACCAATCAGAGTCAAACTGCCTGGTTTCAATTTCAAACAAAACTTGGCAGTTAACTGTCAGTCACCGTAAACTGGTGCATTCTGCATGGCAACACCTCTAACAATCAGAGTTCACTCGCCAACCAATCAGCACTCTCTTCTCATACATTATAAAGTTGTTGCTTCCCCTTACATTGGTATTCTTGCGGATTGTTCTGATGAGTGCAAGACGAAAAGCTTCGACAAAGTGTCTCTATTTTCAGCAATACTCAAGTTCTGTACTACCAAACGACTATTTGTATAACTTCAGTGGTGCATTCCACAGCCTCACAACCTTCTATATAAAAAGGCTTTCTTCTGGCTTAAATCGCTCACGTTGAATCTTAGATCTCTGTACCTCTATCTCTGCACCATCCCTTCATAACCTTAAACCTCTATCAAAGCACAAATAGTGATAAGGCTTCATCTTTAAAACTGAACTTAATCTTTTTACCCAGTAATTTAATCTACAAAGCTTGACTGTTAATTCTGAAACAAGTCTTAAAATTATGCGAGGTCATGTTGCTTTGCATAGTTATTGGTATGATTTTGGGACACTGATGTGACAATGCCTCTCACTGCGTGGGAAACTGGCATCTAACTCCCAGCAGCATACTGTCGCCGCATTGATAACTATTTACTTCCATGAGACTGGGCTCCTCTTCGGCAGATATGACAGAAATGCGCAGTGTTTAAAGTTGTCGTTCCCGATATATAAAAAAGTACGCTTTATTTATTACGACAGGTTATGGTGCACTGAAGAAATAAGAGCCAGTCAGTCTCCTACCAGCAGAACAATCAGTGCACAGTCGGGAAGCTTTCAAGGAATTCCATCTCACAGCAGGTACAATGCCCGCCTGACTCCACTGTGTCTCATTAAGTACCACGTTTTGGACCAGTTCACATCACTACTTGTTCTGGCAAATTCTCTGCAACCTGTTTTCCTTTTCAATAATTCTTTTTGTTTTATTCCTTTTATTTCTCTTCCAGTCTTCCATCACTCACTCTGTCCCCCGCATTTCCTCTCTCCATGCAGCACAAGCCAAATCCAAACTCAAAGTACAGGAAAGGTGAGTGGATTTTTGACATCTCCCAGTGCTGCTTGGAGTTTACAAAGGTCCTGCCCTTGCCCCATAAAATAAATGAAAAATTTGCACTTCCAGAGCGCCTTTCATGATTTCAGGATATCCGAAAAATTCTTTACAATGAAATAATTTTTGACGTGAGTCACTGTTGTAACGCAGGAAAAGCAGCAAACAATTTTGCACGCAGCAAGATCCCACAAACAGCAACGTGATAATGCCCAGATAATCTGTTTTAGTGATGTTGCTTGAGGAATAAATATTATCCGGAACACCAGAGAAAACTTCCCTGCTTTTCTCGGAAATAGAGTCATGGGATCTTACATTCATCCGAGAGGACAGACGGGTCCTCAGTTTAATATCACACCGAAAGATGGCACCTTTGACTGAGCAGCATTCTCTCATAACTGCTTGAAAGGAACCAAAAGCAAATGAGGACTTCAAAAAGGGGGAACTCTTTCTGTAGCATAATAAATGCAGCAGCAGGACAGCGATGTTCCTGAGTTAGAGAAACCAGAAATGAATGCTGCATTTATACATCGACAGCACAGTTTCTGTACAGGTCACATCAGTTAAATAAAACCTGCCAGAGTTATTCATTTCCTGGGAAAATGAAGACCAAATGTACCTAGCATTGATGCTGGGATAGAACAAAATTAGCATTGACTCCACGCAGCTTTATTTCCAGCTGTGTGTTCAACTTTCTATTTTAGTCACCCCAAAGGGCTCACATTGATTTCCCCCTCTGCTCTTCCCTTTTCACCTCCCTCCTCCCATTCTTTCTTCCCCAATATGGAAAGTGGGAGTCCCGCCCCACACTGCCCCTACCTGAGTCCCTTCTGCATGTGCTGCTTCAGGTTGATCTCTTGGCACTGGATGAAAGTACTGAGGTAGAGGGGAGCAGTGCTCAGTGATTTATAATCCTGAGGCAGGAAGCAGTGGCTGGAAGCTGGCGGGATGTACTGAGGTTCCATCGTTTCAACAAACAAAACACAGCAACCTTCAGCGGCGACCAGAAAGGCCCAGTGCCACAGACTCAGGACATCCTGGGAAAAGCAAGCCTGGCCACCGATTCCTTCCTCTCTTTTTCTCTTCCCCTGCTTCAATTTCTTGTGATCATTATTTAAGCAGACGACTGAGATTGTCTTGGAATCTCCAGGAATTGAAGCTTAATACCTTGGATGCTGCTGCAAGCAAAAAACAGGGGAGAAAAATCACAGCAAAAAAAAAATTCAATTTTCTTTAAACACTGTATCAAATTTTACAGCAGAAAAACAGGCCAAGAAAAAGAAAATGTAATTTAAATATGGACTGCGACTTCTGCTGCTCTATCTTCCACCCTCTATAAACTTCAGCTCACCCAAAACTTTGCTGTCCAAATCTTAACCTGCACCAAATCTCATTGACCCATCACTCCTGTTAGTGCTGACTTACATTACCTTCCGGTTTGGCAATTAAAATACTCGCCCTCATGTTCAAAACCATCCATAGCCTCACCCCTCCTATATAACCTCCTACAGCTCTGGAACCCTCTGAGATCTCTGTGTTCCTCCAATTCTGGCCTCTTGCCTGCCCCTGATTTCCATTGCCCTATGACTGGAGGTTGTGTCTTCAGTTGCCTAGACCCCAAGCTCTAGAATTTCCTCTCTAAATCTCTCCGCCTCTCTGACTCTCTCTCCTCCTTTAAGACAATCCTTAAAACCTACCTCTGACCAAGCATTTGTCACCTGTCCTAATTTCTCCTTCATGTGGCTCAGGGTCGAACTTTCATCTGATCGCTGCCTTGGGATGTTTTATTACATTAATTTCTTTGACCTCCTTGTCTCGACAGACAATGGGTAAGCGCCTGGAGGTGGTCAGTGGTTTGTGAATCAGCGCCTGGAGTGGCTATAAAGGCCAATTCTAGAGTGACAGACTCTTCCACAGGTGCTGCAGATAAAATTGGCTGTCGGGGCTATTACACAGTTGGCTGTCTCATTCCATTAATGTCGCGATAAAAATGCACTGTAGAAGTCGGTCATTGGCTGTGAAGCACCTTGGGACATCCTATATTCAAGAAAAGCGCTGCAGAAATGCAAGTTCCTATTCTTTTTCTGTTCAGGCCAAGCAGTTACTGTGAAGAGAACAAGCAAGTTTCAGGTGTCAACTTTTCATCAGAACCTGTTGTCACAAAGGGCCACAACAGACATTTCCACCATTCTGCTATCCACACACATGCTGCCTGATGCACAGAATACTTCCAGTAATTTCAGTTTATGGTTTATAATGTTTAGAAGAGATTCAGCCAATAAAGAAGATTTTATTCAGATATAGACACATCAAAGAAAATAGATGCCAGGAACCTAAATTAGTAAAGTTCTGGTCATGGTATGCATGTTTTGAATAAGTACTGCCTTCGCGAGAAGTGCTTGGCAAAGTCAACATAAAAAGGCCGCTTTTGTATAGTCCCTTTTCACATCACTGAGACGTCTTAAAGCCCTTCAAATAGTGAATTGCACTTGAAGTACGTTGACTTCTGTTATGTAGGCAAACATGTAAGTGCCAATTAAAAAAGCCCACGAAAGTTATTATTAAAAGAAAAATTGTTTGATGAAAGGTCGCTGACCTGAAAAGTTAACTCTGTTTCTCTCCCCACAAATGCTGCCAGACCTGCTGAGTATTTCCAGCACTTTTTGTTTTTGTTCCGCCGAAGTTATTTATATCCTGGGAAAACTAAGGGAAAATATACACAGTATTGATGCCAGGATAGAACAGAATTAGCAGTGACTCCACATTTAAGTTGTTTCCAGCTGTGTGTTCGACTTTCTACCTTGTTCACCCAAATGAACTCTCCCTGTTTTCTCCCTCTCCATGTTTCCTTTTACATCTCTTTCCCATGTGGAAACTGGGAGCTGCCCCCTCTTTCTGACTCTTTTCTGAGCACGTGCTCAAGAAATCCATCATTCACTCACTTGCCCGTGACATTGCTGGTATGGAAATACTGTCAGGTGATCTAATTGAGATGCTTACGATGAGTATAGGATTTGACAGGGTAGGGTCGAGAGAAACTATTTCCTGTGGTGGGACAGTCCAGAACAAGGGGCCATAACCTTAAAATTAGAGCTAAGTTGTTCAGGGGTGACGTCAGGAATCACTCCTTTACACAAAGGGCAGTGGAAATCTGGAACTCTCTCCACTTAAAAACTGTTGAAGCTGGGGGTCAATTCAAAATTTTAAAGCTGAAATTGATAGATTTTTGTTCGGTGAAGGTATTAAGGGTTACAGAACCAAGGCGGGTAAATGGAGTTGAGATACAGATCAGCCGTGATCTAATTGAATGGGCGGATCAGCCTCGAGGGGCTGATTGGCCTTCTCATTTTTCTATGTTTAAACTACTAAATTTGTAAACTCCTTTCTCATGAAGTCTGGACTGTTTCCAAACGCTGCATTAAATTACCTACTTTATTTAGGAACTAGTTGCCTTCCATGTACAATAATAATATGGAATGCAAGCAGTTAGGAGCACTTAAGGAGCCTGAAGCCCAGCGAGTTCCCACCCAGACACGTTTTTCGTTTATTTGCCTCACTGAAGCGATAGGATCTGATGGATTTGTAACAGCTGAGGAATGTGTGGGTCATTATCAAATTCCATAACAAATAACAAAAACTGATGCTGACTCTGTCCAGTAATGAAATATAACCTTCCTTTCAGACATATGTTTTTAATTTCCCCCATTACCCCGCCGTCATCCCTCCCCCCGCACAACATTTCCTTAACCCACTGACTCCTTGCTGCAATATAGTTCTTCAGTTGACCCCATGACCTGCCCTAGTGGCCCCATGACCATGACTAAGTGCCTATTCTTTACATGGGAGCCAAGGTTACAAGTGTTGGCAGGCTATTCGACCAGAAGGACACCACAACAGAGTTTGGGGCTGAATTTTACTGATTGGATGGGTGACCCAACGCCCGGAGAGTATTCGGCCCGGCAACATGCATGGGCGGGTGGCAGGACTTCCTCGGCCATCTTATGAAGGAGAGGAAATTAAGGGCCGGTAGGTGGGGAAGCCAGCCAATTATGTATGGTGGATGGGCCATAGTGCCTGCAGCTCACTGTAATGCGCCATTTTTAAAGGAAAGCTACAGCATTCAGGCAGGCTGTAGACACAGGCTACAAAGGATGGAGTTTAGATCAACAGAACGGCGAAGGAATAACTTCATCACGAGAAAGTGTTGCTCCAAGATTCAGTGACACCTCCCTGGAGGTGATCCTGCAGGCAGCAAGGCAAAGGAGAGATGTTCTGTTTCCAGCAGATGGGAGGCGGAGGCGAGCAAGCCTAACGAAGAAGGGATAGCAGATGCAGAGATAAGAGTAGCTGAGAGGTGGCTGAAAAAACATGGATCAAGTGCAGGCAGGGATTTAATGGCCTGATGCGGTCTGGAAAGGTGAGTAGCATTTAGAATTGCAAACTGGAAGCCCAGCAGGGATTAAAAGGCACCTATATAATGTGAAGCAAGGTGGTAAACCCATGTATGGGGCAACACCAGGCACCAACGTCCACTTTGAGGTGCCCACTTCACATGTACCCAAATCCGTGGGTCAACAATGCATTTAGATGGCTGAATGGCCGTGTCCATCCCAGCGAAGGGGTGCTGCGTATCTACAGTGCCTCAAAGTGACCAGCACAGATGGGCCATGAGACAGGAGTGACACTGCACTTGTCTGTGCTTACAGGAGAAGCACACTTATAATGCCAGGGAGCATCAACTCACGGGAGGTGGAGTGCCATTCATCGCCGGTGACACTGATAGAGGGGGAGGCCATGGACATCAGATGGATCACAATAGGGCAGCCTGGGGTGAGGCAGGTATGGAAGCAATGAAGAGTGAGTAGAGCGATGGTTGCGTCCATCATTCTTTCGACCATGTGTGAGCTGTGGCACTTGTGTGGGCCTTTAAAGCCACTGGAAGCTCCTGATCAAAGGCGGGGGGTGGGGGAGCACCAGGGATTGGTCGAAGGAGCAGCAGTTTTACTTAAATTATGTCTCCCTAGCATGTACAGCATTAGACGAGGAAGAGACGAGGGCTTCTGGTCCACTGGAAAGCTCAGAGGATCCACCACCATCTCAAGACACTAACACACCATTCCAGCGCACTCGCCATCTACACAGATACACTCATGTTAGTAGGTTTTGCTGTGCGTGTAAAACGAGTGGCACAATCCGGTGAGCACTGCACAAACATGCAGGAGGTGGTAACGGAGGCACTGACAGTGGCGGCCACTTCCCCTCGGAGGAGTGAGAAGAGGCCCAATGATGCTCAGCTTCATGCAGATGGCAAGCCTCAGGTATCATTAGCAAAGTGGCAGATACCTCAGCAGCAGTGTGAAATGGGTGAACATCTGTCAGAGATTCCAGAGGCAGCACACTCCCATGTGCAAATGATGGAGGAGACCATCTAGGCCATGAGTGGTGCCATTTGTCTGGCACGTGAGCATATGGCATCCTCCATTCAGAGGCAACCCTCATGGAGACACTCATGCAGCATAGCACCGAGTGGATTCAGGGGCTGCACCCAGACCTCCATATCATAGCCTCATCCATGAGATGTACGAAGCGATGGATGGGTGACATGGCCAGCCAAGCATCTCCCCGTTGCCAGGAGGTGACATACTGCAGGCAACCACAAGAGTGCATGTGGGGCCTGAAAGGGCTTTGGAGGGACAGGCTGAAGGCAGTGGGGGCTTTTCTCAAGGCGCTTTGATCACTGAAGGCACATCCTAGGCCCCTTTGACAGTGACACCAAGGTTGCATACAGATGACTGATGACTGAGGCGGCCCCTGCATAAATACAGGTGACCCTGAACGTGTGGGGCCCTGGTAGGCCTCAGCACCCAGAGGATGCAAGCCACAGCCATCTCATGCACCGGGTCAAGAAACGTAGCAGGCTGCCCCCACATCAACTCCAGACACTGGGAGAGCACCTCATAGAACTGACAATAAGCGAGCATGTAAACACATGGACCAGTATTTGGGGTTTCACGAGGTGATAATTATTTGTTCAATGTGGAAGCCTTTAATGTGTTACAAGAGTTAAAGGTCTTGTGATGCAATGTATAATGACTTGTATATTTAGTTTTGTGCACCAGTTGGCCATGGCCAGATATGGAATCAAGTATATGGAGGTAAAGGTAAGCGTCTGTGTTGACAGAAGGCCTTGGCATAGAGTGATGATGGGTCCAAAGAGATGGTAAGGTTCTCTTCTGAAAGGTCAGTAAGGCTGCCTCTGGGAGCGAATTCCATGTTTTGGTGGCCCCTTGCACTTGATCTCATTGAAGTGTCTGTTGATCAGAGAGACACAAGTCTCCTGACCATGCGTGTCACCACCCGGTGACCTGGGCCCCGTGACACCATCTTCATCGGTCAGCAGCTGTTGAGGTACCTCATGCTCATCCTCCTCCTCTGAGGATGCAGCTCATTCAGTGCCTTCTTCCGGCTCCAGCACTACTCCCCTCTGCAGCACCGGGTCGTGCAATACACAGCAGCCAACAATGATGTGGGATACCCTTGAAAAGGCATATTGCAGGGTCCCCCCCCCCCGCCCCCCACCGATCTATCGAGGCATCTAGACCTAATCCTCAAAAAGCCAATGGCCTGCTCGATGGTGGCCTTGTAATCATATGGCACTGGTTGTATGTGTCCTCTGCCTGTGTGTTGGGGTTGCATATAGGGATCAAAAGCCATGTCTTCTGTGGATACCCTTTGCCTTCCTGGATCCAGCCACGAAAGCATTCGTGTGGCCAGAACAGCTGAGGCACTTAGGACTGTCTAAGGATGTAGCAGTCATGACAGCTTCCCAGAAACCTTGTGCAGCCACCTGCATGATCCACTTAGGGTGGTCACAGATGATTTGAATGTTCAGGCTGTGGAACCCCTTCCTGTTCACAAGGGACCTGGCTATTCTGAGGGAGCCTTGATGGCCATATGAGTACAGTCAATCGAGCCCCCCCTACAACC
Source organism: Heterodontus francisci (assembly GCF_036365525.1). Classification (NCBI taxonomy): domain Eukaryota; kingdom Metazoa; phylum Chordata; class Chondrichthyes; order Heterodontiformes; family Heterodontidae; genus Heterodontus; species Heterodontus francisci. The sequence continues at coordinate 122,799,477 of NC_090377.1, forward strand.
TGGGGAAATCCAGCCATGGCCCTGAAGCCGACTGCCCTCTTGGCCTGACTCTGAAAGCATGGACCCCATAGCCAAATAAAGTATCCTTTGCCTGCGGTGGCTGCTCTGGAGCTGGGGGACTTCCTTCCACTAATGGCATTTAAGTTTGGAGTCACCCTCTGCAGTGCCACAAAACATGATAGTCCTCGTGTCTTCAACACACAGCTGGCCTACCTCAGCAGAAAGCTGCAAACAATGCCTGCCACTATTGCCGCACAAATCTCGCCTCCTGCAAGGAGTAGAGACGCTGAGCCTCCCGAGAAACCCATACGCTCTTCACAAAATCACAAAAAGTTTGCAAAATTCTGAACAGTTGTCTGTTTAACAACCTTAATTACCTGCCCGCCGCTGATCTGTCAGCCGTTGACCCGTTGTGCCGCCTGCATCTCATAAAATTGCTCGGTGGCAGAATGATGTTGGGGAGCTGTCCTGACCCAGTCCCATGCCATTTTACTAACCCCGCTGCTTCTGTTCCGACTGCCACAGAACAGGTAAAATTCAGCCCTTTTTCCAGTACAGGTTATTGGATCATGATCGGGTAACAGAAGCTCTGACTAATTTCCAGTAGCCTCACTACCACTTCCAGTTGACACCAGCAAGCAACCAGACAGACCAGGGATCCAAATCTTAGGCTTTCTTGATTGATATGTTTCAATACCATGTGTTTCGCTTCCCAACAGGGCCATCAGTGCATTCCTATATTTTGCCAACTGATAGGACAGGTCTGCTTTTAGGCCTTCCCTCAATGCTGCTGTGCAACTGACCCTCCAAGTGGTGTACGAAAGCTGCCCAGGGTGATTCTTGTTATGTATTCACTGGTTTACTGGATATTTTATATATCTGATTTATCTCAGAGAAATGCAGATATGACACTAGTTCTAAATCAACAACAGGTTTATTTACAGTACTTTAAAATATCTCAGCACTTACAAGATTTCAGTACAATGTCTTTCAGAACACTCTTGTGTTTACCAGTACATTCCAGCCTCTAGTTTCAGTTTCTTCAACTCTAGGCTTAAACAATTAAGCACAATGAACACTGATCAGTGAACAGACTAATACAAACAAACCCAGATCGATTAACCCATTGAACACTACGATTCTCAAGTCATGAGGGGAATTAGTAAGTCTCTCGTCATCGTCTCTTTATAGAGACATAGTCATAGAATTATACAGCACAGAAACAGGCCCTTCAGCCCATTATGTCTGTGCCGGCCATCCAGCACTCAACTATTCTAATCCCATATTCCCATGTTCCTGCACTTGGCCCATAGCCTTGTATGCTATGGCGTTTCAAGTGCTCATCTAAATACTTCTTAAATGTTGTGAGGGTTCCTGCCTCTACCACCTCTTCAGGCAGTGTGTTCCAGATTCCAACCACCCGCTGGGTGACATTTTTTTTCCTCAAATCCCCCCTAAACCTCCTGCCCCTTACCCTAAATCTATGCCCCCTGGTTATTGACCCCTCCGCTAAGGGAAAAGGTTTCTTCCTATCTAACCTATCAAAGCCCCTCATAATTTTTACACCTCAACCATGTCCCCCCTCACTCTTCTCTGTTCTAAAGAAAACAACCCTAGCCTTTTCAGTCTCTGTTCATAGCTGAAATGCTCCAGCCCAGGCAACATCCTGGTGGATCTCATCTGCACCCTCTCCAGTGCAATCACATCCTTCTTATAGTGTGGTACCGAGAACTGTACACAGTACTCCAGCTGTGGCCTAACTAGCATTTTATACAGCACCATCATAACCTCCCTGCTCTTATATTCTATGCCTCGGCTAATAAAGGCAAGTTTCCCATATGCCTTCCTAACCACCTTATCTACCTGTGCTGCTGCCTTCAGTGATCTATGGACAAGTACACCAAGGTCCCTCTGACCCTCTGTACTTCCAAGGGTCCGAGCATCCATTGTATATTCCCTTGCCTTGTTAGTCCTCCGAAAATGCATCACCTCACACTTTTCAGGATTAAATTCCATTTGCCACAGTTCCGCCCATCTTACCAGCCCTGTAATCTAAGGATTTCCTCCTCACTATTTACAACACCACCAATTTTCATGTCATCTGCAAACTTACTGATCATACCTCCTATATTCACGTCTAAATCATTATAAACAGCAAGGTTCCCAGCACCGATCCCTATGGTACACCACTGGTCACAGGCTTCCACTCACAAAAACAACCCTCTACCATCACCCTCTGCCTCCTGCCACTAAGACAATTTTGGATCCAATTTGCCAAATTGCCCTGGATCCCATGTGCTCTTACCTTCTTAACCAATCTCTCATGTGGGACCTTATCAAAAGCCCCCACCCCTCCCTCCCCCGAGAGTGTGGCCCCTGCCCCTCCCCCCCCCGACAGTGTGGCCCCTCCCCCTGCTCAGAGTGTGACTCCTGCTCCTCACCCCACCCACTGAGTGACCCCCACCCCTCCTCCCCACCAAGAATGTAACCCCCAACCCTTCACCACACCCACTGAGAGTGTGACCCCACCCCTCCTCCCCACCGAGAATATGACCCCCCCTTTTCTCTCCACCAACTCTTCCCACTGTGAGACCATGAGGAGGAGGAGAGTTGGAGGCTACTGGTCTGAGCGTTTAGGGCTTGAATATTGACTTTCATTGGAAGTAACATGTTGGAAACACCCTGTCGCTATTGTCACTCCCTTTGCAGCATTCCTCTTACTTGACCAGATGGAAGATGAGGCGTTCAAACATGCTGTAGATGTGGCCAGGCAGCTGGTCCAGGACACTGTAAAGCACTTGTATCTGCTCCTGTCTCCCTGGGTGTTCAATAGCACACAGGTATGACACTGGTAAATTCGTGCTCCACGAAGCCAAGCAGTATCACTGCATGATACAGTTCTTTGAACGATGCCTTAACCCATTCTCACTGAATGGAGAGCATTCACACTCAATGGGTGGCATACACACTCAATGAGTGGGGCATTCACTCTCAACGGGTGGCATACACACTCAATGGGCAGGGGCATTCACACTCAACAAGGGCATTCACATCAACAAGAGTGGTATTCACATTCAAGTAGGGCATTCATACTCATTGGGGAGCATTCACACACAATGGGGGCATTGACACTCATAGATGGGTATTCACACTTCGTGGAGGTGTATTTGCACTCAATAGAGGGCATCCACACTCAGTGAGGGCATTCACACTCAATGGGGGGCATTCACACTCAGTGGCCATTTGAACTTACCAAACCATAAATCCTTTTTATTTTTGTTTTCCTATGGGCACATTTCCCTTAATTACATGAGATTTTCTTTCCATCATGCTTTGTCTGCTGGTCCTTGACAATTTGCAGCTGAAATATTGAGAGTGCATCCATTTCCACGGCTCACTCACCCCTCCATAACTTACCACTAGGAGATGGAACAGTGGTTCAAAGGGAGAGTGCCTGAATAGGCAATGGGCAGAGAGCAAGTGTCCAAATGGATGCTGGCCCAAATGGAGAGTCTCCAAATGGACTATAGTCTGATGGACAAATGTCTAAATGGATAGTGGTCTGAAGGGTGAATGTTCAAATGGTCAGTGGTTCAAAGGGAGTGTGTCTGAATGGGCAATGGTCCGAAGGGAGTGAATCTGAATGGATGGTGAAGGACCTGTCCGAATGAACGATGGTTCAAAGGGCAAATGGCCAAGTGGACAGTGGTTCGAACCGCAAGTGTCTAAGTGAACTGTGCCACATATTGGCAGGATACAGGCTCGTCCATGCTGTCATTCACCATCTGAATTCCCTGACCTCAGCAGTAAGGAGCACTGTCCCACAGAAAAGGCGGGACAAGAGGAGAGAAGGCCATGGATGAAGCAATTTAAAGTTTGTATGCCCCCTCTCTTCTGCAACCGCTATGTTCCTGGGACTTGACTATAGTCGCACCTACACATCACCCTTGTATTCGCTGGCATACATTGGCTCTCAGTTGACCAACATCTCAAATTTAAAATTCTCATCCTTGTGTTCAATCCCATCCATAGCCTCACCCTTCCCTGTCTCTGTAACCTGCTCCAGTCATACAACTGTCCAAGATCTCTGCGCTCCTCCAATTCTGGCCTCTTGCTGAAGGGGAAGAGCAAGGGAAAGGAACCCTTTTGTGGAAGGAGTGGCTAGACGCCTACTAGGGGCAGGAGGGATAGTATGGGCTTCAGTGGCCCGTGTTTTAAGCCAGCATATTCTTTCGAGTACCAGTGAGAAATGAGGAATTATCTTCTGGCTCAGTGGGTAGCCCACTCACCTTTGAGTCAGCAGCTGTGGATTCAAGCCCTGCTCCAGAGCACAGAATCCAAATTGACACTCCGAGTGCAGTACTGAGGGAATGCTACACTCTTAGAGGTGCTATCTTTCAGATGCAATTCTAAATGGAGGCCCTGACTGAAACTCTCAGGTGGATATAAACAATCCCATGGCACTATTTTGAAGACACGTTGGGTCGTTTTCCAGTGTGTCGATCAATATTTATCCCTCAACCACCATCCCCAAAAACAGATTATCTGATCATTATCACATTGCTGTTTGTGGGAGTTTGCTGTGTGAAAATTGACTGCCACGTTTCCTACATTACAACAATGAATAAACTTCAAAATACTTCATGGGCTGTAAAGCGCTTTGGGACATCATGAAAGGTGCCATATAAATGCAAGTCTTTCTTTAATTACAGTGGGGTTCTAATACTGCATACATGTGAGGGCACAGAGGGAAACAAGCAGCATTAGACAAGCACACCCATGGAAAACAGGACAGTCCCATACACACACGCAGGTCCAACCACAATAGAGTGATTCAATCCCTGACAATGGCTCAAGCTCAAAATCTGCAAGGGCTGAGATATTTTTGAAGCAGTACAGAAAAACCACGAGCCTCATATGAAAGCTTTGTTGCAAAAAAGCTGCTGGTGTGGCTCACAGTTCCGCCACTGTTCTTATCCAAACCAGCTGGGCACTTGGTGAAGACACGGGTTTCTGGCTCTCCTAGCTTAAAATAAGATAGAAAGAACGTCTAAAAGAAATATTATTCTGCATGAGTCTCACAAGAGATCTTTGACACTGTTTCTGGTTAATGTCTCTCATTTCCTTTTTTTCTTTCACTCCTCTCCTTTTTCTCCATCTCTCCTTTGTTATTGTAACTCAACTTCTTGCGGTCTTTTAAAGAAAAAAGAAATCAGAGCAGACTTTGAGTTAAATGAACCATTAAAATTGCAATGTGGGCTTTGGAAGAGCCTTTTGGGGACAGTTGACCCTTGACCTCTGTTGGTTTATCCTCCTGCTCTGAACAACATGGTGTTTACCCCGCCCCCACTACCCCATTGATTTTATTTTTTGATCTGTTTTATCACTGACCAAAATGGCATAGCCAGTCAAATAATTAAACATTTTATTGCTGTGTTAGACCAACATATTTTACAGTACGCATTAAGTATTTGAAATCTCCAGGGTCTCGTCTGTCACTTTATTAAGCAGTGTTGCCCTCCTGCTAAGTGCATGTTATTTACGACTAACAAGTTGAGTCGACTTGCTAAATATTCAACATTTTCATTAATTAGATGCCCAAGAGAAAGGATTGATGTTCAGGCACAGCCACTCCTATCCTGTGTGCAGTGACACAAAATGGGCTGCTGGGGGAAGCAGTTCACTGGTTGACAAGAGGCAGAAGTGCTTGGATGCCTCTGGAATCCCTTGATCAAGTTACCGGGTTAGAACAGAAAGAGATTTTGCCTGTCGACTTTCTCCTCTGAAGAGATTGGCTCCTTGCTGATGTGCACTGACATGGGGCATTCCCTCACATGTGAGACTGGACTCTTGAACCACAGAAGTTATTTCAGCTAAGCCCAGTCCTGTTTGTAACTCAGTGCCCATGCCTGCACATTTCCAGATAGGGGCCATCAGCTCACAATCAGGGGCAGAAAATGTAGCCCCTTTTCCATACTACAACACAGGTGTCAGCTGTGGTTCAGTGGGTAACACTGTCACCTCTGAGTTGGAAAGTTGTGGCTTCAAGTCCCCCACTTAAGACTTGAGCAAGCCTGAAACTCTAATGCTGCACTTTTGGATGAGACATCAAACCAAGTCCCAGACTGCCCTCTCAGGTGGATGTAAAAAACACCATGGCACTATTTTGAAGAGCAGGGGAGCTCATCCTGGTGAACCGACCAATATCTGTCTCCCAACCAACATCCAATATAGATGAAGGGTCCGAACAAGGGCCACCGACCCGAAACGTTAACTCTGCTTCTCTCTCCACAGATGGTGCCAGACCTGCTGAGTATTTCCAGCGTTTCTTGTTTTTAATTCTAATATAGATGATTTGGTCAGTATCACATTACTGTTTGTGCATATATTAGCACCACCTTTCCTATATTATAACAGTGGTTGCCATTCAAAACGACTTCATAGGCTGTAAAGCACTTTGGGACATCCTGAGGTTGCGAAAGGCGCTATAGAAATGCAAGCTCTTTCTTTGAATAGCTAACTCAGCACAGACATTGAACAGGGACTTTCCTGTTGTGTAGGGCATACTTACCCACTGTCTGAACCAGTTGAGCCATTTTATATTCTGCACAGCCTGTTCATCACAGTGGGGAGAGGAAAGGGCAAAGAAAGGCTTACAACCTTGATAATAACGGGCTGAGAATATTAGAAAACTTTCCCCTCTGTCTCCCGATTTATTTCAAATTAGATTCTAAATGCGCACTGTCTGACGTAATAAAGCAGCCAAGTCCTGATAAATCCACAACTCATTTATTAGGAAATGTTATGCTCAAATCATAATTCCTATGAACTAGGGATTAAAACTGCCAATTTGCAAATTCTTTTTACCATGGTTCATTTAATCACCCATCCAACATCTCAGTCTAATCAAAGACAACGGAAAGCCTGAGGAAAGATTATATTTTACACAGAATGGATTGGACTTCTCAGTGGCATTGCCATCAATATTTGAAGTTTGTCAGGATATTGACTGCACCTGATGTGCTCAGCATTAAAGACCCAGATATATTTAAAAGGCATGATAAGGGGGATGGAGTTCAAACAATAATCGGCAGCCTGTTTTACACTCCATCCTGTGCTTGCTGACTTATCATTCCGGTCTCATCCTCATGCTCAAATCACTCTCTGGCCTCGCTCCTCCCTGCCTCTGTAGCCTCCTCCAGCTCCACAACCCTTCAAGATCCCTGTGTTCCCCCCAATTCTGGCCAATTGTGCAACCCTGATTTCCATTGCCCCACCATTGGTGACCGTGCCTTCAACTACTGAGTCCAAAGCTCTGGAATTCCCTCCTCAAATATTTTATCTTATTTTCTCCTTTAAGACATTCCTTAAAACCTACCTCTTTGACTAAGCTTTCGGTCACCTGCCTTAATATTGCCTTATGTGGCTTACTGTGAAATTTTATTTGCAAACACCCCGGTAAGCGCCTTGGGACATTTTACTAAGTTAAAGGTGCTACATAAATACAAGTTGCTGTTATTATCTGATTTTCTTTCCCATTGAGCCAACATTGAAATTGGACTCGCAATTTGTTATCACTCGTTTTGAGTTACTGCCATGGTCAAATTTCACCAGTACCTCTATATTTTTAAAAACATACCTCCACTGGATCTTCTTTGGCATTGCTCAGGGTTATCTCTGGTCTGAAGTGCGATATCTGTGCCTCAGTGAGTAACACTCCCACCTCCGAGTTGGAAAGTTATGGGTTCAAGCCCCATTCAAGAGATTGGAACACTTCAATGCAGGAGTGAGGGAGTGCTGCACTGTCAGAGGTGCGTCCTTTGGATGAGATATCAAACCCTCTAAAGTGGATGTTAAAAGACCCCGTGGCTATTTTGAAGAAGAGCAAGGGAATTCTACCTGGTGTACTAGCCAATATTTAACCCTCAATGTCACTAAAAAAATTAGATGGCCATTATTACATTTCTGTTTGTGTGCCTTGAAAACCATGCTCCAGATGGGCAAAGCCAGGCAATTGCAGGGTTACAGTTGAACTGCTACAGACAGTCAGAGGCCAATTGTAAGTGCGAATAAATTTGGGGCTTCAGGTCAATGACTGCCCTTCTTGCTCAATTTTCAAAATTGTTTTACATTTATAAGAAAATGTGAAATGTCATGTCTGGTGACATCTGGTATGTGCGGTCAGGTGTGTGATAGGTTTTTTATATACAAAACAATAGTGTGCACAGTAGGGAGGGTGTTCTGACACATTGTGCCATAGACTGACTGAATCCTTGACTGCACTTGCTATCATATAATTTTACAGCACAGAGGGAAGCCTACTACAGCTCTCCGAAAGACATATCCACTTAGTCCCATTTCCCCAATTTTGCTTATGATTTTTTCTCATATTCTACCCTCCAAAAACTTGAGGTCATCCAAAACTCTGCTACCCGAGTCCTAACTTGCACCAAGTCATGTTCACCCATCACCCCTGTGCTCACCGACCTACATTGATTCCCTGTTAAGCAATGCCTCAATTTTAAAATTCTCATCCTTGTTTTCAAATCCCTCCATGGCCTCATCCCTCCCCATCTCTACAACCTCCTCCAGCCTTACACTCCCTCAAGAATCCACCACTCTCCCAATTCTGGCTTCTTCAGCAATCCCAATTTTAATCACTCCACCATTGGCAGCAATGCCTTCAGCTGATTAGGCTCCAAGCACTGGAATTCCCTCCTTAAACCTCTCCGCCTCTCTACCTCTCTTATCTCATTTAAGATACTCTTTAAAACCTACCTTTTTGATCAATCTTTTGGTCATCTTCCCTAAGAAGTCCTTCACATGGCTCATTGTCAAATTTTGTTCGATAATTCTCCTGTGAAATGTCCTGTGCATTTTACTACATTAAAGACTCAATATAAATACAAGCTGGTCATGTTGTTCTCTTCCCTTGCAAAAACTATTATGGATTTTGTTTTCACTCATGTATTTTATGGTGGTTGCGTTTTCAATCGCAGCTACTAAGATGGAGGTGCTGAAGGAAAGACTTGCATTTATACAGTGCCTTTCATAACCTCAGGTTGTCCCAAAACACTTTACAGCCAATGAAGTCATTTGTAATGTAGGGAAACACACCACTAAATTTGCTTGCAGCAAGTTCCCACAAACAACAATGTGATAATGAATAGAGAATCTGTTTTTTGTGATGTTGGTTGAGGGATAAATATTCGTGCAGTTTACAGGGGAGAACATCCCGCCCTTCCTCAAAATAGTGCCTTGGGATCTTTTCCGCCTGAGAGGGCTGATAGGACCACAGTTTAATGTCTTATCCAAAAGCCGGCCTCTCTGACAGTGCAGCACTCCCTCAGCCTAGATATTGTGCTCAAGTCTCTGGAATGGGATATGAATAATTTTTTTTTGTCGCACGCAGCTGTTTCATTCAAGTGTGTGGGTCTTTTAAATTATTTTGCATGGCCACGCATGCACAGTATCTTAAAGAGTTCGACTTGTGCTTGGCCTGCCTGGGAACTTTTGGGTTGTTGTGCGGCTGTGTGGCTGCACAGCTTAGAGGGGACATGGACCTACGACGTTCTGACTCAGGCATGAGTGGATGCCAAAAGGAAAAAGGGAAGAACTAGGAGATGGGGTTAGCTAAGGCCTTCCTTGAAAAATCTGTTGTTGCTAAAGGTGCACTGCAAGTGACTGTGGCCTGGGAGTAGGTTGCTTAGCAATCTCACTCTGTAAAGAGAATCTGTTGGTGCATGGAGACCTAATTGAGAGTGAGGAAATAAATGCATAAAGTGGAAGAGAGAAACGCATAAAATGAAAATAAAATATATTTAGGATTTTTGACAGAGCAAGACCTGGACAATATCCAGGCTTGGTTTGATAAGTGGCAAGTAACATTCATGCCACACAAGTGCCAGGCAATGACTATCTCCAACAAGAGAGAATCTAACCATCTCCCCTTGACATTCAATGGCATTACCATCGCTGAATCCCCCACTATCAACATCCTAGGGGCTACCATTGACCAGAAACTGAACTGGAGTAGCCATGTAAATACCGTGGCTACAAGAGCAGGTCAGAGGCTAGGAATTCTGCGGCGAGTAACTCACCTCCTGACTCCCCAAAACGTGTCCACCATCTACAAGGCACAAGTCAGGAGTGTGATGGAATACTCTCCACTTGCCTGGATGGGTGCAGCTCCAACAACACTCAAGAAGCTCGGCACCATCCAGAACAAAGCAACCCGCTTGATTGGCACACCATCCACAAACATTCATCCCTCCACCACCGACGCACAGTGGCAGCAGTGTGTGCCATCTACAAGATGGACAGCAGCAATGCACCAAGGCTCCTTAGACAGCACCTTCCAAACCCGCGACCTCTACCACCTCGAAGGACAAGAGCAGCAGATGCATGGGAACATCACCACTTGCATGTTCCCAGCCAAATCACACACCATCCTGACTTGGAACTATGTCGCCGCTCCTTCACTGTCGCTGGGTCAAAATCCTGGAACTTCCTTCCTACCTCACATGGACTGCAGCGGTTCAAGAAGGCAGCTCACCACCACCTTCTCAAGGGCAATTAGGGATGGGCAATAAATGCTGGCATAGCCAGTGACTCCCACATCCCATGAATGAATAAAAAAAAAATACAGGTCGCGTTGGTAACCCTGTCAATGCCAGGTCAGATAGCGGTGAGGTTTCTGTTTTCTTATCATACCCATGCTCAGTGACCCAGCAGTGCCTCGATTTTCAAATTCCTCCATGGCTTTCCATGTCCTATCTGTAACCTCCTCCAGCCCTAATACCCTCCCTAGATCTCTGCATTTTTCCAATTGTGGCCTCTTGTGCATTTTCAATTTTCACCGCCCCACCATCGGTGACCAGGCTTTCGGCTGCCTAGGCCCTAAGCCCTGGAATTCCCTCCCTAAACCTATCCGCCTCTGCCTCTCCTCCTTTAAGATGTTCCTTAAAACCTACTCCTTTGACAAATCTTTTGTGCACCTGTCTGAATCTCTCCTTATGTAGCTCAGTGTTCAGTGATAAAGCTGCTATGGGGTGTTTTAGTGACATTTTACGATGTTAAAAGTGCTATTGAAACACAAAACAGTGTTGCTTTTGTTTGAGCCCCAAATCAGGGTGTGGGCTCATCAGATTAGATTGACACAGCATTGTCCTGTGCAGTCCCTAGGAATTGAAAATTAATTTCCAGGAATCTGCTGTGAGCAAAAGCCCAGGAGAAAAATCCTAGAGCTATTAAAAAAAAGTGTATTTTTCATTTTCTTTGAACATTTTTGTTTGTAAGTTATAAAAATATTGGGGATGGGACTGAATCGTCCAATCAGGTAACAAGGAGCCTGTTCGCTGTCCAGTTGGCATGGAAAGGCAGCATGCTGCAAAGATGTAATCCTGGCTGCTACTCTCAGTGCAGTTTTGAGGGAGTGCTGTACTGTCAGAGGTGCCATCATTCGGATGAGATGTTAAACTGTGGAGCTTGTCTGCTTTCTCAGCTGGATGTAAAGGATTCCACAACACTATTTTGAAGATGAGCAAGGGAGTTCTTCCTGGTGCCCTCCCCAATATTTATCCCTCAACCAATACCTAATATAGATTATCCAGTCATTATGACATTGCTGTTTGTGTGATCTTGCTGTGTGAAAGCCATATTTCCTATGTTACAACAGTGACTATATTTCAAAATTAACTATTGGCTGTAAAGCATTTTGGGACATCATAAGGTCCTGAAATACACTATATAAATGCAAGTCTTTTTTCATCTTACTACTGTTTGTGGAATGGTTCTGGTGTGGAATGGCTGCACTCAAAAAATAATTCAGCCTGGGTGGTTTGAAATGTTTCAGTGCAATCAGGCACTACAACAATACAAGTATTGTTTTATTACTTATTTTATACACTCATCGGGAAGGAAGGAAAAATCACTTTTTCTGGTTTGAACAAATTCTTGCATTTTTGATGACTTATTCCAAATGCTGTCCTGCCCATCGCCTGACTTGCACTAAATCCCATTTACCCATCGCCCTTGTGCCTGCTGATCTACATTGACTCTTGGTGCAGCTGCACCTCAAATTTAAAATTATCATCCTTATGGTCAAATCACTCCATGGCGTCGTCTCTCCTTGGGTTGGATTTCCCTTGTGGGCTTCTAAACCCCACCGTCAGGCTGAAAGGCCGTGGTGGGGGGTGGGGGGGGGGGGGGGTGCAGGGCAGTAGCCCGCACTGTGTGGGAAACAGTCACTCATGGCGATTTTCCCTGGAGCAACGAATTAATGGCCAGAGGTCAGGTTCGCTGTCCAATTAAAGACAGCAGGCGGGCCTTTGAAGCTGGAGGGCCAATCAGAGGCCTTTCAGCTTGAAAGCAGCAGCAGGGTGCCATGGCAAGTAAGTGAGAGAGAGGGAACTTCAAAATGGAGGCGCCCTCTCCAGATTTTGACATTTAAAATAAAAAATGGCATTTGCAGCCAGGCCACAACTGCATGGGGTGGGTGGGGGGTGGGGGGGGGGGGGGGGGTGGAAGGAGAAGGTGTAGGGCAGAGGGGGAGGAACCCCTCTACAGGGTGGTGTGTGGTTGCTGCTGCACCCAGACAGGCAGTGAGGGCCTCTAGGCCTGCCTGGAGCGCTGGCCCCTTGGTCTGCTGCCGGGAGGCTGCCTTCAGCCAGCTAAACTGGCTCCCACGGCCTGCGGGAACCTGGAGGCCAAGTGGAAAATCTCAGTCGGCCTCCGTTAACAGGCCTTTCATTGGTTTAATCGACTATCTGCTGCCTCACCCCCAATGCCTCCTTGCAGAAAACGGCCCAGGGGCAGGATGAAGCCAGAGAACCAGCATGCAGGTTGGCAGCACTATTTTTACCACCTGTCTCTATTCCCACCCCTGATGATGCCTAAAATCATGCCCCCTATTTCTGTAACCCCGCACACCCCCACTTCCCGCCCCACACCCCTCCCAGAATTCTGTTTCATCCAACACTGACAACTTGCTTTCCATCACCCCACGATTGGTGGCTATGCCTTCAGCTGCTTTGAGCCCTAAGCTCTGAAATTACCTGCCTAAACCTTTCCTCTTTGCCATCCCTGTCTTCTTGTTTAAGGTGCTCCTTAAAACCTACCTCTTTTACTAAGCATTTGGTCACCTGTTTTAATGTCTCTTTACGTGGCTAGGTGGTGTTATTTTTCTGATTATGTGCCTGTGAGGCACCTTGGGATGTTTCGCTACGTTAAGGGCGTTACATAAATGCAAATTGTTTTTGTTGTTGTTGATGTGACAAGATTTATAATGTTTTTCACTCTTGCTGACCCTGGAGCTGGCAGCCTGGGTAAAGAAATGTGGATTCTGAGAGCAAATCTCTTAAATTGTTATGATTTGAGAGAAACCAGTGCGAAATATTATAGGTTGAATTAAAACCACAAGTATCACAGAGGCAGACTAATGTGATTTATTGCGAGAACCACCTCATTCATACTCCATTGTTGCCTCATATCCTAGTAGATTCCAGCTTTCGCCAGTGGAGGGCTCCAGGCACTGTCACTCTGCCCCACCCACCAAAGTTTTCTTTCCAAAAAAAAAACAATTATCACAAAATTAAATTTATATTCTCCACTTACCAGGCTCTGTAAAAGAACTCACGTGAAAATTTTCTATTTTGTACTTCATTGGCTGAAGAAGTGCTTTGGGAACACGCTGAGGTTGTGATAAATCCAAGTGTTTTTCTTTCTTCTTCCACTTTTTCTCACTCTTCCTTTCTTTCAATATTGGGTTGATAAATTCACCTTCAGGTGCAGCAGGTAAACTGTAAAAAACCCCAGCTTTGATTCATGGCAATGTGCAGAGTTAGGTGATCCCAGCTGGAGGAGCAGTTGGCCTCAGCGCCGCTAGCTTGGGAGTGGAAAGGCCAGTCTGGTTCCTTGGATCCAGATTATTTACCCAACCAGGAAGTGCAGGTGTGTGGACGGCACGTGGCGTCTGAATAGGACTGTGTTCTGCTGTAGAAACAACCACATTCAAAATTCTCACTGTCCATACTGGCACATGGCGAATAGACAGTTGGTTGCTAGCAGCCTGTGGAGCCGTGCTCCAGAATGAGGAACCTTTCGGAGAAGAGGGAAAAAATTCAGAGATGAAAAAAACACAATTATAGACACATTTCAACATTACGCACCCTGGTGCATTAATTTGAGTTGTTCCTACTCTTTCCCAAATGCCAATTGGAATTGGTGCAGCAGCTGAAACCTGGTACTCCAATTGTACCATGTCGCACACACTGGTGCCATGGACGACACGATAATCAACACCTTTGAATGTATAAAGTAACAGGCCTACTCATGCAAAGTGAGGAGTGACCATTTTCCAGGGATATCTACTCTGTATTGTTGAACAGAGCATTTCCCATCCATTGACTCTGACAAGATTTGTTTTCATTCGAATCAAGCAGACCTCGACTACACTTCTTCACACCCGACCTCCTGTAAGGACTCCATTCCATTCTCCCAGTTTCTCCGTCTCCGACGCATCTGCTCTGATGATGCTACCTTCCATGACGGTGCTTCTGATATGACCTTTTTCCTCAACCGAGGATTTCCCCCCACTGTGGTTGACAGGGCCCTCAACCGTGTCCGACCCATTCCCCGCACCTCTACCCTCACCCCTTCCCCTCCCTCCCAGAACCGTGACAGGGTTCCCCTTGTCCTCACTTTTCATCCCACCAGCCTCCATATCCAAAGGATCATCCTCCGCCATTTTCGCCACCTCCAGCGTGATGCCACTACCAGTCGCATCTTCCCCTCCCTTCCCCTGTCAGCATTCCGAAGGGATCGTTCCCTCCGCGACACCCTGGTCCACTCCTCCATTACCCCCACCACCTCGTCCCCGTCCCAGGGCACCTTCCCCTGCAATCGCAGGAGGTGTAATACCTGCCCATTTACCTCCCCTCTCCTCACTATCCCAGGCCCCAAACACTCCTTTCAGGTGAAGCAGCGATTTACTTGTACTTCTTTCAATGTAGTATACTGTATTCGCTGCTCACAGTGTGGTCTCCTCTACATTGGGGAATCCAAGCGCAGACTGGGTGACCGCTTTGCGGAACATCTCCGCTCAGTCCGCAAGCAGGACCCTGAGCTTCCGGTTGCTTGCCATTTCAACACTCCCCCCTGCTCTCATGCTCACATCTCTGTCCTGGGATTGCTGCAGTGTTCCAGTGAACATCAACGCAAGCTCGAGGAACAGCATCTCATCTACCGATTAGGTACACTACAGCCTGCCGGACTGAACATTGAGTTCAATAATTTCAGAGCATGACAGCCCCCCATTTTACTTTCATTTTTAGTTATTTTTTCTTCCTTTTTTTTACATTCTTTTTTACATTTTTTACTATCTTTTTTTGCATTTATTTAATTTCATCTTAGTTTGTTCAGTTTGCTTACCCACTGTTTTTTTCAGGGTTTTTTTCAGGTTTGCACTTGCTGCTGTTCAATATTCAGTGTATTCACACCTAATCTGTACTAATGCTTTGTCTTTCAACACACCATTAACATATTGTTTGCCTTTGCTCCGTGACCTTTTGGTCAGCTATGTGGCCTGGTCCAATCTGCACCTTCTCCTTTGTTATCTCTTGCCCCACCCCCACCTCACTTGCTTATAATCTGTGACTTTTCTAATATTTGTCAGTTCCGAAGAAGGGTCACTGACCCGAAACGTTAACTCTGCTTCTCTTTCTACAGATGCTGCCAGACCTGCTGAGTGATTCCAGCATTTCTTGTTTTTGTTGCAGAATGCTTGATGTGCTTTTAAATATTGCAGACTTCTTGATTTGTACATCTACTCAAATATATGCAGCTATATATAATTATATTGTCTTGTCCATCCATACCCATCTGTTGTCCTCTTTCTACTCCATACAGTTTTAAAGACTATTTGATGCACAGATTTTTGGGGCTTGTATGTATCAGTCAGATTAGTGTCTCTGCTCGCTTTTTCAGGCTGTTCAAAACACCTCCTCTTCAACAATGTGCAGTAGAGAGGGGGATCCATGAAAGGTGTTCAAAATTTTGAGAGTTTGAAAGGGTAAACAGTAAAAAGTTTCTTTCTGCTAGATGGTGAATTTGTAATAATGAGATCTAAAGTCAGATTATCAAAGGATAAAGGAGAAAATAGAAGATTTTTTTCATGTATGAGATCATTAGGGACCAATATGGAGCGTATGAAAACGTGATTCTTGTTTGTCCCCTTCCTGACTGTGATACTGCTTTAACGTTTTGACATGGCACAGCCTTTGCTTTTTCCTATTGTTACGACCAGGTGAGAAAGATGTCTAGGGTTCCCTTTCAGCCTTCACCTGGTCTTACCGTAACAGGGTTTAATTTTAAAAGACACTGTGTTTTTAGCTCTCCCTTGGTGAATTCTTCCCTTTCCAATTATAAGGCAAAGAAACCAGCACAAACAGGCTTTCTTAGGTTTAAAGAAAAAAAGTACAAATTTATTAAACTTGAACTTAAACTTTAAATCGGTTGACACCTATGGATACACAACGTGCCCACACGTAGCATGCATACGTGATACACACATGCAAATAGAAACAGAAAAGAACAGAAGAAAAATAAAGTGGAAAAGTTTGAGGCAATGTCTGAAGAGTTTTTGTTATAGTTCTTTGAGCTCACTGTAGAGTCCTTGATTATAGGTAGAACTTGCTTTTCGTTGGGGCCCAGTATTCTTCTTAAACCTTGTTTGCTGTAGGAGACTTTTCTGTCTTGGGGTTCATGTGTCTTTAGTGGATTCAGAGGCTTGTGGAAAAGAGATGGGAGCAGACAGGAGAGATCTTCTCAGTCCAGGAGTAAAAAGACTTTCTGCCTTCAAACTCTCTGCGGCTAGTTCAAAAGAAAACCTTGAAACAGCCAGGTAGTCATGAGACCAGCTGGTCCAAACAGTCCTGGCCCCTGGTGGATTGTATCCTCCTTAGCAGACCCTGGAATGCACTTCCTCACCTTCGATGATTGTTAATCTGTAAATGTTTTTTTCCAGCCATGGCTGATCTGTTTAACAAGTCATTTCCTCACTCCAACAACAGTTAAAAATCAATGTTCATGACAAAATTGATATGGCTCATTCTTGGCAGGTGGGCCCTAGCATGACACTATGGCCTGGGGTGTCAATTAAATAATTCACCTTGCTAATCCTCTTTACTACTCTGTATGGGCCACTGAACTGGGCTTTCAGTGGCTCACCCTGTGTTGGTAGTGGCACTAACACATCGTCTCTGGGCTGAAATGATCGGCCTTGGCATGTTTATCCGTCTACCTTTTCATAGTTGTCTGGGAGCTTTTAAGGTGTTCCTGAGCCACCGCACAGGTTCTTATGAGTCATTCTCAGAACATGGAGATGTAGTCTAACAGAGAAGCTTCGTCCCTGTGCCCCAAAACCCTCTCCTTGACTAGTTTTAAAGGACCTCTCACCAAGTGTCCATAAACTAATTCAAAGGGACGAAAGCCAGTGGACTCATTGGGTGAGTTCCTGGTAGCAAACAGAAGAAATCCCAGCCCTTTGTCCCAGTCATGGGGGTACTCATAGCATTATGCCCTGATCACTGTCATTAGGGTCTGGTGGTACTGCTCCAAAGCCTCCTGTGACTGTGGGTGGCAGGCTGAGGACTTTAGCTGGGTTACACCCAGATTACCCATGACCTTTTGAAAAATACCGGACATAAAATTTGTGGCTTGATCTGTCTGGATCTTGGCAGGCAGCCCATTTCGGGTGAAGAATTAGGTTAGCCCCTCTACCACTATGTTGGCAGAGATAGTCCTTAGGGGAATGGCCTCTGGAAATTGGGTAGCCACATTCATAATGGTGAGAAGATACTGGTAGCCCTCTTTGTTTATGGCAGGGGCCCCACACAATCCATCAGCACTCTGCTGAATGGTTTCCGAAAAGCCTAGACCAGGAGAAGGCCTTTGACAAAATATTGCACACCTACATGATGGATGTGCTCTCCAAAATCGGGTTTGAGAAGAGAGTTCGCAATTGGATCCAACTGCTCTACACAAACATCAGTAGCGCAGTTTCAATCAATGGGTGGGAATCAGAAAGGTTTTACATCAAATCTGGAGTCAGGCAAGTTTGCCCTCTCTCCTCTGTCTTTCTCATGTGTTATTTCTGCATATTAGCAGACAGTGTTGGAGCAAAGGAGCATTCCCTGACCCACCCAATACAAAAAGCCAGAAGTGGTTATACCAGTCATGTGACTACCCTGCTGACCAACTTGAGGTGTTTTAAATTGTAGAGACAGTGTTTCAGCTGGCTGAAAAGCTTTTTGTTCCTGGACTGGAAAAGACCTCCTCTCCTCGTCTGTTCCCATCTCTTTCTCATGGAACTCCAAAACCCACTGAAGACACGTGAACCCCAAGAGAGAGAGAAAAATCTACTACAGTGAACAAGGTTTAGGACGAATACTGGGCCCCAACGAAAAACAAGACCATATGTTCAATCAAGGACTCTACAGGGAGCTCGAAGCACAGTAACAAAAAAACCCTCCTCAAGAGTGCCTCAAACTTTTCCACTTTATTTTTTCTTCTCTTTTCTGTCCCTATCTGCATGTGTGTATCGTGTATGCGTGCTAGCATGGGAGCGTTGTGTATCCGAAGGCGCCAACCGAATTAGAGTTTAAGTTTTAATAAAATTTCACCTTTCTTCTTTAAACCTAAGGAAGCCTGTTTGTGCTTATTTCTTTACCTTATAATTGGAAAGCGGTGAACAAGGATTCACCAACAAGGAGCTAAAAACATGGTGCGTTTAAAAGTAAAACCCTGTTACAGTAAGACCAGGTGAAGGCTGAAAGGGATCCTTGACCTCTTTCTCACCTGGTCATAACAATAGCCAATTTGAATCTGATTGGGTCCCTCTTGAATCTGGAAACTCTCAGACATTCCCAATTTTGGATCCCTATTGCTTTTTCTTTAATAGACCTTTTAGGGTGTTCCTCTTTCTTTAAGAAATTTTGCTTCTTTGTTCTTTTTCAGGTTTGGTTGCTTTAATGAAGGTGTCCCAGCTGTTTGAGAGTTCCTCGCTGTTTTAATAGGCTTTTTTAGGGTTTTCCCCTCTCTTTAATAAATTCACTTTGTTTTTCTCAGGCTTTTCTTTATTTTTTCATGGATGTGGGTGTTGCTGACAAGCCAGCATTTGTTACCCATCCCTAAATGCCCTTGACAACTGAGCAGCTTGCTAGGCTTTTTCAGAGGGCAGATAAGACATTACTGTGGGTCTGGAGTCACATGTAGGCCAGACCAGGCAAGGATGGCAGATTTCCTTCCCTAAAGGACATTAGTGAACCAGATGGGTTTTTACAAGAATCAATGATAGTTTCATGGCACCATCACTGAGGCTAGCTTTCAATTCCAGATTTTTTGTTATTAATTCATTGAACTTATTAATTAATTAAATTCAAATTCCACCAGTTGCCATGGTGGGATTTAAACCCATGTCCTCAGGGAATTGGCCTCGACCTCTGGTTTATTAGTTCAGTGATATTACCACTATGCCATCATCTCCCCCTGGGCTTGGTTGCCTTAATGATGTGTCCCGGCTGTTCTTAGGGGTTTCCCACACCTTTCAAGAGTCTCTCCGCTTTTTAGGGGCTTCCTGCTTTTCGCCCTCACGTTCAGACCGAGTGAAGGCTTGGGTTTTTTCCCCATATTTTTTCACTTTTTTGAGCACAACGCCTTTAGAAAATTACTTTAAGCTTTTCAAAGAGCTTTTAAACTGATCCAAGATCATTGGTATCGTGACTCACCCGATCGCTGGATTCTACTTGCAGGCCACCATGTTTCAGTGGTGCAACCTATATTTCTGTGCTCTGACTGCGGAGCTCTTCACAACCTCTTCTGCAGGTAAGTAGTTTTCTTACTGTACCGGGCCAGTATTTATCTTTAAATTTCTCTATTGCTCACCTGGTGTTTCTTCCAAAGGTAGCAAGATTGTCAAATTCTCCTGGTTGCTTTCACCCCTGTTTTACTACTACCACCACGTTGGGTTTAGTTGTATTTGTATTAGTAGCATTGTAGGGCATTCTAGAGAAAGTCGTGGGCTCCTTTAAAGGTTAACTACCAACTCAATTAATTATAGTTACAATATACACTCTCCACTAGCCACCTGAGCTAGCATCCTTCGTGCTGCTATACTTTCTTCTTCTCAAGCCTATCTCATGTGACTGTTACATCATTGCACATATTATGGGAGGGGTCTCCCTCACTCTCTTCGGTATTAACTCCTTACAACCTTATTATACAGTTTTGAATAACCAGACAGCAGGGTCATCCATCTGCAGTGCCAGTTCAGCCTCCTCTGACTGAGCTTGTTTGGCCATGAACTGGGTCACCACAGAATTAGGGAAATATCAAGGACCTTCTCCTGTAACTACTCTGTCTCCCTGACCTCATTCGGCCTCTCTAAGGCCACTGGGGAAACTACCACCTTTACCCCTGACAGGCCATTACTGAGGAGCAGGTCGACCCCTTCCACAGGTAAACGATGGTTAATCCCCATGGTTACCAGTCCTGAAATAAGGTCACACTCCAAATGCTCCCAATATAAAAGTATGGGCATATACCTTCCCCCGATATCATTCACTAATACTTTGGCATTCAATGCACTCTCTGGGGGAAAGGTCATGTAACTCTCAGGGATATTGTTAAGTTTGTCCACACTCACAGTGGTACATTTACAAGAACTTATTGCCACAGTTAGTGCCACAGCCTGGTCTGGTGCACTTCCTGTCAGTGCCCCTTTTCCTGTACTGTTCTGATGTACCCCAACAAATCCTATGGGTTTTCTGTGTAACTTCCAACAGTCAGCTCGAAGGTTCCTTGTTGCAATGGAAACATACTGGCTTTCGGGCATCACCCCTGTTCTCAGCACCTTCCTTTTTGGCCTGAGGAGGGCCCCCTGTGTTTCCAGCTTTCCTTTCTCTCCCACAGCTGTTCATCCTCCTATCACCCTCCCACCTTCTATTCTTTACAGGTTTGTGGAGGTGACTGGGGAAGGGTTTCCTTTGGGGCAAGGGCCTGTGGACAAGCTCATAATCATCAGCCAGGTTTCTGCCTGCCTGGCTCTTGAAACCTTTTGTTCCTCCACATGGGTTTTTAATGGAAAGGGGAAGCGAGTTTTTGAACTCCTCGAGGAGGATCACCTCTCTGAGGCTTTCAAAGGTGGACTCTATCTTAAGCCCCCATATCAATTGGTCAAAAGTGAGTTGCTTAACCCTTTCGAACTTGATGTAAGTTTGTTGAGGCCATTTTCAGAGAGTTCAGAATTTTTGGTGGTATGCCTCCAGTACCAGCTCGTATCCGCTCAGAATAGCATTTTTGGTCATCTCATAGTTTGACGAACTCTAGTCGGACAATAAGGAATAAACCTCATGGGCTTTTCCTGTTAAGTTACTTTGCAGTGGCAGGGTCCAGCCCTCTGGTGGCCACTTCAACTGTTTTGCAAGTTTTTCACATGAAATGAAAAATGTTTTCACAGCCAACTCATCGAACTTTGGTATCAATTGGGAGAACTTGAAGAGCTCAGCACTCAGTAGTATTGAGCTAGGGATAGTTGCCTCACTAGTGGTGCCTTCACTGGCTACATTGGGTCTTCCCCTATTCAGTTTGGGCTGCCTTAACTCTCTTTCCTGCTTCTCCTTCTGGAAAGCTCTTTCTTTCTCCCTTTCCTGGAATTCTCTCTCTTTTTTCCTTACGTTCCTGTCTCTCCCTTTTCTGGAATTCTCCTTCCTCCTTCCATTCATTTCTCCCTTTCCCTTTCTTTTTCTTGGAATTCTAGCTCTAGTCTCCACTGTTCCAGCTGTATCTTGGCTAATGCTAGTCTGTCTGTTTCAGATTCTATGCCCGTCTCCGGTTCTTCAATTTCAATTTCAAAATGGTTTGCCACAAGTTTTAGAATTTGGTGTTTCCTAGTTTTAAGACAAATATTTATCTCTAAATGCTTAGCTATGCTCCTTAACTCCTCAATGGGTCGGGCTTTTAAACTGTCCCAAGTTACTTTCCTCTGTTCTAGGAAGGTATTGGCCTCGAATGTGGACATGTTTAATACTCGAGCACTGAAAACCACAAGAAAACCTGTATTGAACTTTTAAAATTATTGCTAGGGATCAATTTGGTTTCCTGTTTCCAATTTCTTGTCTGTCTGTGGGTTCAATCCCAGACAAACCCCCTAATTGCTGTTATAATCAATTGAGGAGGGGTCGAATGGTTCCCCTTTTCTTGTTTGACTGCAACAGGTTTACTTTTGCAAAAAGGAACTTGCCAATTCAGTGAGTTTACACGCTGTGATCATAAAAAGAACCAGACAGATTTTTCTGAGTTTAACAAAGAAAGAGGTTAGCTTTATTGTACTTAAACCAATCTAAGTAAAATAAAATATGCTCTGACTTTCATACACACACAAATAGGTTACAGAGTGGGGAAGGATAGATTGGTCAAATTAGAGTCCAGAGAAATAAAAGGGGTATACAGTCTGTGGAGATTGGTGACTTGGCTGGCTTCAGGCTGAATTCGCCGTACAACTTTTCTTTGATGGTCCTGAGGCTTCAGATTTGAAGATGTGGACAACTGATTTGGCTGTTCTCATGGAGATAGTAGCGTGGCTGATTTCCTTCAAGGAATCTCTGTCTGGAGCAGGGGCATCCCTGGGTGGTCACGGTCAACAAACAGGGCTCAAAGCTTGCAAGGTGGATTGGAGAGAAAGAAAGAAAGGAGGGACCCCATTCAGGTCTTTTCACGTCAGCGTCCAGCTGCTTGTCTCCTTACTGCAGAGAAGACAGAAACTTACGCACACAAAGGGTGGGTCTGTCACATGACTGTCACCCAGTGATTCAAGCATGGTCATTCCCTCTTGCAATTGAATTAGTTTGTGTCTAGGAATTCCCTTCTCACAGCTAGGGTCCCATTGTTTAAGCAATTAGGTTTGAGTGGTTCATCTCTATCAGTTGAAGACCTAAAGTAATGGCCTTGACGCCTTGCTAATGGGAACAGGATAGATGGTTCACTCAGATTCCCTAGGTGATTGTTCTTGATGGATCAATGTATTGCAAAGTTTAAGGTACAGTGATGTAAATTGGAGTAGCCATCCTTAGCTGTAAGCATCGAGTCACCTTTAATCTCTGTTTTCTTTCAACTTCTATTCGGGTTTCCAGCTGGTGAATCAGAAATTATCACTCGACATAAAGCATGTTTTTGTGATGTGTGATATTTCTGTGATTCTACTTCTCATTGATTCATGCATCCTCTAAACACAGGCCCTCAGAGCACCCCCATTTAATTTCAGACTGCGATCCGTCTAAACACAGCCCTCTGAACATCCATCAGGACCCTCTAATACTTACAGACAATGGTGAACTCTGCACTTCAACATGGCACGAAGACCTTTATGCAGATGATGGCTAACAGCATTTCAACATGGCATTGCAACTATACCCCTCTACCTTTTATTGAATCAGGGATGTGCCCACTTCATCTTCAGTTGAGTACACATTCACAGCTCTAACTAGTTCAATAATCATTATCATGATTACAGATCAAGACTTCAAAATTGGCAGACCACTATTCCAAAAGGAATAATAATTATGGCTAATCATTTGTTTGAACATAGCTGTCACCATCTGCATGAAGAACTGGTCAGAACAATGCTGTGGTGAGATTACAAGTTGCATCTATATAAAGCCAGGACATTGATCCAAGTTCTTGACGAAAGAAGCGATTTTGAAGAGACATTTCAAGATAGGGAGTAAGGCAGCCTAGCATCAACCTGTTATGATGCAAAATCACACAGCACCGACACCTGTACAATGTTCTACAGTGTAAAACATTTCACAGGTATGAGTGAAGTTTCCCAAATTTCCATGGGGCCCAAACATCTTTGCCTTAAGAAAGTGGTCTTCAGATCAATTACTTATGAAAAGAACTTGCAATATAATTGCCCGGAAGACATGAGCTTCCAACAGGGTTCTAAATTTGATTTATAGAAAATTAAAACTTAAAGTGTATACCTTGATTAAACTCCCCCCAGTAGCCGACTACGTAATGTTACTCAGCCATGCTGACCATAAAGTTCCTAGGTTCAATCTGGGTAAAAGAAAGAAGTTCCATTTTTATAGCACCTTTTATTGCCTCGGGACATCCAAAGGTGATTCACAGCTGCTAAAGTACTTTAAGTGTAGTCATGTCGATAGCATCATAGAATCTTCTAGCACAGAAGGAGACTTTGCTACAGATGAACAAGACTAGGAACTGAATATTCAGGGATATTCGGCATTTAAGGACAGGTAAAAAGGAAAAGGAGGTGGTGTTGTGCTGATAATAAGGAATGGGATCAGTACGTTAGTAAGGGAGGATCTCAGATCAGAAGAACAAAATGTGGAATCTGTTTGGGTGGAGCTAAGAAACAGCAAGGGGCAGCAAACATTGGTAGGCATTGTTTATAGGCCATCAAACAGTCATGATAGTGTGGGGCATGGCATATATCAGGAGATTAGAGAAGCATGTAGCGTGGGTAATACAGTAATCATGGTGACTTCAATCTGCAGACAGACTGGGTAAACCAAATGAGCACGAATGCTGTGGAGGATGAGTTTCTGGAGTGTGCTAGGGATGGTTTTCTAGAGCAGTATGTTGAGGAACCGACTAGAGAACATGCTATTTTAGATCTAGTATTATGTCATGAGAAAGGGCTAATTAATAATTTTGTTGTAAAAGAACATTTAGGGATGAGTGACCATAATATGGTAGAATTTGACATTATGTTTGAAAGTGAGGTAGTTCAATCTGAAGCCAGGGTGTCAAATTTGAAGAAAGGAAATTATGAAGGTATGAGGGGCAAATTGGCTGAGGTGGATTGGGAAAATACATTAAAAGATATGACAATGCATAGGCAATGGATAGTCTTCAAAGAATTATTACATAGTTTAGAACATAAGAACATAAGAACTAGGAGCAGGAGTAGGCAATTCAGGCCCTCGAGCCTGCTCCGCCATTCAATACAATCATGGCTGATCTCATCTCAGCCTCAACTCCACTTTCCTGCCCATTCTCCATAACCCTTCAATCCATTACCAATTAAAAATCTGTCTATCTCCTCCTTAAACTTACTCAATGTCCCAGCATCCAACACACTCTGGGGTAGTGAATTCTACATACTCACGACACTTTGAGAGAAGTAATTTCTCCTCTCTGTTTTAAATCTGCTACCCCTTATCCTAAAACTATGACCTCTCATTCTAGATTGCCCCACCAGAGGAAACATCCTCTCTATGTCTACTTTGTCAATCCCCTTAATCATCTTATAAACCTCAATTCTAAAACCTTAAAGTTTACAGCAACACAAAAATCCAAAAAGGAAAGTCAGTCAACCATGGATAACAAAGGAAGTCAAGGATTGTATAAGATTAAAAGAAAAGGCCTATAAAGTTGCCAGAAATAGTAGTAAATCTGAGGATTGGGAGGAGCAAAGGAGGACCAAGAAACTGATAAAGAAAGGGAGCATAGAACATGAACGTAAACTAGCAAAACACATAAAAACAGACTATTAAAGTTTCTATAGGTATGTAAAAAGGAAATGTTTGGCTAAGACAAATGTGGGTCCATTATAGACAGAATCAGGAGAATTTATAATAGGGAATTGAGAAATAGCAGAGACGCTAAATGATTACTTTGTGTCTGTCTTCACTGAGGAAGATACAAGAAATCTCCCGGAATTAGAGATCAAAGTGACTAGGGAGAACGAGGAGTTGAAGAAATTAGTATTAGTAAGAAGGTTGTATTGGAGAAATTATTGGGGCTGAAGGTTGATAAGTCCCCGGGACCTGATATTCTACATCCCAGAGTGTTGAAAGAGGTAGCTATGGAGATAATGGATGCATTGGTTATCAGCTTCCAAAATTCTATAGATTCTGGAATGGTTTTTGCAGATTGGAAGGTAGCAAATTTCACCCCACTATTTAAGAAGGGAGGGAGAGAGAAAACAGGGAACTACAGACTTGTTAGCCTTACATCAGTAGTAGGGAAAGTGTTAGAACCTATTCTAAAGGATGTGATAAATGGACACTTGAATACTAATGATCTGATTGGGCATTGTCAACATGGATTTATGAATGGGAAATCATATTTGATGAACCTGTTGGAATTTTTTGAGGATGTTACTAACAGAATTGATAAAGGGGAGTTAGTGGACGTGGTATATTTGGATTGTCAGAAAGCTTTTGATAAAGTCCCCCGCAGGAGGTTAGTTAGTAAAATTAAAGCACATGGGATGGAAGGTAATATCCTGGCATGGATTAAGGGTTGGTTAACAGGTAGAAAACAGAAAGTAGGAATAAACGGGTGATTCTCATGTTGGCAGGCTGTGACTAGTGGGTTACCGCCAGGAACAGTACTTGGGCCCCAGCTATTCACAATATACATCAATGATTTGGCTGTGGGGATCAAATGTAATATTTTCAAGTTTGTGGATGACACAAAACTAGGTGGGAATGTGTGTTGTGAGGAAGATGCAAAGAGGCTTCAAGGTGATTTGGATAGACTTAGTGAGTGGGCAAGAACATGGCAGATGGAATATAATGTGGCAAAATGTGAGGTTATCCACTTTGGTAGGAGGAACAGATGTGCAGAGTATTTCTTAAATGGTAAGAGATTAGAAAGTGTAGATGTACAAAGGGATCTGGGTATCCTCGTCAATAAGTCACTGAAAACTAACGTGCAGGTGCAGCAAGGAATTAGGAAGGCAAATGGTATGTTCGCTTTTATCGCAAGAGGATTTGAGTACAGGAGTAGCAAAGTCTTGCTTCAATTGTATTGAACCTTGGTTAGACCGTACCTGGAGTACTTTGTGCAGTTTTGGTCCCCTTACCTTAGGAAGGATATTATTGCCATAGAGGGAGTGAAACGAAGGTTCACCAGACTTGTTCCTGGGACTGTCCTATGAAGAGAGTTTGGGGAAACTAGGCCTGTATTCTATGGAGTTTCGAAGAATGAGAGGTGATCTCATTGGAAGCTACAAAATACTGAAAGGGATAGACAGGGTAGATGCAGATAAGATCTTTCCCCTCGTTGGGGAACCAAGGGACACAATTTCAAAATAAGGGGGAAGCCACTTAGGACCGAGATGAGGAGAAATTTCTTTACTCAGAGGGTTGTGAATCTTTGGAATTTTCTACCCTAGAGGGCTGTGGAAACTCAGTCACTGAATATGTTCAAAGCAGAGATTGACATTTCTATATAACAATGACATAAAGGGATATGGGGATACTGCAGGAAAAAGGCATTGAAGTGGATGATCAGCCATGATCGTGTTGAATGGTGGAGCAGGCTCAATGGGCTGAATGGCCTACTCCTGCTCCTATGTTCCTGTGAGACCATTTGGGCCATTGTGCCTGTCCTCACTCTTTGGAAGAGCTAGCTTTCCCCATAGCCCTGCAACGATTTCCTTTTCAAGTATTTGCCCCATTCCTTTCTCGAAGTTAGCATTGAATCTGTTTCTACCATCCTTCCACCAGATTTAGCTGATCTCAGCAGCCTGTTGTGGCTCTTGCCTCTGAGTCAGAAGATTGTGGGCTGAAGTCCCACTCCAGGACTTGAACACAAAAATCAATGCTAACACTCCAGTACAGTACTGAAGGAGTACTGCACTGTCGGAGGTGCTGTTTTTTGGATGAGAGGCTAAACTGAGGCCCCGTCTTCACTCTCAGGAGGGCATAAAAGATCCCATGGCGTTATTTCAGAGAGAGATTATAAAATAAAAACAGAAATGCTGGAAGCATGCAGGTCAGGCAGCATCTGTGGAGAGAGAACAGAATTCATGTTTCAGGTCTGTGACCTTTCAACAAAAGAGGGGAGAAATCCCTGGTGTTCTGGCCAACATTTATTCCTCAATCAACATCACAAAAACAGATTATCTAGACACTATCTTGTTGCTGTTTGGGGGAGCTTGCTGTACACAATTTGGCTGCTGTGTTTCTTACATTACAACACAGTGAATACAGTTCAACAGTACTTAATTTGCTGTAAAGTGCTTTGAGACATCTGGTGGTCGTGAAAGGTGCTATATATATGCAAGTCTTTCTTTTTTTCCCCTCAGCAGGGTTAGCAGTTGGGAGAGTACAGCTGGCCTCAGCGATCCGGGTCATTGGGGGGATATTTGGAGGATTTGCACTCCTGGTTGCTACAGAGCGCACAACGTGTTGATGTCATGTGGGATCAAGCTACAACCCCCAACAACCTGCTGCGACCCACATATTCAATTTGCACCCCGCCCGCCCCCCTCCCCCGCCCAGTGACAGGGACTTGGTTATCTGAGAGGCGAATTTCTGAGGAAGTTCCATTCTGGAACAGCCATAAAAAGTCAATACCCCATGGCTTAGTATGTTTTTTCTTTGTGCAGAAGCAGATTAATAACACAGGAGCTGACCAGAAAACTCTACAAACAAAAAAACAGAATCAAAAAGGCTGATCAAATGTTAGCCTTTATCTCAAGGAGGCTGGAATACAAAGGAGTGGAATTTATTTACAGTTGTATAAAGCTCTGGTTAAATGCCACCTGGAGTACTGTGGTCAGTAATGAACACCACGCCTCAGGACCTGGAGTGGGTGCAGCACAGATTCATCAAAATGATAAAAGTGTTAAATTATGAGGGCAGGTGGCATAGACTAATCTTGTATTCCCTTTAGTATAGAAGGTTAAACAGTAATATAATTGAGGCGTTTAAGATAATTAAAGGATTGGATAGCGTGGATAGAGAGAAACTATTTCCTGTGGTGGGAGGGGCAGTGCAGGACAAGGAAGCATAACTTTAAAATTAGATAGACTATTCCGGGTGCTGTTAGGAAGCACTTCTTCACACAACTGTGGTGGAAATCTGGAATTCTCTCCCTCAAAAAACTGTTCAGGCTGCGAGTCAGTTGAAAAGCTGAAAACAGATTGATTGATACTCTTACCTAACAAAAATCTAACATTATGGAACCAAGGTGGTTAAATAGAGTTAAGATACAGCGATGATCATGATTTGTATCTCAGAACAGGCTTGAGTGGCTGAATAACCAACCCCTGTTCTTATATAACAATAACTTGCATTCATACAGCACCTTTCACAAAGTGGTTCTTAAATTTAAGAAGTGGAAAATGCCATCAGGAAACTTGGAGTAAGAATAAAACTTAAAGTGTGTGGCATTTGTCACAGTGAAATCAAGGAATAGAATGAATCATAGAATGGTTACAACACAGGAGGAGGCCATTATCTCGCAGGTTCACTATTGGACAGTAAGGAACCATCTCCTATTGCCTGTCAGGAAATGCAAAACAACCTGCTAGCCTGTTTATCACAAAGAGTACTTTGCCCTTGGAGCTCCAACTGCTCCAGAAACAACGTGACCATCTTGTATGAATGAAATTTTTGCCGCTTCGACAATATTCTTCACTAATTCTAAATAACAATTACAATTTTTTTGAGTGGGGGGAGCTTGCTGGTTCAGCAAAAACGGATGCACAAAGATAAGTAACTGGTTGAATTTGGGGCGTTGAGATTTCAGGGATGCCTGTCGGTGTTGCCATTGCCCCCTTCTGACGTTGTTCCTGTTGGAGCACATACACGGTAGATAATTAAAATCAATGCAACCACAGCTGGGTTTGTGGATATCCAGCACTACAATAATAACCAAATGAATGACATCAAGAGTGTGTAGAAGCCTTAAACTTCTGTAATAATATTTTTAAAAAGTTATCAGGACAGCGGAAATGGTTAGCTCAGTGAAAAGAAAGAATGACTTGCATTTATGTTGCATCTTTCACAACCTCAGCACGTCCTAAAGCGCTTTACAGCCAATGAATTACTTTTGCAGTATCGTCACTGTTGGAATGCACGTAATGCAAGCAAGTCCTACTAACAGCAATGTGATAACGATCAGATAATCTGTTTTATTGAGGGATAAATACTGGCCAGTTCACCAGGAAGAACTCCCCCACTCATCTTCAAAATAGTACCATGTGATTTTTTACATCTACTTGAGAGGGTAGGCAGGGCCTTGATTTAACTCCTCATCCAAAAAATGGAACATCTGCCAAAGCAGCACTCCCTCAGTACTGCACTGGGGGTGTCAGCCTATATTTTGTGCTCAAGTCTCTGGATAGGGGCTGTAACCTCCTGACTCAGACAGGACAATGCTACCAACTGAGCTACAGCTGACACCTCCACCAGCAGGTCTGTCAGCAAGTGAAAGAGGAAACTACAGGTTAACCTTTCAGCTGAATACCCCTCATCAAAACTGAAACGATGGAAAAGCCCCTTTATAGAACTGATCAAAACAAAGAGGGATGAAGACAACATGTAAAGGTCATGATTCAAACATGCTAAGTATTATTACAAGGAAATACTTAATGCATTTAATAGTTTGAGAACGTATTTTTTTCTTGAAGAGCTGGGAAGGGTTGAAAAGGGCTGTATAACATACAAAGCTCCATGTCAGTCAAATCATAGAATCATAGAATTGTTACTACATTCAAAGGGTTGTGAATCTTTAGAATTCTTTACCCCAGAGGGTTGTGGATGCTCCAACATTGAATACATTTAAGGCTGTGATAGATAGATTTTTGGTCTTGCACGGAATCAAGGGATATGGGGGGCAGGCAGGAAAGTGGAATTGAAGCCCAAGATCAGCCATGATTGTATTGAATGGCGGAGCAGTCTCGATGGGTCATATGGTCTACTTCTGCTCCTATTTCTTGTGTTCTAGCACAGGAGGAGGCCATTTGGCCTATCGTGTCTGTGCCGGTTCTCTGCAAGAACTCAGCCAGTCCCACACTCCCGCCCTTTCCCTGAAGTTCTGCAACTTTATTCTGTTCAGGTGTTTATCCAATTCCCTTTTGAAAGCCATGAGTGAATCTGCCTCCACCACACTCTCAGGCTGTGCATTCAAGATCCCAACCACTCGCTGCATAAAAAAGTTTTTCCTCGTGTCACTGTTGGTTCTTTTGCTAATCACTTTAAACTTATGTCCTCTGGTTTTCAATCCTTCCACCACTGGGAACTATTTCTCCCGATCTACTCTGTCTAGACCTCTCATGATTTTGAGCAGTTCCACCAAATCCCCTTTCAATCTTCTCTTCTCTAAGGAGAACAACTCCAGCTTCTCCAATCTATCCATGCAACTGAAGCCCCTCATCCCTGGAAACATTCTTATAAATCTTATCTGTGTCCTCTCTAAAGCCTTCACATCCTTCATAAATCACTCTGCCCAGAATTGGACACGATGCTCCAGTTGAGGCTTAACCAGTGTTTTATAAAGGTTCATCATAACTTCCTTTCTTTTGAACTCTATGCCTCTATTTATAAAGCCCAGGATTCTGTATGCCTTTTTAACCATTTCTCAACCTGCCTTGCCACCTTCAATGATTTGTGTACATATACCCCTAGGTCCCTCTGTTCCTGCATCCCCTTTAGAACTTTACACTTTATACACATGAACACACAAATTAGGAGCAGGAATCGGCCACTTGGCCCCTCGAGCCTGCTCCACCATTCAATAAGATCATGGCTGATCTGATTGTAACCTCAACTCCATATTCCCGCCTACTCCCAATAACATTTCACCCCTTGCTTATCAAGAATCCGTCCCTCTGCCTTAAAAATATTTAAAGACTCTGCTTCCACCGCCTTTTGCGGAGGAGCGTTCCAAAGACTCTCAACCCTCTGCAAGAAAAATTTCTCCTCATCTCTTAATTAAATGAGCGACCCCTTATTTTTCAACAGTTCTAGATTCTCCCACAAGAGGAAACATCCTTTCCACATCCACCCTGTCAAGACCCCTCAGAATCTTATATATTTCAATCAAGTCACCTCTTACTCTTCTAAACTCCAGCGCTATAAGCCTAGCCTGTCCAACCTTTCCTCATAAGACAACCCGCCATTCCAGGTATTCATCTAGTAAACCTTCTCTGAACTGCTCCCAATGCATTTACATCCTTCCTTAAATAAGGAGACCAATACTGTACACAGATATGGTCTCACCAATGCCTGTATAAGTGAAGCATACTTTTGTACTCAATTCCCCTGGAATAAATAATAACATTCTATTAGCTTTCTGAATTACTTGCTGTACCTGCATACTAACCTTTTGTGATTCATGCACTAGGACACCCAGATCCTTCTGCTTCTCAGAGCTCTGCAATCTCTCACCATTTAGATAGTATGCTTCTTTTTTTAATTCTTCCTGTCAAAATAGACATTTTCCCATATTTTACTCCATTTGCCAGATCTTTGCCCACTATATCCTAGCTATATCCCTTTGTAGCCTCCTTATGTACTCTTCATAGCTTACTTTCCTACGTATCTTTGTTTCATCAGCAAATTTAGCAACCATACCTTTGGTCCCTTCATCCAAGTCATTTATATAAATTGTAAAAAGTTGAGGCCCCAGCCCCTGTGGCACATGCCTACTCTCTGTTTCCTGTTAGGTTCCTGTTAGCTGGCCAATCTTCAATCCATGCCAAAATGTTACCCCGACACAAGGAGCTTTTATTTTCCGCAATAGCCTTTGATGTGGCATCTTATCAAATGCCTTCTGGAGATCTAAGTACAGTACATCAACTGGTTCCCCTTGATCTACAGCACACCTTACTTCTTCAAAGAACTTCAATAAATTGGTTAAACATGATTTCAACATGGTTTTGTGAAAGGGAAATCTTATCTGTTATTTAATAACCACACTTATCTGTTATTTAATAACCACAGTACAAGTCCCCTGGTGTTAGTGGACCTCAAATGATTTATATTATTCCAGCTTTCTACTTTAATAACCTTTTTTTTCTAAAGATAGCCACTACTGCTAGCACAAGCTTACAGGAAACCCACAATAGCCTTTTGTTCCCCCTGTGTACCTGGACAGCAATTGCTGTAATATAGGAAATGCTCTGCAATTCTCTAATCTTGATTATAGACTTGAACAACTGAGCTGTCTCCACCATTTTCACAGTGATGTTTTCCAAAGTCACATTCCGCTGCACTCTTTTCCAGTCTGGAGCTCAAGTTATGCTGCTTTAATTTATAAATTTATAATAACCGTAATTTATTAAAAAACAAGAAGAGGCAATATAAGAGGCACATGTTACTTCTTCAAAGAACTCCAATAAATCGGTTAAACATGATTTCAACATGGTTTTGTGAAAGGGAAATTGACGTCCTGATAAAATAATTAGAACTACTCTTTAATTGAAACAGAAGAACTTGCTGAGTTGCTGCTAGGCCCAGCTTCCATTTTTCTTAAAGTAAAATTAACTTTAATGAACTTCTCAGAATGGTTAAATTCAGGTCAATATTGGCCAAAGCTATCTGAATGAGGAAAATTAACCCTTTCTTTGTCTAAGAAATCGAATTGTAATAGTCAAGGTATATGAGATAAGACTATTGCACAGATGTCATGTCTATAGATGGCTGCATTGAGACAAAGTGGGCATTAACTTGTTAATGTGCTTTAAAGGCCCAAACATTTTAGGTTGCTCCTACCAGAATTTCTTCTCATATCTCCTCCAGCTCCGCCCATCTGGTGCTGAAAATTTCACCATTGCTTGTTACTTCCAGACTTGACTATTCCAATGCTTTTATCTTCCACGCTCCATGAACTTGAGCTCATCTAAATGCTGCCCATAGCTTAACTCGCACCAAATCCTGATCAGCCATCACCCGTGCTCACTGATCTACATTGGCTCCAAGTCCACCAATGTCTTAATTTTAAAATTCTCATCCTCGTATCCAAATCCCTCCAATGGCCGCACTCTTCCCTATCTCTGCAAACTCCTCCAGTCCTACAACTCTCTGAGATCGCTGTGTTCCTCTCATATTGACCTTTTATGCAATCCCAATTTCCTTTGCCACACCATTGGTGGCTGTGCCTTCAGCTCTGGAATTACCTCGCCAAACCTCTTAAGGTGCTGCTTAAAACCCATCATTCAGCAAAGCTTTTGATCACCTATCTTAATATCTTACGTCCATCCCATGAAATGCCTTGGGACGTTTTACTACATTAAAGGCGCTATATAAATCCAAGATATCGATTTGTTTTGAGGGTTACCTCAATTTCACGAGCCTCACAGAAAGAGACAGAATAATTGCAGATACTGGTTAGTAAAAATAGTTTGCCCCAATATTATATTGTGTCCAGATAGTATTCTTATCATGGTGGTGGACACTGTGTCAGCTGGTGACAGGAATGGGAGATTTGGGCATTCAGTAGGAGGTAAAGGCATGTTCGTTGAGGATTGTTCTTGCAATAGAAGGGAATATTAAAGGAGGAGAGATAGGTTTAGGGAGAGAATTCAGAGCTTAGGGCCTTGGCAGCTTAAGTCATGGAAACCAATGGTGGGGTGAAGGAAGTGGGGAATGCACAAGTGGCCAGAATTAGAGGAAGCCATTCTCAGAGGGTTGTAGGCTGGAGTAGGTTAAAGGTCAACCTCCTTAATCAGGAGCTCTGCCACTGCCACAGAAGGAAGTGGAGCCTGACCCTGCCCACTTTCTTGCACCTGTGCAGTCACTGGATGGGAATGGCAGGAGGTTCTGGATGTGTTATCACCCTGAGAAACAACACATATCTTGGCCTTTCTTGTTGTCTTCAGTGTTCCTGACAGTTTCCTGGGATTTGAAAAAGCTTGTTAGATGAATTAGATGAGTATTCTGTTGTTCTGTGGTAAACAATCCTTAGTTTCAGACTGTATTTTTCATTGAATACATGAATCTCAAAAGCCCATGGAACCAGATGTATTTTTGCAACAGAACTGGGACATGATGATGCAGAGCAGTTTTTTTTGAAAACGTCAAGCTAACAAAATGTTAATAGTCTTCACATAATGGGATAATTGACTGTAACAGTTAAGTTTTCTTTCCAACATTTCCACTCGGCTATTTTCACACAACAACTAGAAATTACTTATCAGTCTGATGAATCTGCATCCATTAACATTTTAATCATAGTGCCCCTTACATCAAAGAGAATCTTTATCAGTGAATTTGTCAACAATAACCCAGCTGTCTTGGCTAACATGGGTGCTTAACATGAAAATATGGTCCCTCCACCTCACCAAATGATGTTCTTGTTTAATTGCAACAAACACTTGCACACTGAGCCACAAAAGGAGATGTTAGGACAGGTGATAAAACACTTAGTCAAAGAGATAGGTTTTAAGCAGTGTCTTAAAGGAGCTGGAAAGGCAAAGAGGTTTAAAGAGGGATTTCCAAAGCTTAGAGTCTAGACAACTGAAGTCAGGTCACCATTAGTGGAGTGAAGGAAATGTGGGATGCACAAGAGGCCAGAGTTGGAGAAACACAGAGTTCTTGGAGGGTTGTAGGACAAGAGGAGGTGACAGAGATAGGGAGGGGCAATGCTATGGAGGGATTTGAAGAGGATCAGCATTTTAAATTCCAGGCGTTGCTGGATCAGGAGCCAATGTAGCTCAGCAAGCACAGGGGTGATGGGTGAAAAGGGCTTGGTGCAAGTTAGGAGACGTCAGCAGAGTTTTGGTTGAGCTCAAGGTTACGGAGGGTGGAAGATGGGACACTGTCCAATTAGAAGTAGGCTATTTAGCCCCTCGAGTCTGTTCCACCATTCAATGAGATCATGGCTGATCTGCGACCTAACTCCATACGCTCATCTTTACCCCATATCTTAATACCTTTTGATAACAAATATCTATTAATCTCAGATTTAAAATTAACAACTGATCTTGCATCAACTGCCATTCACAGAAGACAGTTCAAAACTTCTGTCACCCTTTGTGTGCAGAGGTGTTTTCCTAATTTCACGCCTGGTAGGTCTGGCTCGAATATTGAGACTATGCCCACTAGTCCCAGACTCCTCAACCAGCAGAAATAGCTTTTCTCTATCTACCCTAGCTGTTCCCTATAATAGCTTGAAAACTTTGATCAAAATCACCCCTGAACCTTCTAAATTCCAGAGAATACAACCCTCATTTTGTAATCTCTCCATATAAGTTAAACCCTACAGTCCATATATCATTCTGGTAAATCTACACTGCACTCCCTCCAAGGCCAATATATCCTTCCGAACATTTGGTGCCCAGAACTGCTCACAGTATTCCAGGTATGGTCTAACCAGGGCTTTGTATAGCTGAAGCATGACATCTACTCCCTCATATTCTAGTCTTGTAGATATACAGGCCAGCATTCTATTAGCCTTTTTGATTATTTTATAACATTTTAATGATATATGTGTCTGCACACCTAAGTCTCTTTGGACCTCCATTGTTTTTAGCTTTTCACCATTTGGAAAGTACCCTATTCTATCCTTTATAGGTCCAAAGTGGATGATTTTACATTTGCCTAAATTGAAATCCATTTGCCACACTTTTGCCTATTCACTTAACCCATCAATATCTCATGGGAATTTTATGCTTCCACATACATTGGATACAGTGTTGCCTATCTTTATGCCATTGGCAATTTGGATATGTGGCCTTTTATCCAATCATCTAAGTTGTTAACAACTACAGTGAATAGTTGAGCCCCCAACAGATCCTTGCCGGACACCACTAGTCATATCCAGCCAATCCGAGTACCTGTCCACGATCCCTACTCTCTGTCTCCCACCACTCAGCCAATTTCCTAACCAAGTCAATAACTTACTTCGACTTTAGCTAACAGTCTCTTATGAGGGACTTCATCAAATGCCTTTTTGGAAGTCCTTATAAATAACATCCATAGGCATTCCCCTGTCTACTACTACAGTCACCTCTTCAAAAAATTTAATCAGGTTCACCAGGCATGACCTACCCTTTACAAATCCATGCTGGCACTCTCTGATCAGGTAAAAGTTTTCAAGCTGTTCAGTCATCCTATCCTTAGTCATAGACTCTAGCAACTTCCCAAGAACAGATTTTAGGTTAACTTATCTGTAATCCCCCAGTTTGCCTCTCTTACCTTTCTTAAATAGCAGAGTGGCATGCGCAATTTTTCAATCTAAAGGAATGGTTCCCAAATCAAGAGAACTTTGGAAGATTATAATTAGGCCATCTGCAATGTTCTCACTGACTTCTTTTAAAGCCCCAGAGTGGATGTCATCTAGTCCCAGGGATTTGTCACGGTTAATTATTGTAATTTTGCTCATGTTAATTTTGGAAGTCCCTGTCTCTGATTCAATATTAGTGTCCACGAGATGTTGGGAATGCTGACCACTTCCTCAACTGTAAATACAGATGCAAAGTAATTATTTAGCAGCCTGCCATTTCGTTATTTTAATTGAAAATATCACCGTTATCAGTTTTCAAGGGGCCCACATTGCTCCTGACCACTTTTTTTTCCTAACATAATTGTAAAAATTTTGTGCATTTTGATATCCCTTACAAGTTTCTTTGCATACTCCTTTTTTGTAGCTTTTACTATCTATTTTTTTCACCCTCTGCTGCTCTAAGAATTCAATGAATAAATCTGGAATTAAAAACTAGTCCAATGGTGACCATGAAACCATTGTCAATTGTTGTAAAAACCCATCTGGTTCACTTATGTCCTTTAAGGAAGGAAATCTGCTGCCCTTACTTGGTCTGGCCTACATGTGACTCCAGACCCACAGCAATGTGGCTGACTCTTAAATGCCCTCTGAAATGGCTTAGCAAGCCACTCAGTTGTATTAAACTACTAAAAAGTGTAAGAAAAGGAATGAAACCAGATGGACCACCCGGCATCGACCTAGGCACTGGAAATGAAAATGGCAAACCCAGCTCTATCAACCCTGCAAAGTCCTCCTTACTAACATCTGGGGGCTGGTACCAAAATTGGGAGAGCTGTCTCACAGACTAGTCAAGCAACAGCCTGACACAGTCACACTCACAGAATCATACCTTACAGACAATGTCCCGGACACCACTATCATGGTCCCTGGGTATGTCCTATCCCACTGGCAGGTCAAACTCACCAGAGGTGGCGGCACAGTGGTATACAATCGGGAGAGAGTTGCCCCGCGAGTCCTCAACATTGACTCCAGACCCCATGAAGTCTCATGGCATCAGGTCAAACATGGGCAAGGAAACCTCCTGCTGATTACCACTTACCATCCCCCCCCCCTTGGCTGATGAATAGTGCTTCTCCGTGTTGAACACCATGTGGAAGAAGCACTAAGGGTAGCAAGGGCACAGAAAGTACCCTGAATGGGGAACTTCAATGTCCATCACCGAGTGGCTCAGTAGCACCATTACTAGACTGAGCTGTCCGAGTCCTTAAGTACATAGCTACGAGACTGGGTCTGAGGCAAATGGTGAGGAAACCAACAAGAGGGAAAAATCTACTTGACCACGTCCTCACCAATCTATCTGTTGCAGATGCATCTGTCCATGACAGCATTAGTAGGAGTGACCACCGCACAGTCCTTGTGGAGACGAAGTCCCGTCTTCACATTGAGGATACCCGCCATTGTGTTCTGTGGCACTGTCACCGTGCTAAATGGGATAGATTCCGAACAGATCTAGCAACTCAAAACTGGGCATCCATGAGGCACTGTGGGCCATCAGCAGCAGCAGAATTGTATTCAACCACAATCTGTAACCTCATGGCCAGGCATAACCCCCACTCTACCATTACCATCAAGCCAGGAGACCAACCCTGGTTCAATGAAGAGTGCAGGAGGACATGCCAGGAGGACCACCAGGCATACCTCAAAATGAGGTGTCAGTATGGTGAAGCTACAACACAGGATTACTTGCATGCCAAACAGTGGAAGCAGCATGTGATAGGGCTAAGCAATCCCTCAACCAATGGATCAGATCTAAGCTCTGCAGTCCTGCCACATCCAGTCGTGAATGGTGGTGGACAATTAAACAACTAACAGCAGGAAGAGGCTCCACAAGAACTCCAGAGGTGAGGTAAGAATGGCTTCCCGTGACATCAAGGCAGCATTTGACAGAGTATGGCATCATGGAGCCCTAGAAAAACTGCAGTCAATGGAAATCAGGGGGAAAACTCTCCACTGGCTGGAGTCATACCTAGCACAATGGAAGATGGTTGTGGTTGTTGGAGGTCAACCATATCAGTCCCAGGACATCACTGCAGGATTTCCTCAGGATAGTGTCCGAGGCCCAAACATCTTCAGCTGCTTCATCAATGATCTTCCCTCCATCAGGTCCGAAGTGGGGATGTCGCTGATGATTGCACCATTCGTGACTCCGCAGATAATGAAGCAGTCCGTGTCCAGATGCAGCAATACCTGGACAACATCCAGGCTTGGGCTGATAAGTGTCAAGTAACATTCACGCCACACAAGTGCCAGGCAATGACCATCTCAAACAAGAGAGAATCTCACCGTCTCATCTTAATGTTCAATGGCATTACCATCACTGAATCCCCCATTATCAACATCTTGGGGATTACCTTTGACCAGAAACTGAACAGGACCAGCCACATAAGTACTGTGGCTACAAGAGCAGGTCAGTGGCTGGGTATTCTGTGATGAGTAACTCACCTCCTGACTCCCCAATGCCTGTCCACCATCTACAAGGCACAAATCAGGAGTGTGATGGAATATTCTCCACTTGCCTGGATGGGTGCAGCTCCAACAACACTCAAGAAGCTTGACACCACCAAGAACAAAGCAGCCTGCTTGATTGGCACCCCATCCAACATTCACTCCCTCCACCACCGACGCATAGTGTGGTGTTGCAGCAGTGTGTACCAACTACAAGATGCACTGCAGCAACTCACCAAGGCCCTTCAATAGTACCTTCCAAACCAGTGACCTCTACCATCTAGAAGGACAAGGGCAGCAGATGCATGGGAACACCACCACCTGCAAGTTCCCCTCCAAGCTGCTCACCATCCTGACTTGGAACAATATTGCCGTTTCTTCACTGTCGCTGTGTCAAAATCCTGGAACTCCCTTCCTAACAGTCATGTGGGTGTACCTATATCCCAAGGACTACAGCAGCTCAAGAAGCCAGCTCACCACCACCTTCTCAAGGGCAATTAGGAATGGTCAATAAATGCTGGCTTAGCCAGTGATGTTCACATCCCATGAATGAATAAAAATAAAATTCCATGTTCAGCATGTATTCTGTGGATATCTGGGAGCGATTACAATACAGGAAAGTGATTATCGAGCAAAAGAGCGAAGTTCAAGTAGTTTATAACTGCCATCTGAACCCTTTGTTGAGATTACAATCTTGAAATCACTATGCATTCATTGTTTTTGATTGCGTGTTAGAGTATACGGTGTGGTTCCAGTCTGTTTTGCTATTTTTAATATTTGAATCCGTTGTGCTCCATGTGGAGAGGTAATGAATGCATCTCCCTGGTGTCCTGGCCAATATTAATCTCTGAACCAACATCACTAAAGAAAAATCTAGTTATTATCTCCTGGTTGTCTGGGGACTTTGCAGTGTGCTGCAGTTTCCTTTAAAAAGTGCTTTATTGGTGGTAAAACACTTTAGGACACCTTAGGCTGTGAAAGATGCTGTGTAAATGTAAGTCTTTCCTTCCAGATAATGGTGCAAGTTATACAGTGATAATTACTGAGAAATCCTGCACCGAAAGCATGAAAACTATAACATGATGCTTTTTCTGCCTTGAACAACCCTGACCATGTCAACCATGGGACGTCTCGGCCCCATACTCTGGACTTCCTTCCCTAAATTCCTCTGTCAATCCTCCTTTAAGACCCATCTCTTTGACCAAATTCTTGGTTGCTCTTTGAGTATCTCCTTCTTTGGTTTAGCGCCTATTTTTTTCTTTATGCCACTGTGAAGCAGCTTGGGTTGTTTTCCTATCTTTAAAAGATGCTACAGGAATGCAGCTTTATATTGTAAGCTCATTGCCAGTGACTTGTGCACTTCAGCTTTCGGAGCATTTTGAAACTCTCAGCGACAACTTGAATTTCTGTAATGCCAAGAACATCATAAAAAGTCCCGAGGCATCTCACAGACGAGACCATGAGCATCGAGCGGCAGCTGAACAGTTGGGAGAGGTGACTAAATGAATAGTTAAGATAATAATCATGAGCCTTTAAAGGAAGGGAGCGAAGTGCTGATCATCTCTGATCTTCTTACAAGATTTAAGTAGGGGCTTCCAGGGAGTAGGAGTGAAAGATGAAATAGATCGGTACCGGAGAGGCTCAGTGCCCACACTGCTATTGAGGTGCACAGCTGTGGTCCAGTGGTACCACTTTCATCACTCAGTCAAAAGCTTGCGGATTCAAGATCCACTCCAGAGACTTGAAGTCATAATCCAGGCTGACACTTCAATGCTACCCTGTCGGAGATGCTGTCTTTTGGATGGGACATTAAGCCAAGGCCCTGTCTGACGTATTAGGCAGACGTAAAACCTCCCACAGCACTATTTTTAAAAAGAGCAGCCCTGTTTCCCCCCCAGTCTCCCGACCAATATCTCTCTTTCTCAATCAACATCACTAAAAGCAGATTATTTGGTCATTACCACATTGCTGTTTGTGTGAGTTTGGTGTGTGTAAATTGACTGTCGCGTTTCCTACATTTCAACAGTGACTATACTTTAAAAGTACTACACTGATTGTAAAGCACTTTGGGATGTCCTGAGATTGTGAAAGGCGCTATATAAATGCAAATGTTTGTTTCTTTCTTTACAGGCCAGAAATGTCCAAGGTTAAAGCTGTGGTCTGTGCTGATTTAGCTGACTGGACATAAGCACCTTCTAACAGGAGGGACTGGATAGTCATACAAGACAGGAGGAACACAATTTCAGTTCCTAATGCAGGGACAATTATTGCACCTCCAAATCTGGCTGAGATCAGTTAACTCAGCACTAACAGGGATCAAACCTGGGATAAAACTGAAAGTGCTGGAAATACGCAGCAGGTCTGGCAGCATCTGTGGAGAGAGAAGCAGAGTTAACGATTCAGGTCAGTGACCCTTCATCAGAGCTGGCAGGAATTACAAATTTAATAGGCTTTGAGGAAGTGAAGTGGGGGTGGGGAGGAAAAGAGAACAAAAGGGAAGGTGTGTGATAGGTCAGGGAGCAGGAGAGATTAACTGACAAGGCAAAGGCAAAGGGAGTGTGCTAATGCTGTGTGCTAATGGTGTGGTGAAAGACAAAGCATTCGTGCAGAGAGAGTGTTAATGACAGAATAATGAACAGCTCTGTCCAAAAGCACAAACATGAGAAACCAAGTTTAAGGCAGGCACATGGTTCCAAAAAATGATGAAACAAAATAAAATAAAATCATAAAAAAGAGGCCAATCATGCTCTGAAATTGTTGAAGTCAATGTTCAGTCCGGAAGGCTGTAGAGTCCCTAATCGGAAAATGAGGCACTGTTCCCCGAGCTTGCGTTGATGTTCACTGGAACACTGCAGCAGGCCAAGGACAGAAATGTGGGCACGAGAAC
Organism: Heterodontus francisci; assembly: GCF_036365525.1. Classification (NCBI taxonomy): domain Eukaryota; kingdom Metazoa; phylum Chordata; class Chondrichthyes; order Heterodontiformes; family Heterodontidae; genus Heterodontus; species Heterodontus francisci. The sequence goes on from NC_090377.1 coordinate 122,841,856, forward strand.
AGTGGGTGTGTTGAAATGGCAAGCAACCGGAAGCTTGGGGTCATGCTTGTGGACTGAGTGGAGGTATTCGGCAAAGCGGTCACCCAATCTGCATTTTGTCTCCCCAATGTACAAGAGACCAGATTGTGAGCAGCGAATACAATACACTAAATTGAAGGAAATACAAGTAAATTGCTGCTTCACCTGAAAGGAGTGCTTGGGGCCTTGGATAGTGAAGAGCGTGGAAGTAAAAGGGCAGGTTTTACACTTCCTGCGATTGCATGGCAAGGTGCTGTGGGAAGGGGATGAGGTGTCAAGGGTGATAGAGGAGTGGACCAGGGTGTCGCGGAGGGACGATCCCTTCGGAATGCAGAGAGGGGAGGAGAGGGGAAGATGTGTTTGGTGGTGGCATCATGTTGGAGAGGTGGAAATGGTGGAGGATGATCCTTTGGATGTGGAGGCTGGTGGGGTGGAAAGTGAGGACAAGGGGAACCGTGTCACGGTTCTGGGAGGGAGGGGAAGGGGTGAGGGCAGAAGTGCGGGTAATGAGTCAGACATGGGTGAGGGCCCTGTCAACCACAGTGGGGGAATCCTTGGTTGAGGAAAAAGGAAGACATATCAAAAGTGCTGTTGTGGAAGGTTGCATCATCAGAACAGATGCGTTGGAGATGGAGAAATTGGGAGAACAGAATGGAGTCCTTACAGGAAGCAGGATATGAGAAAGTGTATCGAGGTAGCTGCAGGAGTCAGTGGGCTTATAACGAATATTAGTGGACAATCTTTCCCCAGAGATGGAGACAGAGAAGTCGAGGAAGGAAAGGGAGGTGTCAGAGATGGACCATGTGAAGATGAGAGAAGGGTGGAAATTGGAAGCAAAGTGGAAGAAATTTTCCAGTTCGGGGCGAGAGCAAGAAATGGCACCGATACAGTCATCAATGTACCAGAAAAAGAGTTGGGGGAGGGGGCCTGAGTAGGCCTGGAACAAGGAATGTTTGACGTACCCCACAAAAACACAGGCATAACTAGGACCCATGTGGGTACCCATAGCATTTGAAGGAAGTGAATGGAGTTGAAGGAGAAGTTGTTCAATGTGAAAACAACTTCAGCCAGGCGGAGGAGGGTGGTGGATGGGGAGCGGTTGGGCCTCTGCTCAAGGAAGAAGCAGAGAGCCATCAGACTGTCCTGGCGGGGGATGGAGGTGTAGAGAGATTGGACATCCATAGTGAAGAGGAGGCATTTAGGGCCAGGAAACTGGAAATTGTCGAAAAGCCATAAGGTGTTGGAAGAGTCATGGATGTAGGTGGGAAGAGACTGGACCAGGGGAGAAAAGATAGAGTCAAGATAGGAAAAAGTACGTTCAGTGGGGCAGTAACAGGCTGAAACACCCACCACTTCCACAAACTCAAACAGAGCCAGTAGAAAGTAAGAAGCAAGTAACCTGCAAGTCATTGATGATGCTTTTAAATAACCCTGGTGGGAGGGTACTTCCTGCTGCTGAACACATGTTCAGCTGTGCATGATTAAGAGAGGGCATTAACTAGAGCAGCAAGGTCCATAACGAGAGCAGCAAGTCCAAAATAGCAGCGCTGGCATCAAATCAGCATTAGATGCTGACATCTCAATGCCTGAAACATTATGATATGGGATGACTTTAGCTTTGCTGTAAGCAGGAATACCAGAGAGACTGATGATATTTTGATCATTGTTGCCAAAGTAATAAAACTAGATTTAATTGGACTTTCAGGATGGCAAAGGCTGCTGCTGATATTTTCAGGCACCTGCATCTGAAAATAAATTTTTTTCCTAAAGCATTCAGAGTCACTTTAACCCTCAGAAAAATGGTGATGTCTGAGACCAAGGCAAATGATACAGGAATATTTAATCAAGCAAAATTGGTCACCAATTTGAAATTTCACCAGTGATCATGTGTAACTTCCTGCTGTATCAGCAGAGAGAATCACAGAATCATAGAATCTTATAGCTATAACATAGCATTGTGCCTCTTTGACAGAGCAATTGTGCTTAACTCACCATTCCTGCTTTTTTTTTTGCCTGTAACCCTGTAAGTTCTTCATCCTCAAGTACCTGTCCACCTCTCTTTTAAAACTTATGGAATCAGCTTCCACCACCTTTACAGGTAGAGCATTCCCGCCAACTGATTGAAATATTTCTCCTCATTGCCCCTCTAGATCTTTTACCAATAATTTTGAATTTACAACCTCTAGTTATTGATCCACTCACCTGAGGAATAATCTTTTCTATCTGCTCTATCAAAACCTCTCATCATCTTGAAAACCTCTATAAAGTCACATCTTAAACCTATGTTCCAAGGAGAACAGTCCTAACTTTTCCAACCTCTCCTCATAACTGAAGTCCCTCATTCTAGCAAACCTCCTCTGTATCCTTTCTGAGGCCTGAAGTCTCTTTGCTTTTATATTCTGTTCTTTTATTTATAAACCCAAGTAACCCATATGCATTTTTAACCAGCCCTACCACCTTTAAGTAATTATGTATATGGATACCAAGGTCCCTCTGTTCATCTACTCTGTTCAAAATTGTGCCATTTATAGTATCCTCCCAGAAAGTATCCCTTAATTTCTGCAAAACCATTTTCAATCTTTGCAAGTAATTCCATGTCCAGAAAAAAGGCAAATGGTATGTTGGCCTTCATAGCGAGAGGATTCGATTGCTGCAATTATACAGGGCCTTGGGGAGGCCGCACTTGGAATATCCTGTGCAGTTTTGGTCTCCTGAGGAAGGATGTTCTTGCTATACAGGGAGTGGAGCGAAGGTTTACCAGACTGATTCCTGGGAAGGCGGGACTGATGTATGAGGAGAGATTGAGTCGGTGAGGATTATATTCGACGGAGTTCAGAAGAGTGAGGGGGGATCTCATAGACACCTATAAAATTCTAACAGGTTGACAGGGTAGATGCAGGAAGGATGTTCCCGATGGTGGGGGAGTCCAGAACCAGGGGTCATAGTCTAAAGATACAGGGTAAGCCTTTCAAGATTGAGATGAGGAGAAATTACTTCACCCAGAGAGTGGTGAGCCTGTGGAATTCGCTACCACAGAAAGCAGTTGAGGCCAAAACATCATATGTTTCCAAGAAGGAGTTAGATATAGCTCTTGGGGCAAAAGGGATCAAAGGATATAGGGGTAAAGCAGGAACATGTTACTGAGTTGGATGATCAGCCATGATCATAATGAATGGCGGAGCAGGCTTGAAGGGCCAAATGGCTTACTCCTGCTCCTATTTTCTATGTTTCTATGTTGTGGATTATTCATTTGAATAATCTTGAAAAGCATTCTACATCAGGCAGTGAGTAATGGAACATGGGTTATTCCTCTTCGTTGAAAATGCCCTGATATCAGCTGCATTGTTATCATGGGGTGGCAATCAGAATAATATGCTTTCCACAGGATTGAAGGAAAACACAACATGGTGTGATGAGTTTTTAAAAATTCTTTCATGGGATGTAGGTGTCACTGGCAGTCCAACATTTTATTTATTTATTTAGAGATACAGCACTGAAACAGGCCCTTCGGCCCACCAAGTCTGTGCCGATCATCAATCACCCATTTATACTAATCCTACACTAATCCCATATTCTGACCACATCCCCAACTTCCCTCAATTCCCCTACCAACTACCTATACTAGGGGCAATTTATAATGGCCAATTTACCTATCAACCTGCAAGTCTTTAGCTGTGGGAGGAAACCAGAGCACCCAGTGAAAACCCACGCGGTCACAGGGAGAACTTGCAAACTCCACACAGGCAGTATCCAGAATTGAACCCGGGTCGCTGGAGCTGTGAGGCTGCGGTGCTAACCACTGCACCGCTGTTGTCCATCCCTAATTGCCCTTGAACGGAGTGGCTTGTTAAGCTATTTCAGAGGCAGTTAAGAGTCAACCACATTACTGTGGGTCTAGAGGCACATGTAGGCCAGACCAGGTAAGGACATTAGAGAACCAGATGAAATTTTATGACAATCGATGATAGTTTCATGGCACCATAACTGAGACTAGCTTTCAATCCCAGATATTTATTAATTAATTGAATTTAAGTTCCACCAGCTGCCATGGTGGGATTTGATCCCATGTTCCCAGGGCATCAGCCTGGGCCTCTGGATTACTAGTCCAGTGATATTACCACTATGCCACCATCTCTCACATATATCTTTACAGTTGTTTACACTGCATTATTAACCGTGTAGAAGGTTCCTTTGTAGCATTTCGGGTAGTATATGTTTTATCCATCACCAAAAAATTAAAGATAATAATGGAATTCAAGTGCCCAACCACAATGCCAGTCAACAGTGCCTTGGTACTTCAGCAACAACCTGCGTTTATATATCACCTTTAATATAGTAAAACTTCCTAAGGTGCTTCACAGGAGCATTAACAGACAAAAATTAACACTGTGTCAGATAAAGTACTAGGTGATCAAACGTTTAAAGAGGCAGATTTTAAGAAGCAACTTAAAGGAGGAGAGAAAGAAATGCGAAGAGGTTTAGGGAGGGAATTCCAGTGCTTAGGACCGAGGCAGCTGAAGGCACAATGGCAATAAAGGAACAAAGTAAATCAAGATGTGAAGGATGCCATTATTGGAGGTGTGCAGAGATCTTGGAGGGTTATAGGGCTGGACAAGGTGGCAGAGATAGGGAGGGGCAATGCCATGGAGGGATTTGAACACGAGGATGAGAATTTTAAAAGCCAGATTTTGCCGGATCAGGAGCCAATGTAGGTCAATGAGCATAAGGGTGATGGGTGAATGGTTTTGATATGAGTGAGGATTGCGAGCAGCAGTTTTGGATGAGCTCAGGTTTATGGAGGGTGGACGATAGGAGGCCAATATGGAGGGCATTGGAATAGTCAAATCTGGTGATAGCAAAAGGAGGGATGAGAATTTCAACAGCAGATGGGCTGAGGCTAGGGCCGAGATGGGCGAATACCGGATTTATAGTTGCCCCCAGTTACAGTTGCAGGATTTATTTGGTACCAGCCGAAGGTTTGCTACTTAGGGTGTGCAAAGCAATATAATTTCCTGTCAGAAATATCATGTGGCACATACCAGAATTTTCTATGACCCAAAACACACATTTTATTGATTGAGATTTTAATTCAAACTTGGCAGTGAGCCTGGATTCAATTGACTTTGTTCAGTTGCAATCTCGCTAAGTACAAAAATCTCCAGGAGATCAATTTGGGAAAAAATCACTAAATCTACAAATGTGCTGAAAACAATCTACGGGCTGTGATTCTCAGATTAAAAAAAAGTTGTTTCCATTACAAAATAATATTTCCAATCACTATATTAACAAAGTTGATAAACACTTAATGTTGCAGTGTGAAAATAAGCAGGGATGGATCTAAAAGAGTTTGGGCTAGTGTGTTAGCTGTGGCTCAGTAGCAGTATCCATCTCACTCAAGTGGTCATTCTTCCTGTTTGCGTCTCAATCATGAATTTTGGGAAGCATTTAAACCTCAGCAGTGTGTGTGTTAAGGCTCATGCTGCCCTCACCCAATGTCCACCCAGGTACAGTTCCAGCATGACTGTCCTGATACTGATCTGGAGCAGGAAGCCTGCAGATTTGTCCGCTTCCCAGCCTGTGGGGGGAAGGGGTGGGGGAGGCATGGTTACTGTGGCTTATTTTGACAACATCTTTTGATGGAAAGCACCCTCTGTAAATTTGCACTCAACTAAATCTTACCTGCCCATCTCCTAACTCACACCCAGACGACTGAAAGTTCTGATGGAAACTACATCAAAAGGCTAACCAGGAATCCATCTGGAATCTGGAAAGGTGGGGGAATGGACCTGGTAGGACTGTGGTTGATCAAAGACTATGCATAGAATTTCCCCAAAAATCAAGAGGAAAAAAAACTTCGTTAAAAAATAATTTGGGGGGTGGGGAAATATTTCCGATATTAAGTGTCCCTACCCCACCCAACTCATTGTAATAATAAAAGCAAAATACTGCAGATGCTGGATCTCTGAAATAAAAACAAGAAATTGCTGGAAATACTCAGCAGGTCTGGCAGCGTCTGTGGAGAGAAGCACAGTTAACGTTTCAGGTCAGTGACCTTTCATCAAAACTGGCAAAGGTTAGAAAATGCAATAGGTTTTAAGCAAACAAAGAGGGGGTAGGGCAAGAGATAATAACAGGGAAGGTGTTGATAGGACAGGGTCACAGAGAATAACTGACCAGAAGGTCAATGAGCAAAGTCAAAGGGTATGTTAATGGTGTGCTGAAAGACAAAGCGTGAGTGCAGGAGGGTGTTAATTGACAGAAAAATGAACAGCCCTGGTCCAAAGCACAAACATGAAAAGTGGTAAAAAAAAATGATGAAACAAACTAAAATAAAATAAACAAATAAAAAAAAAAGAAAAAAATAACTAAAATAAAAAGGGGGGCACGTCATGCTCTGACATCAATTGAACTCAATGTTCAGTCTGGCAGGCTGTAGCGTGCTTAATCGGTAAATGAGATGCTGTCCATCGAGCTTGCGTTGATGTTCACTGGAACACTGAAGCAAGCCCAGGACAGAGAGGTGGCATGAGAGCAGGGGGTGGGGGGAGGTGGGGGGGTTGCGGTGGGGGTGGTGTTGAAAGGGCCAGCAACCAGAAGCTTGGGGTCATGCTTTCGGACTGAGCGGAGGCGTTCTGCAAAGCAGTCACCCAATCTGCGTTTGGTTTCCCCAATGTAGAGGAGACCAGATTGTGAGCAGCGAATACAGCATACTAAAATGAAAGAAGTACAAGTAAATCACTGCTTCACCAGAAAGGAATGTTTGGGGCCTTGGATAGTGAGAGAGAAGGTAAAAGGGCAGGTATTAGACCTCCTGCGATTGCATGGGAAGGTGCCGTGGGAAGGGAACGAGGTGTTAGGGGTAATGGAGGAGTGGACCAGGATCTCGCGGAAGGAATGATCCCTTCGGAATGCTGAACGGGGAGGAGCGGGGAAGATGCATTTGGTAGTAGCATCACGCTGGATGTGGTGGAAATGGCAGAGGATGATCCTCTGGATGTAGAGGCTGGTGGAGTGGAAAGTGAGGACAAGGGGACCCTGTCGCGTTTTCGGGAGTGAGGGGAAAGGGTGAGGGTAGAGGAGCGGGAAATGGGCTGGATACAGTTGAGGGCCATGTCAACCACAGTGAGGGGGATTCCTCGGTTGAGGAAAAAGGAAGACATATCAGTATTACTCATTGTGATGTTCTTGGGACTGGAGTGAGGTTCAGCTGAGTTTAGTTGAAAAAATGAGGCAAACGACTGAGACAGAAGCAGCATGCTATTGAAACATAATGAAGTCTCCTTTATTCTGTTTCACTTTCGGCTCCCTCTGCTAGCTCATGTGTGCATGGTAGCCTCAAGTGAACAATATGTACAATGCAATTCTCAGAACACTACACTCATGTTAACTATGATATATATTTCATAAACAGTAATTCCAATTGGGATTTGCTTTGATTAGTACATTTGAATCAGTAGGTTGTGGGGTTCTAGACTCATTCCAGAGCCTCGAGCACACAATATAGGCTAATCCGCCAGTGGGTTGGTATGATTGTTGCATTGTGAGAAGTGACATCTTCTACATGAGATATATAACCCTCGCAGATGGATGCAAAAAATCCTATGCCACTGTTTGAAGATGAGCAGGGAGTTTGCCTACTGACCTGGGCAGCATTTATTCCTCAAACAGATTATCTGGTCATTTTCTCATTGCTGTTATGGCACCTCCCCCACATTGGGTTATTCAATGGGGCATAGCTTATTTCTTGTGGTCATTATTTCACAACACATGTTCAATTTTTTTTAAATTCAACAGGAAAAATGGAGCCAGATGATTATCATTGGGAAGAAGTGTGGCAAAAATTGTTGAGGAAGTAAATGTCAATGTTGCAAAAGA